>NC_089802.1:37728308-38066433 GCF_029633855.1 Hoplias malabaricus | reverse complement strand
ACGCAGACACAGGGAGAACACACCACACTCCTCTCAGACAGTCACCCGGAGGAAACCCACGCAGACACAGAGAGAACACACCACACTCCTCTCAGACAGTCACCCGGAGGAAACCCACGCAGACACAGGGAGAACACCCCACACTCCTCGCAGACAGTCACCTGGAGGAAACCCACGCAGACACAGAGAGAACACACCTCACTCCTCACAGACAGTCACCCGGAGGAAACCCACGCAGACACAGGGAGAACACCCCACACTCCTCGCAGACAGTCACCTGGAGGAAACCCACGCAGACACAGAGAGAACACACCTCACTCCTCACAGACAGTCACCCGGAGGAAACCCACGCAGACACAGAGAGAACACACCACACTCCTCACAGTCACCCGGAGGAAACCCATGCAGACACGGGACGCTGGAGCTGTGACAGAGACACTACTTGCTGCTCCACCGCCTGAATGTGTTATTGTAAGTAAAAAAATGATGGTGTGTGTGTTTATGATCATCACAGATGTGGAGACTTCTTACGTGGCTATTGTTGTTGGGGATACGGCTAAGAGGAGAAATCCCCTCTCACTTTCTTCTTGTTTAAAATCTGTACATGTTTTCTGTGACTCAACTTGTTTTTTTGGGAGGAGCCTTGACACTTACAAGTAGTAAACAGTTGGGCTGTAACGTAGAAAAGGTTGAGAACCCCTGGTCTAGAGGGTTATAACCACAGGTGACCACACCCACTCCAGCTCATTCACTCCCTTTGATTGGCTGAGTACATGAGCATTGCCATTAGGGGGAATCAGGTGTCCAGGTACTTGTTTTTACCGTTCAGTTTACACCAGGTGTCCAAATGTCTATATACACTGATAATAAGTGGCCATAGCTACTGTAAGTTGGTGTAATTTCCTACCCTCCGCCAAAGGTTACATAGTGCAGTTTCTGCAGTGCTGAGACCAGAGTAGTAAAGACAGAGCCCTTTCTCTCCCTATCACAGCTCAGTGGAGCATCACAATTATTTTGAAGCTGTAATTCTGAGGTAAAAATATAATGTAGTGTTCCTTTAATAGACATAAATTGGACATAAGACAGCAGTATGAACTCTTAATGTGCCCTTGTACTTTTATTCATACATTAATAATAATAAATAACGGCCGTACCTTCACTTAAAGGCAGTAAATATCTAATACACTCTAAAGCAGTATGTATAAACTCATATATCTCTAAGTTGAGATCAATATCCTACACACACACACACACACATCAAATCAAGCTCCAATCTCATAACTCCACAAGACATCAGACTCTTATTTCCTTCACACAGACGTGGCTCTAATCGAGATCTCAGCGGGGGGTTTGTGGAGGAAAAGACTTTTGTTTTTGTGGAGATATTTCTTTATTCTTTATTTCTGCTGCTCTGTATCGGCTCGGCCGGGTAAAGGAGTGATAAATCTGTTTTAAATCACAGACTCCTGAAAGCATTTACCTCCCGCTGACATCTTTAACATCAAACTCCTCAGCACTTCTTCAGCTCTCGACTATAAACCACTGCAGCAAATTCACAGCAAGAGAGACACTGCTTTAGACTGGATCCCACACAAGGGCTTCAGAAAATAACATCACTGTCATATCTCCAACAGCACAGTATTGTCTTTTGTTCAGTGCAAGTTCACATTAAAATGTGTGAATCTGGAGTCCCACACACTGTGAAACAAGACCCCAGTCAGTTTACTGTTCGCTGCCTGAGTCAGAAACATGGGATTAAACTAGTCGCTCTGATTCTGCTCCGCTTCTGACGTCAAGTGCAGAGACTTTAGAATGGCCCCGCCCCCTCGTCTGAGTCTCTCCAATCACAGCGCTGGACCCACGATTATGTGAGAGCCCAAAGACGAGGTTAAACTCAGCAAAACAGACACAACGAGCGCGGAGAAATAAGAGCAGTGAGTAAAAACGGAGAAGAAAGAGAACAGAGTGAAAATGGCTAAAAACCAGAGCTTCTGCTCCTCGCTCCTCACTGCTGTGCGCTCGGGGTCTGGGTGAACGGCGAGCGGTTCATTATCATTTAAAGGAACAGGTGCTGAAAGCGGACGTTCTGAACAGGGCTGTTTACACAGGGGGAGAACACTGCTGTGGGGCTCGTGGGGTTTCATTAAGAAACAGAACTGTGTTCCACTGTGGAGACGAGGGGAGAAAATATACATCACTTTTAAAGAAACAAGAAGAGCTGCAGTTTTATTCTGCTCCTGGTACCCCCCTAGTGTAATTTATTTTTACAGCACTGTACTGAAATCAATGGGAAAGTTGATTGGGGGATTGTTGGTTTTATATAGTGCCGTTTCTGCAGTGCTTAGCCCAGAGTAGCAACAACAGAGGCCCTATTCACCCTGCTACAGCTCAGTGGAGTATCACAATGATTTTGAAGCTGTAGGTAAAAATATCACATAGTGTTCCTTTAAGTTGGTTTCACTTGCCGGTGCACTGACCACTCTTTGTAAAATACTTGGTGATTGTTTGTGAATAACTACTCCATCACATGCAGAGAGAACTCACTCTGATCCACATTCAGGACACGATTCTTAGTCTGGAGCCTAAACAAACTCCCAGCAGTGAAATGAGTGTTGATTAAAGCCAGAGTGGACTTCAGATCATCTCCACTGACACTCGTCTGGTTCGGTGAAGGCTGTAGTTCAGAGGAGAGGAGCTCTACATCGTCCAGGACCAGCAGGGGGTCTCTCAGAAACTCGGCTCTGTCAAAAGAGCAGTGAGACTCTTTCACCACTCAGAGGTGATGCTCATGTTACTCACATTAATCGTCTCATTAAAGGGCTCCCAGAGAGACGCAGTCTATAATTGAAAGAGAAGAGTCCAGAGAGAGAGAGAGAGAGAGGAACTTCTGTATTAGTTTATTTTGTGTTATACGAGATGTCTTTGGTTTGGTTTCTGTAGAGACTGATGATCAGACCTTCATTACAATCTCTACTTCACTTTGTGTGCGACCCAACCTTGACGCCACACAGTGTTTAATTGGAGACAGCAGCTTGAGTCATGTTGATATTTATGGCCTACATTTCAACTCCCCCTCGCCCCTCCTCACACACACCCCTCCATTATACACAGCTCTGAGGTCATTGTCTCCCTCATGCATAGATACAGAAATCCAAGTTTAAAGACCTGGGAACACTACACAACTTTTAAAGTCAGGACAAATTAAAAACAGACTGTAGTTCACAGTACACCACTGTTTTCTACACGACTGGAGGATAACATGCTACACGACCGGAGGATAACGTGCTACACGACTGGACGTAAACACACTACACGACTGGAGGATAACACGCTACACAACTGGACGTTACATGACTGGGGGATAACACGCTACACGACTGGGGAATAACACGCTACACGACTGGAGGATAACACGCTAAACGACTGGGGAATAACACGCTACACGACTGGAGGATAACACGCTACACGACTGGAGGATAACACGCTACACGACTGGGGGATAACACGCTACATGACTGGAGGATAACACACCACACAACTGGAGGTTAACACGCTACACGACTGGGGGATAACACGCTACATGACTGGAGGATAACACACCACACAACTGGAGGTTAACACACTACACGACTGGAGGATAACGATAACACACTACACGACTGGGGCATAACACGCTACACGACTGGGGCATAACATGCTACACAACTGGAGGATAACACACTACACGACTGGGGGATAACACGCTACAAGACTGGAGGATAACGATAACACGCTACACGACTGGGGCATAACACGCTACACGACTGGAGGATAACACGCTACACAACTGGAGGATAACACGCTACACGACTGGAGGATAACACGCTACACGACTGGAGGATAACACGCTACATGACTGGAGGATAACACACTACACAACTGGGGGATAACACGCTACACAACTGGAGGATAACACGCTACACAACTGGAGGATAACACGTTACACAACTGGAGGTTAACACGCTACACGACTGGAGGTTAACACGCTACACGACTGGGGGATAACACGCTACACGACTGGAGGATAACACGCTACAAGACTGGAGGATAACACGCTACATGACTGGGGGATAACACGCTACAAGACTGGGGGATAACACGTTACACGACTGTAGGATAACACGCTACACGACTGTAGGATAACACGCTAAACGACTGGAGGATAACACGCTACACGACTGGAGGATAACACGCTACAAGACTGGAGGATAACACGCTACATGACTGGGGGATAACACGCTACAAGACTGGGGGATAACACGTTACACGACTGTAGGATAACACGCTACACGACTGTAGGATAACACGCTAAACGACTGGAGGATAACACGCTACACGACTGGAGGATAACACGCTACAAGACTGGAGGATAACGATAACACGCTACACGACTGGGGCATAACACGCTACACGACTGGGGCATAACACGCTACACGACTGGAGGATAACACACTACACGACTGGGGGATAACATGCTACACGACTGGAGGATAACGATAACACGCTACACGACTGGGGCATAACACCCTACACGACTGGAGGATAACACACTACACAACTGGAGGATAACACGCTACACGACTGGAGGATAACACGCTACACAACTGGAGGATAACACGCTACACAACTGGGGGATAACACGCTACACAACTGGAGGATAACACGTTACACAACTGGAGGTTAACACGCTACACGACTGGAGGATAACACGCTACACGACTGGGGGATAACACGCTACACGACTGGGGGATAACACGCTACACGACTGGGGGATAACACGCTACAAGACTGGGGGATAACACGCTACAAGACTGGGGGATAACACGCTACACGACTGTAGGATAACACGCTACACGACTGTAGGATAACACGCTACAAGATTGGGGGATAACACGCTACAAGACTGGGGGATAACACGCTACACGACTGTAGGATAACACGCTACACGACTGGAGGATAACACGCTACACGACTGGAGGATAACACACTACACGACTGGAGGATAACACGCTAAACAAATGGGGGATAACACGCTACACAACTGGAGGATAACACGCTACACGACTGAGGGATAACATGCTACACGACTGGAGGATAACACGCTACACAACTGGGGGATAACACGTTACAGGACCACAAACTCCCGAACTAAACACGCCACTCGAGTTTCCTAGGATACCCACATAAACACATCACCACATCACTGCAGTTATTGTTTGCGCTGCTATTTCTGTAGATCCACAAAGAAAAAGCACGTAAAAATGTCTTTGGGTTGTGGGTGTGACTCAGTCGGCGCGTTCTCCACACACTGCAGAGCTGGAGGTGGAATGGAAAATTAGAAAAAAACTGAAGTAAAGGCTGTAACGGTGTGTTTTGTGACTCACTATGTTCTCCTACAGGTAATACTGGTTATTTGGGGACATGTGCATTCAGCTCTATGTAATGTTTCATAGGTTGTCACAATTGTATTGTTTAATCCATCCTCCAGTGCATGCGCCTGTGTTTACTCTCTGTTCTCTGTTCTCACTGGCTGCTGAAGGGACATGTTCATCATTGAGTTGGTGAAGAGTTTACACTATGTGACTGCGTCTAAAGTTGGGTCGAACAGATCAAACGTGTTTGATATGCTGCGACTGGTCTGAGTCTGAGCCCCTCACACACTACATGACTTTCCCCCCGACTGTCACCTGCGACTGCACCAGGATTGGGCTAAAAGTCGTGTAGCGTAACCCCAACTTTAGCTGATGTCCTCCACAGAAAAACATGCTCAGGACCCCCACAGAGCAGGTGTGATGTGGTGGTGGATCATTCTCAGCGCTGCAGTAACACTGACGTGGTGGTGGCGTGTTAGTGTGTGTGGATTTGGTTTCATTCTACTTTTATTAGCTTTAAAATAGTTTTATTAGCTTTAAAATAGTTTTATTTTGTAAAATATTAATTCTCCTACTGTAATTTTACTGCACTGTTTTATAAAGAACTTTGGATTGCCATTGTGTTCAAAAGGTGCTGTATAAATAAACTTGCCTTTGCCTAGTAAAAGCTACATGTAAACTTGGAGTGAGCACATATGAGAACAGTGCCACTAATATCCCGGAATATCTTCTGCAGGAACTTCACAGATGCCAGTCCACACCTAAATCATGCAGAACATTTCCTGCTGTGAGAACACACCTGACACAGAAAATCTCGCACAGTGAGCTACATGTGAGAAAAGACCACCCCGGGACATCTCCAGACCTGATGCTCCAGAGTTTCTCCAGAGTTCTTATGTGAATGTGCTGTGTATATATATGTAATTCTGTTGATTTAATTTGCTGAGCCGTAAACAGCATCCTGTAGGAAGGGTGTTGTGTATCCTTGTGTAAAATGTGGAGAATATGTCACTCTTAAATATTTCAGTAGTGTCTCTGGACGACACCGTGTTCCGACGCAGAGAAGGTGAAGGCTGTAACTTGTGTCTCCTGCTGCTCAGATGTTTCTCCTGAACAGGAGAGGCCAGGAATCTCCGCTGTTGATCGCCTACAAAAGTACGATGGAGGTTTTTATAGAGCCTTAAAATCCATTCGCAATTTATTCATGAAGGTATCCTCAGGAAGACACACAGGGCTTTTATAAGAGTCCAAAAATGGGCCGTGATAAATACAAGGGTGAAGATTAGATGGTGGAGGGTCCTTGAAGATCTGCACTGCCTCCAGAGCACGGGCCATAAATCAGACTTAAATATCCAGCAGTTCGGAACGAGAGGTATTTGGTCAGCTCACCTTAACCTGTCAGAATGAAAAATAAATAAAGTGTCAGCTCTGTAATCCCGAGGCCGGAGAGAGAGAGAGAGAGAGAGAGAGAGAGAGAGAGAGAGAAGCTGATTGAACGTTCCCCTAAAGAAAGATTCGTCACTGAGCCTCGGAGCCTCAATATCCTCCAAAAGTCTGACCTTCAGCTTACGTCTGTCGTCCAATCATTCTCTCTCTCTCTCTCTCTCTCTCTCTCTCTCTCTCTTGCTCTCTCTCTCACACACACACACACACACACAATTCTTAGACTACAATTTCCTGTTTGCTGCTTGGGTGTGTTTAATGAAAGCCCCAGAAAAAAGAGGAGTTTTAAAGTAGCCCACTGTGTGTGTTGGGAATCAGAATGAAGCTCCAGAGGAGTTCTGAAGGTTGGATTGTGGATGAGAATGAAAATGAATGTGATCACTGGATTTATTTGGCTTTTTGTTTGGAGCTGTGGAAGAAAGGGTCTGCTCTGATGGATCATGCTCTCTTGTCCATCATGAGATGCCCCCTGGTGCACTGTGTGAAGAAGGGTTGCTGGTGGAAGCAGCGCGATGCTCCGGGTGACGTCCTGCTGGAGAACCTGGGGTCCTGCGGCCAGTTGCTGCAGCAGAGCGCAAGTCTGATGTAAGTCGGGGTGGTAAAGTCCAACCTAAACCTTACACTGAGAGAGATGAATTTAAAACAGAGCAGACAGAGTTCCTGTGTCTCCACAGACCCTTACGCTGCATTTTCACTGTGTGTGTAGTCAATCATTACTCTGCTGTCAATCAGTAACGTCCCCGACATCTACACAACACACTACAGACGTGATCACGCGCAGCGACATCATCTCCCTTACACCCAAGGAGGATGGGTTCCTCGTATGAGTCTTGGTTCCATCCAAGGTTTCTTCCTCGTGAGCTGAGGGAGTTTTTCTTTGCCACTGTTAATAAAATTTGATTTGATTTGATTTCAGTGATACATCTTCATCTGGAACTGACTCTAAAGTCAGGAGAGTGCAAAATGCATGAAAGTAAATACAAAGCGAAAGTGCTACAAAACTAAACAGTTTGCATCCAGAGTGATCGGCATCTTTTGAGATGAAACGGTGTGTTTGAAAAATAACATAAGTTTGTGTGTCTGAAGTGTAACCTGTCTGTAAATTTTTATTCACTGTTTGAGTTCCCACAGAAAATCATTTGTAATTAGAAATGAGAATTAGACATTTACATAGGCACATAGGCAGTGAGCACACATGCCCGGAGTGGTGGACAGCCCTAGCCACGGCACCCAGGGAGCGGTTGGGGGTTAGGAGTCTTGCTCAGGGTACTTCAGTCATGACCTGCCGGCTCTGGGAATCGAACCTGCAAAAATAAGTCAGTGTCACCCCCCTATGGAGCAAGAATAGAGCAACATCCTCATCTTGGTTTGTGCTTTTCAGTGTTTGAAGTCTCTCCATTGTCTGTGAGCCCATGTGTCTACATCACTCTGCAGTTATATTCCTCTTTACTATGTATTACACATTGAGGGGGTTTAGTAGTATAATTCATTCATTCATTCATTCATTTTTTGTCTGTAACCCTTATCCAGTTCAAGGCGGCGGTGGGTCTAGAGCCTACCCAGGATCACTGGGCGCAAAGCAGGAACACACCCTGGAGGGGGTGCCAGTCCTTCACAGGACGACACACACTCACACATTTACTCAACACACTCACACCTACGGACACTTTTGAGTCTCCAATCCACCTACCAACGTGTGTTTTTAGGAGCATGGGAGGAAACCGGAGCACCCAGAGGAAACCCACACAGACACAGGGAGAACACACCACACTCCTCACAGACAGTCACCCGGAGGAAACCCACGCAGACACAGGGAGAACACACCACACTCCTCTCAGCCAGTCACACGGAGTGGGACTCGAACCCAGAACCTCCAGGACCCTGGAGCTGTGACAGGGACACTACCTGCTGCACTGTGGCTCTCTTATAAAGACTTTGCCTTTGTGAATTCAGTTGTAATATTTTCCTTCGAATATGCTTTAGATTTTCTATAGTTTTTTTTAAATTAAACAGTAAGATCAAGTTTTGGTTAAAGTAATTTTATACATGTTTAATGTTGCTGCGACTGATAAATGTTGTTAAATACAAAAAGGACTATCGTCTATCATTTGTGTATTTTCCAGTTTTGTTTGTCTGTGTGGGTTTTAGAAAGTTACTTAAAAGTAAAGTAATGAGGTTTGAGACATTTTCCAGGACGTAATGAGTAAACGAATCCCATTATAATTTTAGTTAAGTAGTGAGTAATTAGTGATGGATTACTTTATTGTGTAACTACCCCAACACTACCTGCTGGAAACTGAGCAGTTTTAAACAGCGTCCTGAACCCATCACACGCCGTAAATCTTTCTCCTCCGCCGTTAAAGTTTTGTTGTGTCCTCTCTCATTCCACACGTCCAGAGAATCAATACGCTGGACGCCGGCTCATCCATTATTCATGGACATCTCAGTGCACACACATATTTATGGCTCTCTTCGTCTCTGCGCTGCTTAATGAAACCTTAATGACCAGCCTGTCTCCTGAGTGATTACACAGACTTTCTGAAGGCTTTTATTTGTTCGCTTTATTTACTGTCCTGCAGCTACAGTGGCTAATTCACCGCACTGTAATCTCTCCTCTCATACAGATTAGCCACATTAACACACCTCGCCGTGGACTCACATCCTGAATCCATCTGCAGGACCCCTGGACAGAGGCCCCCCTGCACTGACGGATTAAAGCCGTGCGAAGAGAACCGTTGGTCTCCTACTGTCCCAAAACGTTGTTTTATTTCATGTTCGAATGCTTTGTAGAATTCTGAGGATATAATATTGATAACATTCACAACCTCCGCTGCAGGCATCAGATTAAAAATGTGTTTCTATTTACAAAACACAACCCAGTTTTTAGGAGACAACACTGGAAATGTCCACAAGTTTGAGTGAGTGACTGTTTGAGTGTGTGAGTGACTGGGTGAGTGATTGCGTGGGTGTGTGAGTGACAGGTTGAGTGTCTGAGTGACTGGGTGATTATGTAAAACTGTCCACAGGTGTGAGTGACTTGGTGAGTGTGCAAAACTGTATACAATTGTGAGTGACTGGGTGAGTGTGTGACTGACTGGGTGAGTGTGTGAGTGACTGGGTGAGTATGTGAATGACTGGGTGAGTGTGTAAAACTGTCCACGGGTGTGAGTGACTGGGTGAGTGTGTAAAACTGTCCACAGGTGTGAGTGACTGATTGAGTTTGTGAGTGACTGGGTGTGTGAGTGAGTGAGTGACTGGGTGAGTGTGTGAAACTGTCCACAGATGTGAATGAGTGGGTGAGTGTGTGAGTGACTGGGTGAGTGTGTGAAACTGTCCATAGGTGTGAGTGACTGGGTGAGTGTGTGAGTGACTGGGTGTGTGAGTGAGTGACTGGGTGAGTGTGCGAAACTCTCCACAGGTGTGAGTGTCAGAGTGACTGGGTGAGTGTGTGAAACTGTCCACAGGTGTGAGTGTGTGAGTGACTGGGTGAGTGTGTGAGACTGTCCACAGGTGTGACTGGGTGAGTGTTTGAGACTGTACATAGGTGTGGGTATGTGAGTGACTGGGTGAGTGTGTGAAACTGTCCACAGGTGTGTGTGACTGGGTGAGTGTGTAAAACTGTCCACAGGTGTGAGTGACTGAGTGAGTTTGTGAGTGACTGGGTGAGTGTGCGAAACTGTATACAGATGTGAGTGAGTGGGTGAGTGTGTGAGCGACAGTTTGAGTGTGTGAGTGTGTGAAACTGTCCACAGGTGTGAGTGACTGGGTGAGTGTGTGAGTGACTGGGTGAATGTGTGAGTGACTGGGTGTGTGAGTGAGTGACTGGGTGAGTGTGCGAAACTCTCCACAGGTGTGAGTGTGAGAGTGACTGGGTGAGTGTGTGAAACTGTCCACAGGTGTGAGTGTGTGAGTGACTGGGTGAGTGTGTGAGACTGTCCACAGGTGTGACTGGGTGAGTGTTTGAGACTGTACACAGGTGTGGGTGTGTGAGTGACTGGGTGAGTGTGTGAAACTGTCCACAGGTGTGTGTGACTGGGTGAGTGTGTAAAACTGTCCACAGGTGTGAGTGACTGAGTGAGTTTGTGAGTGACTGGGTGAGTGTGCGAAACTGTATACAGATGTGAGTGAGTGGGTGAGTGTGTGAGCGACAGTTTGAGTGTGTGAGTGTGTGAAACTGTCCACAGGTGTGAGTGACTGGGTGAGTGTGTGAGTGACTGGGTGAATGTGTGAGTGACTGGGTGTGTGAGTGAGTGACTGGGTGAGTGTGCGAAACTCTCCACAGGTGTGAGTGACTGGGTGACTGTGTGAATCTGTCCACAGGTGTAAGTGTGTGAGTGACTGGGTGAGTGTGTGAGACTGTCTGCAGGTGTGAGTGTGTGAGTGACTGGGTGAGTGTTTGAGACTGTACACAGGTGTGAGTGTGTGAGTGACTGGGTGAGTGTGTGAAACTGTCCACAGGTGTGTGTGTGTGTGTGACTGGGTGAGTGTGTGACTGACTGGGTGACTGTGTGAATCTGTCCACAGGTGTGAGTGTGTAAGTGACTGGGTGAGTGTGTGAGACTGTCCACAGGTGTGAGTGTGTGAGTGACTGGGTGAGTGTGTGAAACTGTCCACAGGTGTGAGTGAGTGAATCTGTCCACAGGTGTGAGTGTGTGAGTGACTGGGTGAGTGTGTGAGACTGTACACAGGTGTGAGTGTGTGAGTGACTGGGTGAGTGTGTGAAACTGTCCACAGGTGTGTGTGTGTGAGTGACTGGGTGAGTGTGTGAAACTGTCCACAGGTGTGTGTGTGTGAGTGACTGGGTGAGTGTGTAATGCCTCCTTGATTCTGGTAAAGATGTCCTAAATGTACATTTACCCTGAACAGGATGAACTGCTTACAGAAGATAAATGACTGAATGAATAGACATCCTTGGTGTCCCACCCCCACCTCATTCTTCACAACTGGAAGTTTACAAACTTTAAAGTCAACAGAACAGTGAAGAGTTTGTCAGCGAGTTGTTAAACTTTATTTCAGGAGCTGAATAATAACGATGACTCCTGCAAAGCTGTCCAAAGAAATTTATAACTGAAGTTGAGTGGCCACAAGCTAGGAATTTATAAATAGTTGTTTGTGTGTGTGTGTGTGTGTGTGTGTGTGTTTATTCTGATGTGAAGTAATTGAAAGATAAATTAAAGTAGTGTCCCTGTCACAGCTCCAGGGTCCTGGAGGTTGGGGGTTTGAGTCCCGCTCCGGTTTGTGAGGAGTGTGGTGAGTTCTCCCTGTGTCTGCATGGGTTTCCTCCGGGTGACTGTCTGTGAGGAGTGTGGTGTGTTCTCTCTGTGTCTGCATGGGTTTCCTCCGGGTAACTGTCTGTGAGGAGTGTGGTGTGTTCTCTCTGTGTCTTACATGGGTTTCCTCCAGGTGACTGTCTGTGAGGAGTGTGGTGTGTTCTCTTTGTGTCTGCGTGGGTTTCCTCCGAGTGACTGTCTGTGAGGAGTGTGGTGTGTTTTCCCTGTGTCTGCGTGGGTTTCCTCCGGGTGATTGTCTGTGAGGAGTGTGGTGTGTTCTCTCTGTGTCTGTGTGAGTTTCCTCCGGGTGACTGTCTGTGAGGACTGTGGTGTGTTCTCTCTGTGTCTGTGTGGGTTTCCTTCGGGTGCTCCGGTATCCTTTCACGCTCCAAAAACACGTTGGTAGGTTGATTGGAGACTCAAAAGTGTCCATAGGTGTGAGTGTGTGAGTGTGTGTCGCCCTGTGAAGGATTGGCGCCCCCTCCAGAGAGTTTAAAGTTGCTGCTGCACACCTCCACTCGCCAATCACTCATAATATTTATTGTCTCCTGAAGTTCACCTACATCACTCTTCACTGGCGCCCTGTAGCTGCCTGCACCAGGTTTAAAACTCTCCTGCTGCCTACAAAGCCAGGAACAGACCAGCCCCTCCCTGGCAACAATCAAGAGTCGGACTGCACCTCCAGCCCTTCCAGCCTCAGGTACAGCTCGACCTGATCCACAATCCCTAAATTTGTGGGTCCAGCGCTGTGATTGAAGAGACTCAAACGAGGGGGCAAGGCCATTCTAAAGTCTCTGCACTTGAGGTCTGAAGT
This sequence comes from Hoplias malabaricus, assembly GCF_029633855.1. Taxonomy (NCBI): domain Eukaryota; kingdom Metazoa; phylum Chordata; class Actinopteri; order Characiformes; family Erythrinidae; genus Hoplias; species Hoplias malabaricus. The sequence goes on along the minus strand of NC_089802.1, from coordinate 38,053,495 downwards.
GGAGCAGAATCTGAACGACTTGTTTTATCCCGTGTTTCTGACTCAGGCAGCACACAGAAAATAAGCAGGTCACTGGTTCGATCCCCTCGACTGCCAAGAATTATTGAGGCAGGGGAGAGTGAAGGAACAGTGCTTTATCCTCCCTCAGCATCCACAACTGAGATGCCCTTATGCAAAGCACCTAACATCCAACTGCTCCTGGGGTGTATATGTGTGTATCTGTGTGTTCATTGCCCCTAAACACTGGTGTGTGTGTTCACTGTCAGAGATCGGTTCATTACAAATTGGGTTTTAGTTCTGTGCAATGAGGCTAAAAGCAGGATTCTGTGTGATTGTGTTTGTGTCTCAGTCCAGAGACACACATCATCCACATTCAGCCATTTGGATCTAAAGCTCCTTTAATAATTGAGTTTGTATTTGTCGAGACCCAGTTAAAGTCACTGTTACCCGTCCCTGTACAGACACGGTGTCCGAATGCTTTCGGAGCCACAGGTGACGAAGCACGGCAGACAGAAAAGCTTGACGTCCATATGGCAGCAGTACAATTATAAACCCCCTCTCTATTCAAGCCCCTCTCTGTTGCTGTGTGTGAATAAGCGCGTTGTGTAATTCGCTGTAGTTTGACGTGAACAGCTGGAGTCTCACGCTTAACGTGAGCAGGTGTCAGACATGACATTTCCCTCAGAAAGCGTCTGTTTACTTCTGGGCTCTTTTCCATCCATTTCCACTGTCTCCTGGGGCCAGATGAAGGGGCCTGGGGCACTAATGTTAGCTGGAAGCTCAGTCCTCTTTTCTGTAATTATCCTCAGAGCGATTGCTGTGGACGGAGTTGCTTGGCTTGGTTTTGTGTGTGTGTGTGTGTCAGGTGGTTGTGGGGGGGGGGGGGGGGGGGTTGGTATCATCTGTGTCTGAAACATTCTAAATACTGTCTCCTGAGGCATTGCTTTGAGGGAAGAAGACATGAGTCGGGTCACAACCGAGCCTCTGTATATAATCCTGAGGTTCCTCCGTTGGGCCAATTTCTGCATCTTTTGCTGCCTTACTTTTCCCATAATCCTGTGTGTCAGCGCAGTCAGCAGTCCATGCTCCACCAACCCACACTCAGAGAGACTGTAAACAAATAGGAGAAATTTAAGTCCAATATTACCCTCCAACAACCAACAGAGATCACACCAAGGGAGAGGTATGCAAGTGTGGCGTAATGGTACTTTTCCATTGTAGCTACTCAACACAGCTCAACACACTTTTCAGTCCTGGTCCCAGGATGGGTTTTCCACTTCCACAGCTCTCCTGTTTAAGCTGTTCATATGGACATCGAGCTGTCTCTGCTTACATCACCAAGTGCGTTGATGATGTAACTGTCCTCAAGACCATCACCATTCATGCCAATCAGAAGCCATGGCTGACAGGCGAGGTCCAAAAGTTGCTGAAGGTTAGAAATGCTGCCTTCAAAGATGGAGAACAGGCTGGCCTGAAGACAGCCAACCTGTCTCGTGGCATCAGAAAGGCAAAAAGGCAGCACTCCAAGAGGATAGCCCAACGCTTCAGCGACAGCAGAGACACTCAGAGCCTGTGGCAGGGAATTCAGTCCATTACAGATTACAAACCCCCGCCACAGACCTGTGACAGCACCTCCTCTCTGCTGAACAACCTAAATGGGTTCTTCGCTCAGTTTGAGGCACTAAACCACACCCTGGGACATAAATCCACCCCCCCTCCTGGAGACCAGGTGCTCACACTGTCCTCAGATAGTGAGGATCAACGCTCGGAAAGCTCCTGGACCTGACAACATACCTGGTCGTGTGCTGAAGGACTGCGCTGGTGAACTTGCAGAGGTGTATTCTGACATCTTCAACACCTCACTGAGTCAGGCTGTGGTCCCTGTATGCTTTAAAGCCACCACTATTATCCCTTTCCCAAAGAAGTCATCACCCTCCTGTTTCAACGACTACCGCCCGGTTGCACTTACCTCCATCCTCATGAAGTGCTTCGAGCGGCTAGTCATGCAACACATCAGGTCTTCCCTCCCCACCTCCTTGGACCCTACCAGTTTGCATATCGTTCAAATCGTTCGACTGATTATGCTGTCTCCACTGCTCTCCATTCAGACCTTACTCATCTGGACAAGAAAGACAGCTATGTCAGAATGCTTTTTATTGATTTCAGTTCTGCATTCAACACAATCATCCCCCAACAGCTCATTCAGAAACTGGACAGACTGGGACTGAACACATCACTGTGCAACTGGCTGCTTGACTTCCTGACTGGAAGACCACAGGCAGTACGGGTTGGCAGTAACTCGTCCAGCACCATCACTCTGAACACGGGGGCTCCCCAAGGATGTGTGCTGAGCCCCCTTCTGTTCACTCTGCTAACCCACGACTGCTCTCCATCACACACCTCCAACCTCTTCATCAAGTTTGCGGATGACACGACTGTGGTAGGCTTCATCAGCAACAACGCTGAGTCACAGTACAGGAGCAACATGAGCCGGCTGGCCTCTCTTTCTGAACACTGAGAAGACCAAGGAGAATGTTGTGGACTTTAGGAGAACCCACACACAACATGCCCCTCTATCCATCAACGGGGCTGCTGTGGAGAGGGTGAGCAGCACCAAGTTCCTGGGTGTGCACGTCACAGAGGACCTCTCTTGGACCATCAACACAGCAACACTGGCCAAGAAGGCTCCCCAACAGCTCTACATTTCCGCAAGCTAAGAAGAGAAAGAGCTCCCCCATCATGATCACCTTCTACAGCGGGGCCATCGAAAGTATCCTGACTAGCTGTTTCACTGCGTGCACGGCCTCCTGCCGCAGAACCCTCCAGCGTATTGTGAGAACTGCTGAGAAGACCATTGGTACTTCTCTCCCCTGCCTTCAGGACTTATACAGCTCCCGTCTCCTAAGAAAAGCCCTCTGCTTGGCAGGTGATCCCACCCACCCGCTACACAGCTTCTTCAGCCTGCTGCCATCAGGGCGGAGACTGCGTAGTCTCAAGGCTAGTACCAGCAGACTGAGGGATAACTCCATCCATCAGGCTGTGAGAATGCCGAACTCTCTCCCTGCCCCCCCCCCCCCCTCCCCCCTCCAACTTCTGCCCCCCACACACACTACTCAGCAACCTCATCAATTACCACCAATACCCAACTGTGACTTTGAAAATCAGGCAGCCACTCAACCACTTTAACCAGCCTCCAGGCTTCATATCCCTATATTTGCACTACTGTTGACACCGGGCCTGTTTATATTGGTACTGTCACTTAAGCTCCTCATCAGACCTAACTGTGACTTTTTCAATAGGTATTATTTAGTTGTTATACGATTATCTTGCACTATTGTCAACTCTGCCCTGTACATCCAGTATCCTACCTCCAAATCAGGTTATTGTCTTCAGTCAGTGTCCCATTGTCTCATGTATGTCTATCAGTGAGCTGCTGGTATTGTATGTCCTGCACTTGTCTTCTGTTTGTTCACGTTCATATTTTTATAATCTTAGCTTAGTTGAATTTAGTCTATTGTTTGTTAAATGTTACTTCATCTTGTATTTTACTGCATCTTGACACCTTTGTATGTCCTGTAAATATGCAGAATTGACAATAAAACTCTCTTGACTTGACTCTTGACTCCTAAAGTTATCAGGTGTCGTCTCAAACCATGTCTCTAATGGGAACAGTGGGCTTTAGAAACCACAACGGCGGTAACGTTAAGCAGTGTTTACTCATGGTGTATTGGCGTGTTTTTGTTGTTGTTGAGAAACCACTTCCAGAACCAGGACCTGATTTACCTGGTGGAGAAGTGGAAAATGAGTCAAGGAGAAAAAAGGAGAAAAGCACCATAACTGATTCTCTGTGTTCCGAAATTCCACAAGGGAACTACTTGGAGATGTTCTGCTACAACAAACCTGAGGCAAGTGCGGAACACTGTTCCTGAGTCATTAACTCATTACTGACCGTAACAAGTCAGTTCTGATGAAGCTGAGTGTGTTGCTCTTCTGTCTGGAACCCAACGCTTTGATTTAAACAGGAACAGCTCCAAATGCCATCAGATCCACACAGCAATGATTTTACTCAGATAAAATTCTTAATACAACATGAATAGTCTAGAAACAGGAGAATAGTTTCATAAAACCTTCAGCAGAAGAATCATTCGAGGTTTTCACTACATTTAAAATAATTTAATCATTGCTCGCTCTCTCTCTCTTTCTCTCTCTGTGTCTCATTCTTTGAAATCACTGCTATCAGCATTTCATTTTATTCTCCTGAAGACAGGAAGAAAAGAGGGATGCAGCAGAACGGTAGAAGGAGGAGGAGATGAAAAATAAATGGCACTTTTATCTGATTTCCTCTCCTCTGTATCAGCTCTGTGATGAGACTGTGATAGGGTGAATGCTGTGTAATCATTCTCTCTCGCTCTCTCTCTCTCTCTCTCTCTCTCTCTCTCTCTCTCACACACACACACACACATACTTTCCTCGCTATATCCTTTCCCTCTTTTCTGTTTCTTTTTCCCCCTCTCACTTTACTCACTCCGTCTTTCCCATTCTCATTCCATCTTTCCTTTAATCTCTTCCTCTCTTTTCTCATCTCTCTCTTTCTTATATATATATATATATATATATATATATATATAAATAATCATTTTTGAAGTTATTAAATCATTACAACACACACACACACACACACCATTTCCTATCATATGGTTAAACACCACTCACCCAAAAAAAGTATGTTTTTAGGCACAATGTTCTTTTAATGAAAGGTGCCTTTACAAGGGCTGAGTAAATCCACAGATCGGCAAATAATCCACACACACCTCACGTAAAGGGTGACAAAAAGGGACGAGACGCGAGGAGGGGATGAGGGTGAACACACACACACAATGTACAAACAACAGCAACACAACAACAAAACAAAACAATGTCTATCTTTGTAACGCACACATAAGTGGATCAGACACTACAGTGTCTGGAGTTTTTAAACCCCTCGGTGTCTGGACTGAGAACAGTCTCACCGACCAAAAACATCCAGCTGACAGCATCCTGTGGGAGGTGTTCTTTGGGTTGTGTTTTTTTGGGCTGTGTCCTGTGGTCCTAGTTCTGGAAGCGGGTTCTTGTTTAGTGGCTGTTCTCTCGTGGTTCAGAGCGAGTCGAGTAGGGACTAAACCGTGGCGTGTAAACCTTGCAGAGCGCTGATTGTCCAGAGAGAGTCGTCACTCTACGCCACGCAACGCAGACGACCAGCACTAACTCTCCATCTGTAAAATCTCCAGCTGCAGGCAGAGATCACGTTTATTTTTATCTGACTCACAACGGCAGCTCGTAAAATTACGCCGTGGACTTTTGGTTCAAGAGATTCAAACGCTCCTTGGATTGGTGGCTGACGAAAGAATCCAGCGAGAGCTGGACGCTGCAACAAGGAAGGAACAAACTCTACTGATCTGTCTGAACTGATGATGGAGCTGTGTTCAGTCCCAAACAACAACAACACGCCAATACACCATGAGTAAACACCGCTTAACGTTACCGCTGCCGTTGTTGTGGTTTCCAAAGCCCACTGTTCCCCTTAGAGACAGGGTTAGAGACTACACCGGATGCATTTTGATGATGAGCTGTAGGAATGGAAAACCAACCAGGGAAAGGCATGTTGAGCCGTGAAAAGCCAAGCTGAAGCCATGCTGTGTTAAAGCATCTACAGTGGAACTGTGTTTTCTGGGGTGATGTGATCCAGAATTAATCGTCCAGGCCATGATCTTATTAATAAGAGGCTGAATGATATAAAATCCTCACAGCAGTGTTCCACGCCATCTAGAATTATCCCTTCGCAGAAGAGTAGAAGCTGTTACTGCAACAAAGAAGACCACACTCTTGATTAATGCCCCTCATTTCAGAGGAAGTGTTGGACGAGCAGGTGTCCAGATAGTTCTGGTTACTGCCCACGTCTGGCTTCTGGACGGTGTGAGAGGATGACTATGTGTTCATTTTCCCTCGTCCATAGTTAATCCCAGGCTAATGCTAATCTTCTCACTGAAAAATGTTCACTCACACTTCTCTTCATGATTTCTAGGGGAACACACACACACACACACAGGGTGACACATCCCTCATTGCCGGCAGAAAATAAATGTCAAACAGACCGACTGTAAAATCTCAGGAAGAGGAAAGATATAAAATATCCTTCCTCCAGCTCGGCTTTAAAGCAGCTTTGACTGTCAGTCCGCACTAGGCCTCATTCCCATACCAGGAATTCCAGGTTGGATATCTCTTTGGAAAAACTGAATGAGATTTTTGTTGTTAACACAGAAGAACGGGGATATGTTTAACTTCCTGAATGTCACTGATTCGTCTGTGTCATGAATTTATTAAACATTTTATTGTAAGTGATTTGTTCCTGAAAAAGTGTCAGATTCCAGCAGCAGACCAGGCTTTGTTTTGATTTGTTGTTGTTTTTATTTGTTGTTGTTTATTTGTTGTTGTTTTTTCAAGAAAGGACCAATAAGATGAAACTAAATGTATTAAAAACACAATGACCTCTCCTCGAGTGACTGGGTGAGTGTTTGAGTGACTGTGTGAGAGTGTGAAACTGTCCACAGGTGTGAGTGTGTGAGTGACTGGGTGAGTGTGTGAAACTGTCCACAGGTGTGAGTGTGTGAGTGTGAGAGATTGTCCTGAAGTGTGAGTGTGTGAGTGACTGGGTGAGTGTGTGAAACTGTCCACAGGTGTGAGTGTGTAAGTGTGAGAGACTGTCCACAGGTTTGAGTGTGTGAGTGACTGGGTGAGTGTGTGAAACTGTCCACAGGTGTGAGTGTGTAAGTGTGAGAGACTGTCCACAGGTTTGAGTGTGTGAGTGACTGGGTGAGTGTGTGAAACTGTCCACAGGTGTGAGTGTGTAAGTGTGTGAGACTGTCCACAGGTGTGAGTGTGTGAGTGACTATGTGAGACTATCCACAGGTGTGAGAGTGACTGGGTGAGTGTGTGAGACTCTCCACAAAGTGTGAGTGTGTGAGTGACTGGGTGAGTGTGTGAAACTGTCCACAGGTGTGACTGGGTGAGTGTGTGAAACTGTCCACAGGTGTGAGTGTGAGAGTGACTGGGTGAGTGTGTGAAACTCTCCACAGGTGTGAGTGTGAGAGTGACAGTGTGAGACTGTCCACATGTGAGTGTGTGTGAGTGACTGGGTGAGTGTGTGAAACTGTCCACATGTGTGAGTGTGTGAGACTCTTCACAGGCTTGACTGTGTGAGTGTGTGACACTGTTCACAGGTGTGAGGGTGAGAGTGACTGGGTGAGTGTTTGAAACTGTCCACAGGTGTGTGTGTGTGAGTGACTGGTTGAGAGTGTGAGTGACTGGGTGAGTGCGTGAAACTATCCACAGGTGTGAGTGTGTGAGTGACTGGGTGAGTGTGTGAAACTGTCCACAGGTGTGACTGTGTGAGTGTGTGAAACCGTCCACAGATGTGAGTGTGTGAGTGACTGTGAAACTGTCCACAGGTGTGTGTGTGTGTAAGTGACTGGGTGAGTGTGTGAGTGACTGCGTGAGTGTGTGAAACTGTCCACAGGTGTGAGTGACTGTGTGAGACTGTCGACATGTGTGAGTGTTTGATTGACTGTGTGAGACTGTCCACAGGTGTGAGTGTGTGAGTGACTGGGTGAGTGTGTGAAACTGTCCACATGTGTGAGTGAATGTGTGAGTGCGTGAGACTCTTCACAGGCTTGACTGTGTGAGTGTGTGACACTGTCCACAGATGTCAGGGTGAGAGTGACTGGGTGAGTGTTTGAAACTGTCCACAGGTGTGTGTGTGTGAGTGACTGGTTGAGAGTGTGAGTGACTGGGTGAGGGTGTGAAACTATCCACATGTGTGAGTGACTGGGTGAGTGTGTGAGACTGTCCACAGGTGTGAGTGTGTGAGTGACTGGGTGAGTGTGTGAAATTGTCCACAGGTGTGAGTGTGTGAGTGACTGTGTGAGACTGTCCACAGGTGTGAGTGTGTGAAACTGTCCACAGGTGTGTGTGTGTGTGTGTGTGTGTGAGTGACTGCATGAGTGTGTGAGTGACTGGGTGAGTGTGTGAAACTGTCCACATGTGTGAGTGAATGTGTGAGTGCGTGAGACTCTTCACAGGCTTGACTGTGTGAGTGTGTGACACTGTCCACAGAGGTCAGGGTGAGAGTGACTGGGTGAGTGTTTGAAACTGTCCACAGGTGTGTGTGTGTGAGTGACTGGTTGAGAGTGTGAGTGACTGGGTGAGGGTGTGAAACTATCCACATGTGTGAGTGACTGGGTGAGTGTGTGAGACTGTCCACAGGTGTGAGTGTGTGAGTGACTGGGTGAGTGTGTGAAATTGTCCACAGGTGTGAGTGTGTGAGTGACTGTGTGAGACTGTCCACAGGTGTGAGTGTGTGAAACTGTCCACAGGTGTGTGTGTGTGTGTGTGTGTGTGTGTGAGTGACTGCATGAGTGTGTGAGTGACTGGGTTAGTGTGTAAAACTGTCCACAGGTGTGAGTGACTGTGTGAGTGTGTGAAACCGTCCACAGATGTGAGTGTGTGAGTGACTGTGAAACTGTCCACAGGTGTGTGTGTGTAAGTGACTGGGTGAGTGTGTGAGTGACTGCGTGAGTGTGTGAAACTGTCCACAGGTGTGAGTGACTGTGTGAGACTGTCGACATGTGTGAGTGTTTGATTGACTGTGTGAGACTGTCCACATGTGTGAGTGAATGTGTGAGTGCGTGAGACTCTTCACAGGCTTGACTGTGTGAGTGTGTGACACTGTCCACAGATGTCAGGGTGAGAGTGACTGGGTGAGTGTTTACAACTGTCCACAGGTGTGTGTGTGTGAGTGACTGGGTGAGGGTGTGAAACTATCCACATGTGTGAGTGACTGGGTGAGTGTGTGAGACTGTCCACAGGTGTGAGTGTGTGAGTGACTGGGTGAGTGTGTGAAATTGTCCACAGGTGTGAGTGACTGGGTGAGTGTGTGAAATTGTCCACAGGTGTGAGTGTGTGAGTGACTGTGTGAGACTGTCCACAGGTGTGAGTGTGTGAAACTGTCCACAGGTGTGTGTGTGTGTGTGTGTGTGTGTGAGTGACTGCATGAGTGTGTGAGTGACTGGGTTAGTGTGTAAAACTGTCCACAGGTTTGAGTGTGTGAGTGAATGTGTGAGAGTGTGTGTGACTGGGTGAGTGTGAGAAACTGTCCACAGATGTGAGTGTGTGAGTGATTGGGTGACTGTCTGAAACTGTCCAGAGGTGTGAGTGACTGGGTGAGTGTGTGAAACTGTCCACAGGTGTGAGTGTGAGAGTGACTGTGTGAGTTTGTGAGAGTGTCCACAGGTGTGAGTGACTGTGTGAGACTGTCCACAGGTGTGAGTGTGTGAGTGACTGGGTGAGACTGTCAACAGGTGTGAGTGTACGAGTGACTGTGTGAGACTGTCCACAGCTGTGAGTGTGTGAGTGTGTGAGACTGTCCACAGGTGTGAGTGTGAGAGTGTGTGAGACTGTTAACAGGTGTGAGTGTGTGAGTGACTTTGTGAAACTGTCCACAGGTGTGAGTGTGAGAGTGACTGGGTGAGTGTGTGAAACTGTCCACAGGTGTGAGTGACTGGGTGAGACTGTCAACAGGTGTGTGTGAGACCGTCAACAGGTGTGCGTGACTGTGTGAGTTCTTGAGACTGTCCAAAGGTGTGAGTGTGTGAGTGACTGGGTGAGTGTGTGAAACTGTCCACAGGTGTGTGTGTGACTGGGTGAGTGTGAGAAACTGTCCACAGATGTGAGTGTGTGAGTGATTGGGTGACTGTGTGAAACTGTCCAGAGGTGTGAATGTGTGAGTGACTGGGTGAGTGTGTGAGACTGTCCACCGGTGTGAGTGTGAGAGTGACTGTGTGAGTTTGTGAGTGTGTCCACAGGTGTGAGTGACTGTGTGAGACTGTCCACAGGTGTGAGTGTGTGAGTGACTGTGTGAGTGTGTGAAATTGTCCACAGGTGCGAGTGTGTGAGTGACTGGGTGAGACTGTCAACAGGTGTGAGTGTGTGAGACTGTCCACAGGTGTGAGTGTGCGAGTGACTGTGTGAGACTGTCCACAGCTGTGAGTGTGTGAGTGTGTGAGACTGTCCACAGGTGTGAGTGTGAGAGTGTGTGAGACTGTCCACAGGTGTGAGTGTGTGAGTGACTGTGTGAGACTGTCCACAGGTGTGAGTGTGTGAGTGACTGTGTGAGACTGTCCACAGCTGTGAGTGTGACTGGGTGAGTGTGTGAAACTGTCCACAGGTGCGAGTGTGTGAGTGACTGGGTGAGACTGTCAACAGGTGTGAGTGTGTGAGACTGTCCACAGGTGTGATTGACTGTGTGAATGTGTGAGACTGTCCACAGGTGTGAGTGTGAGAGTGACTGGGTGAGTGTGTGAGACTGTCCACAGGTGTAAGTGTGTGAGTGACTGGGTGAGTGTGTGAAACTGTCCACAGGTGTGAGTGACTGGGTGAGACTGTCAACAGGTGTGAGTGTGTGAGACCGTCCACAGGTGTGCGTGACTGTGTGAGTTCTTGAGACTGTCCACAGCTGTGAGTGTGTGTGTGACTGTGTGAGACTGTCCACAGCTGTGAGTGTGTGTGTGACTGTGTGAGACTGTCCACAGCTGTGAGTGTGTGAGTGACTGGGTGGGACTGTCAACAGGTGTGAGTGTGTGAGACTGTCCAGAGGTGTGAGTGTGACTGGGTGAGTGTGTGAGACTGTCCACAGGTGTGAGTGTGAGAGTGACTGGGTGAGACTGCCAACAGCTGTGAGTGTGAGAGTGACTGGGTGAGTGTGTGAAACTGTCCACAGGTGTGAGTGACTGGGTGAGAGTGTGACACTGTCTACAGGTGTGAGGGTGAGAGTGACTGGGTGAGAGTGTGAAATTATCCACAGGTGTGAGTGATTGTGTGAGACTGTCCACAGGTGTGACTGTGTGAGTGACTGGGTGAGTGTGTGAAACTGTCCACAGGTGTGACTGTGTGAGTGACTGGGTGAGTGTGTGAAACTGTCCACAGGTGTGAGTGTGTGAGTGACTGGATGAGTGTGTGAGACTCTCCACAGGCTTGAGTGTGTGATTGACTGTGTGAGTGTGTGACACTGTCTACAGGTGTGAGGGTGAGAGTGACTGGGTGAGTGTTTGAAACTGTCCACAGGTGTGAGTGTGTGAGTGACTGTGTGAGAGTGTGAGTGACTGGGTGAGTGTATGAAACTGTCCACAAGTGTGTGTGTGTGAGAGTGTGAGTGACTGGGTGAGTGTTTGAAACTGTCAACAGGTGTGTGTGAGTGACTGGGTGAGTGAGTGAAACTGTCCACAGGTGTGTGTGTGTGTGTGACTGGGTGAGTGTGAGAAACTGTCCACAGATGTGAGTGTGTGAGTGATTGGGTGACTGTGTGAAACTGTCCAGAGGTGTGAGTGACTGGGTGAGTTTGTGAGAGTGTCCACAGGTGTGAGTGTGTGAGTGACTGTGTGAGACTGTCCACAGGTGTGAGTGTGAGAGTGACTGGGTGAGTGTGTGAAACTGTCCACAGGTGTGAGTGTGTGAGACTGTCCACAGGTGTGAGTGTGCGAGTGAATGTGTGAGACTGTCCACAGGTGTGAGTGTGAGAGTGTGTGAGACTGTCCACAGGTGTGAGTGTGTGAGTGACTGTGTGAGACTGTCCACAGGTGTGAGTGTGCGAGTGACTGTGTGAGACTGTCCACAGCTGTGAGTGTGTGAGTGTGTGAGACTGTCCACAGGTGTGAGTGTGAGAGTGTGTGAGACTGTCCACAGGTGTGAGTGTGAGAGTGTGTGAGACTGTCCACAGGTGTGAGCGTGTGAGTGACTGTGTGAGACTGTCCATAGGTGTGAGTGTGAGAGTGACTGGGTGAGTGTGTGAAACTGTCCACAGGTGCGAGTGTGTGAGTGACTGGGTGAGACTGTCAACAGGTATGAGTGTGTGAGACTGTCCACAGGTGTGAGTGTGAGAGTGTGTGAGACTGTCCACAGGTGTGAGTGTGTGAGTGACTGTGTGAGACTGTCCACAGGTGTGAGTGTGTGAGACTGTCCACAGGTGTGAGTGTGTGAGACTGTCCACAGGTGTGAGTGTGTGAGTGACTGTGTGAGACTGTCCACAGGTGTGAGTGTGAGAGTGACTGGGTGAGTGTGTGAGACTGTCCACAGGTGTAAGTGTGAGAGTGACTGGGTGAGTGTGTGAAACTGTCCACAGGTGTAAGTGTGAGAGTGACTGGGTGAGTGTGTGAAACTGTCCACAGGTGTGAGTGACGGTGTGAGTGACTGGGTGAGACTGTCAACAGGTGTGAGTGTGTGAGACCGTCCACAGGTGTGCATGACTGTGTGAGTTCTTGAGACTGTCCACAGGTGTGAGTGTGTGAGTGACTGTGTGAGACTGTCCACAGCTGTGAGTGTGTGAGTGACTGTGTGAGAGTGTCCACAGCTGTGAGTGTGTGAGTGACTGGGTGAGACTGTCAACAGGTGTGAGTGTGTGAGACTGTCCAGAGGTGTGAGTGTGACTGGGTGGGTGTGTGAGACTGTCCACAGGTGTGAGTGTGAGAGTGACTGGGTGAGTGTGTGAAACTGTCAACAGGTGTGAGTGTGAGAGTGTGTGAGACTGTCCACAGGTGTGAGTGTGTGAGACTGTCCACAGGTGTGAGTGTGTGAGTGACTGTGTGAGACTGTCCACAGGTGTGAGTGTGAGAGTGACTGGGTGAGTGTGTGAGGCTGTCCACAGGTGTAAGTGTGAGAGTGACTGGGTGAGTGTGTGCAACTGTCCACAGGTGTGAGTGACGGTGTGAGTGACTGGGTGAGACTGTCAACAGGTGTGAGTGTGTGAGACCGTCTACAGGTGTGCGTGACTGTGTGAGTTCTTGAGACTGTCCACAGCTGTGAGTGTGTGAGTGACTGTGTGAGACTGTCCACAGCTGTGAGTGTGTGAGTGACTGTGTGAGACTGTCCACAGCTGTGAGTGTGAGAGTGACTGGGTGAGTGTGTGAAACTGTCCACAGGTGCGAGTGTGTGAGTGACTGGGTGAGACTGTCAACAGGAGTGAGTGTGTGAGACTGTCCACAGGTGTGAGTGTGTGAGACTGTCCACAGGTGTGAGTGACTGTGTGAATGTGTGAGACTATCCACAGGTGTGAGTGTGAGAGTGACTGGGTGAGTGTGTGAGACTGTCCACAGGTGTAAGTGTGAGAGTGACTGGGTGAGTGTGTGAAACTGTCCACAGGTGTGAGTGACTGGGTGAGACTGTCAACAGGTGTGAGTGTGTGAGACTGTCCACAGGTGTGCGTGACTGTGTGAGTTCTTGAGACTGTCCACAGGTGTGAGTGTGTGAGTGACTGTGTGAGACTGTCCACAGCTGTGAGTGTGTGAGTGACTGTGTGAGACTGTCCACAGCTGTGAGTGTGTGAGTGACTGGGTGAGACTGTCAACAGGTGTGAGTGTGTGAGACTGTCCAGAGGTGTGAGTGTGACTGGGTGGGTGTGTGAGACTGTCCACAGGTGTGAGTGTGAGAGTGACCGGGTGAGTTTGAGAGACTGTCCACAGGTGTGAGTGTATGAGTGACTGTGTGAGACTGTCCACAGCTGTGAGTGTGAGAGTGACTGGGTGAGTGTGTGAAACTGTCCACAGGTGCGAGTGTGTGAGTGACTGGGTGAGACTGCCAACAGGTGCGAGTGTGTGAGACTGTCCACAGGTGTGAGTGTGAGTGTGACTGGGTGAGTGTGTGAAACTGTCCACAGGTGTGAGTGACTGTGTGAGACTCTCCACAGGTGTGACTGTGTGAGTGACTGGGTGAGTGTGTGAAACTGTCCACAGGTGTGACTGTGTGAGTGACTGGGTGAGTGTGTGAAACTGTCCACAGGTGTGAGTGTGTGAGTGACTGGATGAGTGTGTGAGACTCTCCACAGGCTTGAGTGTGTGATTGACTGTGTGAGTGTGTGACACTGTCTACAGGTGTGAGGGTGAGAGTGACTGGGTGAGTGTTTGAAACTGTCCACAGGTGTGAGTGTGTGAGTGACTGTGTGAGAGTGTGAGTGACTGGGTGAGTGTATGAAACTGTCCACAAGTGTGTGTGTGAGAGAGTGTGAGTGACTGGGTGAGTGTTTGAAACTGTCCACAGGTGTGTGTGAGAGAGTGTGAGTGACTGGGTGAGTGTTTGAAACTGTCCACAGGTGTGTGTGAGTGACTGGGTGAGTGAGTGAAACTGTCCACGGGTGTGTGTGTGTGTGTGAGTGACTGGGTGAGTGTGTGAAACTGTCCACAGGTGTGAGTGTGTGAGGCTGTCCACAGGTGTGAGTGTGTGAGTGACTGTGTGAGAGTGTGAGTGACTGGGTGAGTGTGTGAAACTGTCCACAGGTGTGTGTGTGTGAGAGTGTGAGTGACTGGGTGAGTGTTTGAAACTGTCCACAGGTGTGTGTGAGTGACTGGGTGAGTGTTTGAAACTGTCCACAGGTGTGTGTGAGTGACTGGGTGAGTGAGTGAAACTGTCCACAGGTGTGTGTGTGTGTGAGTGACTGGGTGAGTGTGTGACACTGTCCACAGGTGTGAGGGTGAGAGTGTCTGGGTGAGTGTGTGATGCCCTCAGGTGGACTGGTGCTCAGTCCAGGATGTGGACCCACAGGGTTCCAGACCTGGATTAATTGTTTAGAACATGGATGGACAAATATGTAAATGAATGAATGAATTAATGAACAAACGAACAAACAATTACGTTTTAAGAGGGGTGAGACGAGTCCGTTTTTAGTATTTCATCACTATGATTTTATAAAATGCTTTTATCAGTCGTTTGTCAAGTGTTTAAACAGGGTCAAGACAAAAGAAGCTCTCAGACTCAAGAGAAACCTGCCCCTTAAATCCCTCTTCATCTCCAGTATGTGTGTGTGTGAGAGAGAGAGAGAGAGAGAAAAGTCCTTTCATCATTAATTAAGGGACAGTCACACACACACACCTCCACGGCTAAAGCAGATAATGGATTAAACGATTATCCTGTTTGAGCTTGTGCTGTTTCGGATTACATGACTTTTACCCTTCACTGACACTTGGTGAGCTCAGACACCTCAAAAACACAAGCCCAGGGCCATCAAACGTGTGCCAACACCTTTAAAAACCAACTCACCACATCCTGAGGCCCCAGCATTCGACTCGGAAAGAATAAGGGTCAACAAGAAATTTAACAGTGTGGAATATCTACAGGTTTAATCAGAGTCAAGAACTGTCTGGACCCTGTTCTCCACCAGAGGGCAGTGTACGGTCTGCAGCTCAGAGTTTACTTTAAAGAAAAGAGCAATAAAAAGTGTGGCTGTTTGAGCGGGTGTCCTGAACGGTGATCTGGGTTTTGGAGGTTAATCCTCAGACTGTGTTTGTGAGTGTGAGGATCACTCCCCAGATCAGGATGAGCTGGAACCAGAGTGGAGAGCTTTAACACATGCTTGTCTCCTGATTGAAGAGGACATAAGGGGAATCTCTTGCTTGATACCGAGCTGCATTCTTGATAGCAGCGTGGTATCAGCTTGATTTCTAGAAACCCAAGGAAGCTTTACAATTAACACTGCACACAACGCCAGTCCCTTCAACATTCAATCCACACACACACACCTGAGAAGTGGCAGCGAAACACAAACAGCATCCCCTCAACCAGGAACGACCATCCTCCTGGAGGAGAACATCGGGCACTAGAGTTTCACCCAAGACAGAGCGCCAATCCATATTTGGCACATACACATTCACTCATTCACTCACATACATACAGACATTCATTCACTCACTCATTCATTAACCCCAGGACAGTATTTAGAGAAGCCAACTCACCTAACCTCCATGTTTTTGGGCCGTGGGATGAAACACATGCAGACACATGGAGAACACAGAAACTCCACCCCGATTGGACCTGAACCCAAGATCCCAGCGCTGAGAGGTGAACCTCACCGAGCCTGGGACTGTGCATCTTTTGATAAAGGTAAATGGACAACTTTAAGGGTACCTCTACAGTTGTGGGCAATTGTAGTAATCTGCACTTCCACGACTAAATGTTTTTTAAGGTGGAACGTTGTGTGTGAGTAAGAAGCGACTGTATCTTTTAAGGTGGAGCGGTGTGTGTGAGTAAGAAGCGACTATCTTTTAAGGTGGAGCAGTGTGTGTGAGTAAGAAGCGACTATCTTTAAAGGTGGAGCGGTGTGTGTGTGTAAGAAGCAAATGTATCTTTTAAGGTGGAGCGGTGTGTGTGAGTAAGAAGCAAATGTATCTTTTAAGGTGGAGCGGTGTGTGTGAGTAAGAAGCAACTGTATCTTTTAAGGTGGAGCAGTGTGTGTGAGTAAATCTTGTTGGTGTCTGAAGTGTAAATTGTAAGTGTTTATTCACTGTTTGAATTCCCACAGAAACTCGTGTAACTCGAGCTGTTTAGTTTTGAAGCACTTTCGCTCTGTGTTTACTTTCATGCAGTGAGCGCTCTCCTGAATTTAGAGTCAGTTCCACCTTAATTAATGTAACTGTAACAGCAAATATAAGTCAGTGTTACCCCCCTATGGAGCAGGGATAGAACAACATCCTCATCTCGGTTGGTGCTTTTCAGCGTTTGGAGTCTCTCCGTTGTCTAAAATCCTCCAGAACACATTAAACCGGTTTTGAACTTGCAAACAGATTTGAGAGCTAGCGAAATGCCAAGAAACATCTGAAAGAAAAAAAGTTTTTTTCTTACAATCATGAGCTATGCCTTTAACACTAGGCCTGACAGGTTTCAGCCCTATCTCTTCTGTCTCTGTCTTGTTTTCCTGTATTCTCATGCTCTGACTGTTTTCCCTAATGCTTCTCTCTTTCTGTGCCCCTATCAATGCCCCATTCCTCATGTGACTCACACAGGTGTCCCTTGTTTGTGAAGGTTTATCAGCCCTGTCCCCAGCCTCAGTGTTATTGATCATTAGTGTTTTGTGGTTCCTGGTTGGTTTGTTCTCTCTTGTGGTATGTTGTTTCCTAGTGTTTCTGACTTTCTTAATCTGTAGGTCATAGCTCTTTATTTTCTTGTTTAGCTCCTGGCTCATTTTTTTATTATGCTCCAAGTATTGCTTATAGCAGCAGTTCTCAAACTGTGGTACACCCAGCACTGGTGGTACGTGAAGCAGTAAGAGGCAGTGCGCCACATGACCTCCAAAAGTTGACTATAATTAATGGATTTATTCATAACTGAAAGTCTAAAGTGTTCATGTGTAAATCACACAAAGTTTCACAGTTTTCACAATTACGCCCCAATGAAGTTTGTTTGTGTTTAAAAAAAATACAACGTGCTGCACATACACCATAGTTGATTAAATTTCTAAGGAAACGGTGGGGAGGCAACGTTCTGCCACTTTATTCCAGGGAGGGAATGTGATCGCCCAGTTTTTTTGAGAAGTCCGTGTAAAGAAAGCCCAGTTACAGTGGTTTACTGAATGTAAAACAAGGCTAGAGACAGACATGAGCAGTTTGTAGTTTATTATTAAAAGGGCAAAGTAGAAATGAGAAAAGCCGAGACCACACTGAGAGAAACTCCAGAGCCCAGTGAGAACTCTGAAAACGTGAAGACAAAACAGAAGAAAATACTCAGCTGAAGGAAAACAACACATTTTTGCTTTGGTTCTTGTTACAAGCTCTGGTTCTGTTTTCTTGGCTCTGTTTCACATGGCTTTGTTATTGTTTTGTTATTGTTTTACACAGCGTTTTCTGGGCGGACCGCTGCTGATTAAACAGAATTTTAGACAAAATACCACATTTTAGCACTTTTCCATTCACAGCGCAATTAACTAATTTTTTCCTTCATTAGGTTCTTTTTGTTATTGTTTATAAATAAGATTAGTAAATAATTTAAATCAGCACAGTGTCAACATTTTTATCATTTAATCATTTTATATCAGGCTTATACTCATTATTATATCTCTCATAGTTGTTGGTAATATTTGTATTAGTGTGTTTTCCAGAATCTGTAAAATCTGTCTGAGGAGATTATAAATGAGTTATATCCTGTACAGGACAGTAATCTGAGTGGTCCGATGGAGGACCAGTAGTGGTGTGACAGCCTTTTTACTCTATCTGACTGATATATGATCGCTGTCTGAGGTGTCTCTGCCTTAGCCCTGCCCTGTCATTAGTGTTCCCACCTGGGCCTCCTTTATAATCCTGCCCTCTCGTTATCCTTCCGAGGTGTTTCTTGTCTGTGCTCCTTATATATACCCCTTTGGTTTCAATGTATAGATGTGTGTATTTTCTGTCTTTCAGTTTACACGTGTCTACCCTGGTTCACGGCTGTTTCCTGTCCGTCTTTGTTTAGTGTTTGTTTTGTTCTGGTTTTGCTGTCGTTTTGTTAATTAAAATCCTTGTGTGAACATCCGCCTCCTTGTCTTCCCTGCCATTACTTTCCTGTCAAAACTTTAGGAACAAGTTGTGTACGATAGAAAACAAGCCCCAACAAATAAAGATTAAATCAGACTTTTTGGTATAAAGTTTATTTTTGATATAGACTTCTGTCAAAAACATTCTGATCAAAACAAAACTCTCATGTCACCCTCGTGTCGATGCCGCCCCCTGATCACAGAGCCATGTTTATTCACAAAAATGAAGTGGATGGAAACATGATTCATTTCTCATTTTTTCTGCTGATATTTCTGTATTGGCATCGTATTTGTGAAGTATTTGGATACAAACCCTTGTGCTTTCACGAGCGGTACTGTGCTGTTGAGGCCGCAGGGAAATCTCCCAGTTCTCCCGATGGCCAGTCCAGGCCTAGTCTCAGTCCTGTGTTCAGTTCCTCGTTTGTCTCTGTGATGGTTTTTGTTTTATTTCCAAGTGTGTTCAAAGATATATGTGCTTTATTCTTTGCTTTTGCCATTATTCTCTATTTTAGTTTCTGTATGTTACTTTGTTTAATAAAGAGCTACTTTCCATTACTTCTGCCTCCACAGTTCTCCACACACAGGACACGCCCACTGGGGAAGTTCACTCCAAGAAACAAAAACTGTTTGATACTGTGGGGAATTTAGACCAGCCAATCCCACCCTCGTGATCCTGTCATTGTTGAGAGTTTAGACCACATAGTCCTGACGTTTCTGCCACAGTAGTTGGGCATTTGATTTAACACGAGGAGACACTGGGTTATTAGCCGCAGATGGTTAACAGAAAAGGTGTGCAGAGCCTGCCTTCTACCGCCAGTCGTCTAGTTTGGACGTGGGGTAAAAAAAGTTTAAACAAATCAACAAATCATTTTTGACCTTGTGTAAATATATACATAGACATAGATATCATTTCTTTTGGACATTTGATGTTGATGGTGAGATTTTCACAGAGTAGCAGATCTAAAATGGTGCATTCAGGAAAAACAAACACATTCTCAGAGATGAATAATTCAGCTCCATCCTTCTGACGGCTGAGAAAATAAATCCAAAAACAATATTTTTCTCAGCAGCAGAATCATCTGCTGCAGTGATTAGTTTAACCACCAGTTAATCAGCGTTCACACAGCACCCTGTCTCACACCTGTGTTATGTATAATATCATCCCATAATGGAGAAAAATATGTAAAATTTTTGTTTATCCATAATCCCTGTAGTAATAAGTCAGTAATGTTTCCTTAATATCTCTGTAGATACAACTAAATGAACATGTAGTGTCTCTTTAATATCTGAAATTCCTTCTTAACACCTTTATAGTGTCTTCTTAATACTTCTGTATTTCCACTTTAAAAGCAGATGTGGACAAAAAATTTGTTTATTAAAAAACACTAAGCAAAAATTTGCCCCAAGTCTGAAAACACAGGATAAAGCGAGCTGCTCTGCTTCTGACGTCAAGTGCAGAGACTTGAGAATGGCCCCGCCCCCTCGTCTGAGTCTGTCCAATCACAGCGCTGGACCTGCGTTTATGTGAGAGCACAAAGACGAGGTTAAACTCAGC
The DNA here is from genome assembly GCF_029633855.1 of Hoplias malabaricus. NCBI lineage: Eukaryota > Metazoa > Chordata > Actinopteri > Characiformes > Erythrinidae > Hoplias > Hoplias malabaricus. The sequence goes on along the minus strand of NC_089802.1, from coordinate 38,033,585 downwards.
AAAACAGACTCAACGAGCACAGAGAAATAAGAGCACTGTGGTATTTCAGAAACAGGAAATGCCTAAAATACACACCCTTGTCACTGGAAGCTTTGGTTACTGCCTGGAATGTGAAATATGGCTAAACTAACAACAGATGGTGTAGTAGCGCCACCTTACGTTCTCTCTGTGAAATACAGCTGAACTAACAGTTCCTACTCACGCATGTGCCTTTCAACATTAGGAGTCAGTCACTCAGTAACTCAGTCGGCAAAAATGCCTCTTCAAGGCCGGCCAAGTAGGTGCTCGGGCAAAAAAAAAAATTACAAATCATCTCAAAATATAATTAATTAATCATCCCAAAAGCTAATTAAGCTTATCATTCCAAAGAACGTATGACTGCTCCACAGCCCAATGCTGGTGACCTTTAATACCCCTCTAAGCCACACTTGGCATGGCACTTGAGAACACAGAACTTGACCCTGTAAAAACTGGACTCTAAAAGAATACTTAGGCCGCCGTGGCCTGGTGGTTAGGGAACACAGGATGTGTAACCAGAAGGTTGTTGGTTCAATCCCCAAGCGCCGTGGCTAGGGCTGCCCACCACTCCAGGCATGTGTGCTGACTGCCCCCTAGTGTTCACTAGTGTGTGTGTAAATGTGTTTCACTGCACAGATTGGGTTAAATGCAGAGAACAATTTCCTCTGTGTGTAGCACCGTGGCCAGTAAAGTGATTCTGATTCTAATTTTAATATAAGATTTTTGGAACGTAGGACATAGGCCCTGAAGATAAAAATGTTCTTTGGACCATTCTCAGAGTATTTAAAATTTACCAACTTATGAGAAAAATAACAAAAAGGTCCAAAATACACCCTCCCTCTTTGGGGGAGGCGTGTCCGTTACGGGAGAGTCGCAGACACCAGTCGAGTGAAGTTCAAAGCAAATCAAAGTATTTATTTAACAATACTGGATCCAGGAGAACTAACACATTGAGAACAGTGTGATACCCCTCCCAAGTGAAAACTCTGACCTCACATGATCTGACTCCAACAGTTATACCCCAGATGACGTATAGCCTGGTGGTGAGGCGTTTTCTGGCTGATTAGCGTATATTAATATGCATAATTTCATGTGTTAGTACTCAGCTCTTCACGTGCAAGATTCAAGTGCCTGTTGTGACCCTGACGACATTCATTATCTGGCCAGGCTGACAATGGGCCTCTCTTCCCAGCCCTCTTTTCCCGAGAAACTAAAATTTAGGGAGTCAGAAATGCACTTCAAGGCCACAAACAGAAGCTACAGATCAGCGCCTCCGTGACCAACACTATGATGTCAGTGTGTTACAATCCTGGAGTGCACATCTGTTCAAGATTAGACGTTAAGAATTAAGAATGTGTAAATATCATGCCATATAGTGAAGTTAGCTTATAATATGTCTTTAGGAGTAATTATCATATGAGTTAGTAGTGCAGAATCAAGCAAAAATGTTTAACTACATGTGTAAGTAATTCATAATGTAAATACTGGTTAGTCATTCATATAAATACATATAGGGTACAGGATTTCACACAATGAGTATGTAATTGTAAATGCTAATTTAACTAATCATCATTTAAGGATATTTGTCAACAAACACAAAGTAATAAAATTGTGTCCCACGACAGCCCCAATAATGTGAGAATTTGGAAATATATAGAACCCTAGAATATTAGGACACTGGAAATGAAGGGCTCAGATCATTGGTGTATTGGCTGAGGGGAAGAAAAAGGTGCGTGCAAGGAACAGTTTTATTTGCAGAAACAAAAGCAAACAAAACAAACAGTGAAAATGAAAACATAAACTAAAAATCAACTGAACAGAAACAAGACAGGAACGAACAGTACACAGCCATGAACCAGTATAGACATACAGAAAATACTCAGACACAGAAACATACATCTACACACATGACCAGACAAAGGGAGCACTGAAACTAAAGGGGTATAAATGCGTTAGCACAGACTAGGAACACCTGGGAGAGATAACGAGAGGTAGGGCAGCAAAGGAAACACAGGTGGGAACACTGACAACAAGGTGAGGCTAAATCAGAGACATGGGAGGAGACTGGAACAAAACAAAAAAGAGCTGTGTGCTCATTAAGCCCATGGCAGACAAGTGAAACATAAAGGAACAGGGCAGAAATCATGACAGGACTTTGGGTACATTAAGACCTCAGAATAAAGACGGGAGGTTTGTTTCCTGTCCTGATATTTTACCTGATTTAATATTACATTTTTACTCCTTTTTTGGGGCTAAAACTAATTGCAAGACTTTAAACTGAATGAGCGTTTGATGTCCGGTCAGTGGGGTCGGCCCTAAAAGCAGATGAGCCACTTTATAAAAGTCTTTGGACTGTCTCACAGTTCTTCTACATTTTCTAAATCTGTGTGTACACGCGCTGTAATAAATATTGCTGTTGAATGACAGGCATTGTTATGCTCATGCTATAAATGTCTGTAGCTTCATGAACGCACACCAACAGAGCCTCATTATAAGGGAGATTTTCAGGGAAAGTGTCCATCAGTGACACTGTCCCGCACTTTACTGGAGTTTTCTCTCAACCCAGAAAGGCCTCACACTCCTCAAACTTGTTTACTGCTATTTTGAGTCACGCTCTGTTTTTCAAAGTTGAAAAAAAGCAGATGACAGCAAGCACAGAGAGCGGCACAGAGCAGCAGGACGGTGTTCTCTGCAGTTATGGAGCTCTATTAGTGTGGCTGACTGTCAGTAGCTGTACCTGCGTGGGGCTCTAAGGCCTTCTCTGTCTCAAAAAAAAAAAAAAGAGAGAAAGAAAAAAAGAAAACCCTAGAAAACTGCAGTAGGTCCATTTGCCCTGCATTCCGGCTCCACCAGCCTCACACACACACAGCAGGTGTGTGTGTGAGGCTGGTGGAGCCGGAATGCAGGGCAAATGGACCTACTGCAGTTGACCCCAGGCAAGAGTGGGGTCAACACCTCACACACTCAGTGACCAAGCTCTCTAAAAGTCGTGTCGTGACCGTGCAGTCATCTGAAGAAATGAAAAACTGAAAATGAAAATAGATTGAAAGACACAAATATAGTGGCACAGAAAGATAGAAAAGTAAGACATTTGACCAGCAGCGTCTTAGAAATAATACATTCTACAAAATGAAGGTGCAACAAAATTGTTTTAAAGGAATTTAATATTTAAAAAAGAGGTGTGTGAGGAACCACATACAATTTAAACCTTATTAATACAAAAGTGGGTACTGTGTCTGTCACAGCTCCAGAGTCCTGGAGGTTGTGGTTTTGAGTCCCGCTCCAGGTGACTGTCTGTGAGGAGTGTGGTGTGTTCTCCCTGTGTCTGCGTGGGTTTCCTCCGGGTGACTGTCTGTGAGTAGTGTGGTGTGTTCTCCCTGTGTCTGTTTGGGTTTCCTCCGAGTGGCTGTCTGTGAGGAGTGTGGTGTGTTCTCTCTGTGTCTGTGTGGGTTTCCTCCGGGTGCTCCAGTTTCCTCCCATGCTCCAAAAACACACGTTGGTAGGTGGATTGGAGACTCAAAAGTGTCCTCCGGGTGACTGTCTGTGAGGAGTATGGTGTGTTCTCCCTGTGTCTGCATGGGTTTCCTCCGGGTGACTGTCTGTGAGGAGTGTGGTGTGTTCTCCCTGTGTCTGTTTGGGTTTCCTCCGAGTGACTGTCTGTGAGGAGCGTGGTGTGTTCTCCCTGTGTCTGTTTGGGTTTCCTCCGAGTGGTTGTCTGTGAGGAGTGTGGTGTGTTCTCTCTGTGTCTGTGTGGGTTTCCTCCGGGTGCTCCAGTTTCCTCCCATGCTCCAAAAACACATGTTGGTAGGTGGATTGGAGACTCAAAAGTGTCCGTAGGTGTGAGTGAATGTGTGAGTGTGTGTCGTCCTGTGAAGGACTGGCGCCCCCTCCAGGGTGTGTTCCTGTCTTGGGTCCAGTGATTCTGGGTAGGCTCTGGACCCACCGCTGCCCTGAACTGAATAAAGGTTACAGACTATAAATTAACTACATTTCATCTGATTTAAATTTAATTTATATAACATAATGTTTAAGTGTTTTCTGTTAACTTACCAACATATACCTGAACTTATACAAAATTAAAAGGCATTGTAAGAACTAGCTCCTGTTTCATTTATTCAAATTCCTCCTCCATGGAAAAAATTGGTCGGGTTTGGGCATGAAACACCCGGGTTGATAAAGGGGACCACTCCAGCCCTGGTAAAAACTGTTTTACTTGCACACGTAAAATTGTAAGCTATTGGTAATCCATTAGGTTTAATTGAATTTATATTATCAAAACTTTTTTATTATTATTATTTCAAAAATATCTAAAAGGACGCCTGTCGCTTTAAGGCGCAGTGTGTGTGCGCCGCAGTGCAGTCTAACCTGGAACCGCCTGCTCGCCAGTAGAAGCGTTCCTATGGAAACGAAGATCGCGTCTAAACGGCTATTAGCCAATCAGAGAGCAGCGCGGATGAAGTTCCAGCCAATGGTAGCGCAGGAGGCGGGTGTTATGGGAGTGCACTGTGTGAGGAGAAAGCAGCAGAAGGAGAGCGGTGTGTTGGAGCTGAAATCAGGACGTGTTTTTACTGAAGGGAAAGAGCTGTGTAAGACATTTCCACACTGTTTACACTGGGTTTGGGACTCTCTCTCTCGCAGGAACGGGGGGAGACATGTTCTCTTTTTGAAGAGGAGTTTGTAAAATGGGGGAAATGTGGGAGCTTGGGCCGTGTACAGTCAGAATGAGGTGTTTACCAGCTCCACAGAGTCCAGTGTTTACAGAAGAAGAGGGGGAGAGTGGATGTGTTTACTCCAAAATTTAATTGTGTAATTAAAAATCTGCCAGAGGACGGCTGTGTTTTTACTGTGATTGTTTTTACATTGTTATTCATCCAGATTCCTACAGTTAAACTGTGTTATACCACGTGTACCTGAGTGATTTTCAAGACTGCGATGGAGTTTCATTAAATGTTTTGGGCCTATTTTGTGACCTGACATTTCTGAGGAATTTGATGAGCGATTTGTTTATTTTCTGGGACTCTTGTTTAACTGGCAAACTGGACAGTGTTGGGGTTAGTAAATAAAACCTAAAAAAAAATAATAACGTAACACAATGATGTGAAAATGTTTAAAGTCTGTAGTTAATCAAAAGTAGTACAAAGTCACCAAATCAAATGTTGAAACTGGGAGTGTTTTTGCTTATTTTTAATTTTATGCTGTCAACACATTTCAGGAAAGTAAGAGTGTTTCCTAATGTTCAGTTTGGCAACTGAGGGGAACAAATGCTGTCGTTCTGAAAGTTACGTATTTCTGTTTCGTACAGGAATTTAGCAGCCCAACAGTAAAAGGTCACCAGTGTCAGACTTTCCGTTGGATTTTATGACAGTGTTTTCAGTGGGTAACATGTTTGTTTAGCATCTAGACCAAGGGTGGGCAATGTTGTCCGCAAAGGGTTGGATTTTAGTCCATTTAGGCCAGAGTGCCCGTGATTTCACTCCTTTAATTAGTTAGTAACTGATCATGTGACCTCCTGGTTGGTTGGGACAAAAACCAGCAGCCACACCGGCCCTTTGCAGATACGATTGCCCACTCCTGATCGAGACCCTCACCCCAGAGCCATGATCTTTTAATAAAATTAAGAATATTGTTCAGCATTGTCTTGCTTAAAGAAATAAGGCTTCTCCTGAAAGGATGTTGTCTGGATGGCACCACCTGTTGCTCACAAACGTGTATCATTCAGCATTAATGTTGCACTCACATATGTTCAAGACACTATATCGGCACTACTGCACATATATAATATCAGATACTGGGATTTTTAACAATGTGTGAATAAGCCGGATTGTCATTTTGAACTGAGGTGAACTTTTAGCTCAGGAGATACTGCACCCATGGTTTCTACTGTGTATTTCAAATATTAAAAATTCCCCCAAATAATTATTAATAATTTTTTTTTGTACGATTTACAATTAAGCTCAGTATAGCATTTAAATAATTTGCACATGATCGTTTTCTGTTTTTATTTGTAGTTTGCACATCATTCCAGCAATTTTGGAAATAGGATTTTTTTTTAAATATATGAACAAATTTATAATTTGATGTCTGCAACACCCTTGGGATTTCTCTGCTGAGTGCAAGGATTTGCTCCATGTTCTTCAAAATAGACCCAACTTTGAAAAGCACATCTGTAGTTCTACACGATTCTCAGCGTGAAACAAAAAATATTTATTTCACTGTCATTAATAGGTTTTTTTATTATTATTATTACACTAACAAGCCATTGTTTCTGCTTGGTTTCTCAAACACACCTCAATTTTGGCAACTGGCTACAATTGGATAGTGATTAAATTTAATTGTGTCACTTGTTTTATTGTGTTTATATGTTCATATATATATATATATTCACTTTGTGGATTGCAATGTATTAGTGAGCGGTCTGGTCTGAAAAAAAAATCTGACTTTCATGCTTTAAATACAAATCCACATGTTTTGCTTATCAGTGACTGACTGGCATTAAAAAAACACTGGGAGGCAGCCGTGGACTGGTGGGTAGGGAACTGGAAGGTTGCCGCTTCCATCCCCAGAGTGGGTAAATGTGTGTTTCACTGCACGGATTGGATTAAATGCTGAGAACAAATTCCTCTGTGTGCAGCACCGTGGCCAATAAAGTGATTCTAATTCTGATTCTAGACGTTTTTGCTTTTCTTTCGATAAAGTTCTGCATGCTGCTGTTGAGAAGTAATGTCATATTTCTATTGCTTTTTTTTTTTTTTTTTTTTTTAGTTCAAAGAAGTATTTAATCTAAACCAGAAATACATAGGTTTGGTTGAAGGATAAAAATATGTCGGATCTGTCTTTGTATTATGGAGATGACTAAATCATATCTGAAATTAACAAATGCCTTTTGATCTGAAAGGTATTTAAGAGCCTCAAAGAGACCCTTGGTGTTCAGACCATACTCTCAGGGGAAAATAAGTTTTACACATAAAAAGTAATTAACCTACACCAGCTACAGAATCAGTTCAATTTTATCTTCCTTTTCCCTTTTGTTTTTCAGAAAAGATCATCCCCAAGTTTTCTCCTACTGCTAGAGTCTAATACATTTCTACTTTATTTTCACAATTACATCAAGATACTTCCAAGAGGAACGTACCACAATGCTGAAATCAGCAGAGATTAAATGTGAGGATACGGAGTGCAGAAGCTCCAGTTCTCCAGAAGCATTCTTGGCCACACCTGAAACATCCCCATGGGGCAGAAAGACACAGAAATGTACCGAGAAAAGGTATACTTGTTTGGAGTGTGGAAAGAGTTTTACCCTGCAGAGTTCTCTCCGACAACATAGGCGCATTCACACGGGAGAGAAACCGTATTCCTGCTCCGAGTGTGGAAAGAGTTTTACTCAAAAGAGTTCTCTCCAAACACACCAGCGCAGTCACACAGGAGAGAAACCTTATTCCTGTTTATCATGTGGGAAGAGGTTTATTCATCAGAGTCATCTGAAAGAACACCAGCGCATTCACACAGGAGAGAGACCATATTCCTGTTCAGAGTGTGGAACTAGGTTTACTAGACAGAGTCATCTCCAAAGACACCGGCGCATTCACACGGGAGAGAGACCATATCAGTGTTCAGAGTGTGGCATTAACTTTTCAAGACTGAATGATCTCCAGGTCCATGAGCGAATTCACACAGGAGAGAAACCATATTCCTGTTCTGACTGTGGGAAGAGGTTTACAAGACAGAGGCATCTCCAAGAGCACCAGCGCATTCACACAGGAGAGAAACCGTATTATTGTTCAGCGTGCGGGACAAATTTTGCGAGACTGAGCCATCTCCAAACCCACCAGCGCATTCACACAGGAGAGCAACCTTATTCCTACTCAGAGTGTGGGAAGACTCGGGACTGAGTTATCTCCAAAAAATCAATGACCTGCACATTCACACAGACCTGTGGGTTTCAGACATAAAAATGCATAATTAAATAATCTGAATTGGTGCTTTCACACTGTCAGTCAAGAGTCTGGACAAGCTAAGTTTGAAACGTGTGTACACATCATTAATGGATTCAAATCCATAATCACAATCCATAAATAAATGTTCCGGAGCGGTTGTTTACACATGCAGTGCACAGCGGGAGATTCTCTGCGTGAGGCATGCTCTCACAGCAGGAGATGAAACACGTGATTTAGGCGTGGGGTGGAGCCTGTGCAGCACGTAGACTTCATCCTGAGTCTTTACAAGGGGGCAAGGAGGAGTTTTCCCTGCTCCACAGGGAAAACTCCGGTACATTTCTGGATTACTGCGTATGTGTGAAACGGACATGAGCCAATAACTCATTGAATGTATGTACATTTGCCAACGGATGTAGATCCATTGGATAATGATATCAACAAATTCAATACATTGGCCTCAAAACTACGGCATTTCTACGATACAATAACTAAAGTATATTCCTATAAACTCTTTTTTTCTGAGCATTAGCACGTTAATTTGGGGACCTGGAGCTCACCAACCCTCAAATTGTGACATAAACAACCCAATAAGCTTGTTTTAGTCTAGCTGAGAAGTGATCTAATAAAATGAGCCTTTCTGATGTTGTGCTGAATTTTACACAGAGTGCAGACACAGTAGAATCGCCCTTCCCCCTTGTCTGTGTCTCTCCAACCAACAGTGCAGGACCTGTGTTGACATGAGCGTAAAAATGGCTTTAAATGGAACAGAACAGGGAAAGGTGTACTGATTAAATATGACAAAAATCAAAAATGAAAGAAGAGAACAAAGCTAAATAGCTAAAATGCAAAACTTCTGCTCCTTGCTTATGGGTTCTCACACTGAATGGAGAGCCTGACTCTCTGAACTGTGTGGTTAGACAGTGAGAGAACACTGCTTTGGGGCTTGATACTTGTGGTATTTTACCAAAGTATGTCACAGTCATTTAAGACCCAGGGAACTGTTGACTTAAACCATTTGAATTTTGTCCAATTCCTCAGTTACAACGAAGGCAGCAGCCCTAAAAATCTGTAAAATATGTGCACAGACTACTGCTTGATGAACAGAGTTGTAGATCAGTGAGTTCCTGAACTGTTGAGCAGAAGGGCTCCAGAACCCCCGGCGCCTCAAACATGAATGAAAGTAATATAATTTGACAAATACAAAACTAATTTAAATTGTTGTTATAATCTATTAATATGTTTGTATATTGCATTTGTTGTCATATTAAATAAATGCAGTTTCATATATTGTGTTGGTGTGTGTTTTCAGAGCTTCTTTAAAAGAGAAATATGTAATGCTGACAGCAAGCATTTAAAGTTGGTATTGCACTCCACATTCAAAACACTGGACAGAGTTGTCTGTCCCCATTCTTTTCCTCCCCAGGTATAAACCCTAACCCTAACACCCATTGGGTGTATATATGAAATCTATAGAAAGCTGCTGAAAATATCAGCTCACACTTTTCAGGTAAACATTCTAAAATGCTTCACACTACAGGGAAGAGGCAGAGAAGCTTCCTTCGCCATCTGCTGGCCACTTTGGCGCATGTCTGATGACCATGGATGAATCAGAAGACTGTGGATGAGTTGCATTAATAGTTGTTACAGTTAATTAGTTATTACATTTAAAGGATGTAGTGCATATATATATATATACATATATATATATATATATATATATATACATATGTTTTTTAACCATAAAATGACAAGGATTAATGCTACATTCTCAGTAGAATTTAACCTGTTTGAAAAATTAGATTTTAGTTTTTGTGTAATTTAATTTTCTGTTCAAATCATTTAAACATGTTTGTGATAACAGAATACATGTGATTTAAAATACAAACCTACTTTAAAAATGTAAAATGACATTTTTACAGTGCATGACCTCAAGTGTGTTTGGGCAGCTTCTGAGAATTTATCTCAACTGCTCAGATTTAATATTTTACGTTTTGAGCCCTAATGTACTTAAAATTAGGTACAATTTCTAAATGAGGCAGATAAAGGGTTTAAAAATGTATACAAATATAAATACATACATTGTGTGCCTTTATTATAAGATAATTTTACTTGATAAAATTTAGCTTTCTGCCGTGTAAAAACAATGTATCTTCCTTAAATAAAACAAAACTGACACTTAAAAATCCCCCAACCAGCAGCACGATTTTATCAGAAACTCAAATACATCCTAATGCATTTATGCTTCTTTAAATCCAGATGTCTGAAGGTTTTACACTGTTTTACTGCTTCTGTTCTGGACGAATGTAGTAATGTTTTTACTCAGTCCAGTAACACTCGTCCCACACTTTGAACAAAAATGTGGTTTCCCTCCTGTGTGAATGCACTTTTTTATTTTTTTATTTTTGGGAGATCACTTTTATAATTAAACCTCTTCCCACACTCTGAACACGGAAAGGGTTTCTGTCCTGTGTGAAAGTTCTGGTGCCTTTGCAGATAACGCAGTCTTGTAAAACTCTTCCCACACTCTGAACAGTAATACAGTTTCTGTCCTGTGTGAATGCGCTGGGTATTTGGAGATTATAATTCAAAGTAAGCCCTGTGAAGGACTGGCGCCCCCTCCAGGGTGTATTCCCGCTTTGCGCCCAATGATTCCAGGTAGGCTCTGGACCCACCGCGACCCTGAATTGGATAAGCGGTTACAGATAATGAATGAATGAATTCTAAGTAAACATTTTCCCACAGTATAAACAGCAGTAAGTTTTGCCTGTACGTTTCTGTTTTTCTGTCAGACGTGTTAATGTGGGGTGTATCTGAGTATGACTCCCAACAACTGGACATTTTCCCACTGCATGGGTTTCCTCCTGGTGACTGTCTGTGAGGAGTGTGGTGTGTTCTCCCTGTGTCCGTGTGGGTTTCCTCCGGGTGACTGTCTGTGAGGAGTGTGGTGTGTTCTCCCTGTGTCTGCGTGGGTTTCCTCTGGGTGCTCGGGTTTTCTCCCACACTCTAAAAACACACATTGGTAGATGGGTTGGCGATTCAAAAGTGTCCGTAGGTGTGAATGTGTTGCCCTGTGAAGGACTGGCGCCCCCTCCAGGGTGTATTCCCGCCTTGCTCCCAATGATTCCAGGTAGGCTCTGAACCCACGGCGACCCTGAACTGGATAAGGGTTACAGACAATGAATGAATTTGCACCACTCCTCCTTTGTAGAGTTTAGATATCATTTGTGCTGTTGTGGTGTTAAATATGTACACTTTGTGCATGTTATGTGCTGTGTAATATGTTTAGGTGTGTGGGGTTAATATATGGCAAGCCTTCTTGTTATTGGGTCTTCCCCCGTTTTTAAGAGGTGTGCGCTGGTTTCTCGTGCCCCCGGGACTCGCCATGCACCAAGCCCAAACTGCTCTGGTACACTTGAACAATAATGGCTGCATCTTTGAGAATTGCCACAGTATACTTGCATGATGTGATAAAATCATCTACAAAATAAAATATCACGTGTGTAAGAGGGGATGGTTTTTTCATTAGAGTTTGCAGATATTCATTTTAATTTACTACTTTATGGAGTATTAAATGTTGTCATTTGAAGAATAAACATATCTTTGTGCCATTTTTGGGTGCGGAGTATAAACTTTTGAGTTTATACTGTGAGAATTTGTAGAAATGTAAACATTTGCCTTCTGTAAACACGTCCTGATTTCAACTCCACTCTCCTTCTGCTGCGTTCTCTTCACACACAGTTCACACTCACATAACACGCCCCCTGCGCTACGATTGGCTGGAACTTCATCCGAGCTGCTCTCTGATTGGACAATAGATGTTGAAATGAAATTGTTATGGGGCATGTCCACAGTAGAGCAGGCGGCAGCAGGTTTCACTGCACTCTTATTTTAAAGGAGCAGGCTCCATTTTGAACACATGTCCTTAATGAAGCCCTGAGGTCCTCATCAAAGTCCACTCAGTGGACACAGGATAATGGTTTTATAACATATTTGTATCATGTTTACATTGGATTTTCTCCTAAAAGGTGTGATAAATTGCTGGGAATAACACTAAACTTCTTTTGCCTATACACACCAGAAATGGATCATGACTGTTTCTAAATAAAAAGAACACAAGCCTTTAGTCTTTGCTCATGTAAAAAACATTGCACATTACTGTAATTGGCAAAAAAAAACACATCTGAACAAACAGCTATTAGAGGTGAGCTATACCGGGAATTTTGATATCGATCCAATACCAAGTAAATATAGGGCCAGTATCGCTGATATCTGGCGATTCTTTTTGCATTCTTATTACTACACATTTCTGCAATAAGAATGTGGAATTGGCAGTCACTAATAAAATGGACTGTAAAACTGCAGTGATGTGAAGCCCGTCACTCAATGCAGAGATCCAACCCCTACTGAGGAATCTAGTCACAGTCATGCAATTAGTGTCCCTGCAACATTCTGTCTTTTTAAAATCAAAGTCTGTGTCTATGTGACAGAGCGTCAGATTTTAGTATTTTACAAGTCTTTTCAAAATCTTCTAGTGTGTATAGTTAGCATTAGAGTGTGTTGTGCTGGTACATGTGGATTAGACACAGCAGTGCTGCTGGAGTTTTAAAACGTCTAACAATCACTGCTGGATTCCGTAGTCCACTAATGAAAACCATCCAGCCAACAGCATCCTTCCTTAAAGAAAACCAACAGGTTGGGAATGTGATATTCTGAGCCCTAAAATTATTAAAATAAGGCAAAATATAAAAATGATCAAGGAATTAGTTTTTTTTTTTTTTTAAATCTAAACTAGCATAATATTTATCACAAAAAAAAACATTTTGCCTTGATACATAATTTAAATTCCAAAGATTTAGCTTTTTTTACAGTGTAAAACAATGTAGCTTTCTTCTTTAAAATAACACTTAATAATAAACCCAATAATATTCCCAAATTGGCAAAGTTACGTCTACATTGTATGCAGTGACGTTTCTGGAAATGACTCTTGTCGAGTTAAATCCCTTTTCACACTCAGAACAGTACTATTTTTTCTCTCCTGTGTGAATGCGCTGGTGTCTACTGAGAGTAATCTGCAGAGTAAAACTCTTCCCACATTCTGAACAGAAATATGGTTTTTCTCCTGTGTGAATGCGCTGGTGTTTTCGGAGATCACTCTGTTGAGTAAAACTCTTCCCACAGTCCGAACAGCAAAATGGTTTCTCTCCTGTGTGAATGCGCTGATGTTCCTTGAGATGATTCAGTCTCGCAAAATTTGTCCCACACTGAGAACAGGAATAAGGTTTCTCTCCTGTGTGAATGCGCTGGTGCTCTTTGAGATGATTCAATCTTACAAAATTCATTCCACACACTGAGCAGGAATGTGGTTTCTCTCCCGTGTGAATGCGCTGGTGTCTTTGGAGATTACTCTGATGATTAAACCTGTTCCCACATTCTGAGCAGAAAAATGGTTTCTCTCCTGTGTGAATGCGCTGGTGTATTTGGAGATCTCTCTGATGATTAAATCTTTTGCCACACTCTAAACAGGAATGAGGCTTCTCTCCTGTGTGAATGCGTTGGTGTGGTTTGAGAGAACTCTTTTGAGTAAAACACTTCCCACACTCTGAACACTGATATGGTTTTTCTCCTGTGTGAATGCGCTCATGTATTCGGAGATCTTTCTGTTTACTAAAACTCTTCCCACACTCTGAACAGGAGTGAATTTTTAGTTTGTCTGTACTTTTCTGTGTATTTCTGCCAGATGTGTTAGCGTGGTGTGTATCCGAGGATGATTCCTGAGAACTGAAGCTTCCACACTCTGTATCCTCACATTTAATATCTTCTGACTTCAACATAGCAGTATATTCCTTTTGGTGTTGTTTGTTCATGTATTTCTGGAAGTAAAAAACAACTTGGACACCAACAGCAGGAGAGGTTTTCCAAAGGGATGTACTTTTTTTCTGGAAGAGATGAAGAAACAAGAAGGTCAGAGTTACACGAATCTTCAGCAGGTGTGATCATTTCTATACATGTATATGGTGTGTGTGTATATGGAGCACCAGACCTGCCAAATCAATTATTTAATTTATAGGACTTCAATCTCCCACATTTCCCCCATTTTACAAACTACTCTTCAGAAAGAGAACATGTCTCCCCCCGTTCCTGTGAGAGAGAGAGTCCCAAACCCAGTGTAAACAGTGTGGAAAAGTCTTACACAGCTCTTTCCCTTCAGTAAAAACACGTCCTGATTTCAGCTCGAACGCACCGCTCTCCTGCTGCTTTCTCCTCACACACAGTTCACTCCCATAACACCCGCCTCCTGCGCTACCATTGGCTGGAACGTCATACAAGCTGCTCTCTGATTGGCCAATAGCCGTTGACAGGGAGTTGCTATGGGTTGTGTAAACAGGAGAGCGGCCAGTGCAGGATATACTGCATTGTTGCTCGCACAAACTCTGTTTTAAAGGAGCAGGAGCAAGAAAAACGTTATTCCAATTAAAGTCTTCTCTTGCTGCTAGTGTCCACACAGTTCTACTTTACTCACACAAGTAAATAAAGAAACTACAGCAAGAGGAATTTACAACAATGCTAAAATGGGTAGAAGTTAAAAGTGAGGATATAGTGTGTACAAGCTCCAGTTCTCAGGAATCATCCTCGGCTACACCCAACATTAACACAAATGACAGAAAAACAAAAAACGTACAAGCAAACAGAAAACTTACTCCTATTCAGAGTGTGCGAAAAGTTGTACAACAATCCAAACGCATAAACGCATTTACACAGTCAAGAAACTATTATTGTCCAGAGTGCAAGTAGAGCTTTACAGAATGCTGTAGTTTAAAAGACACCAGCTCATTCACACATGAGAGAAACCACATTCAAGCACAGTGAATGTTAGGACACCCTATGAAAACCTTTGTCTTTTTGAACATTTCTAAACATATGGATATATGAGCTTCATTTGAACAGTACTGAGAGATGGAGCTTATGTAACTAACCAAATAAAATTGAAGAAATTACTTATAAACACAAGTTGTAAAATTTAATGAATAAAATTGTTCCCTGAGAGCAGGGAGGCGGCGGACCACTGTTGACCCACTGAGTACAAAGTTGGAGGTCCACTAGTGTTTTACACAGCGTTTTCTGGGCGGACCATTGCTGATTAAACAGAATTTTAGACAAAATGCCACAGTTTAGCACGTTTCCATTCACAGTCTAATTTACATTTTTTTTCCTTCATTAGGTTCTTTTTGTTATTTTTTATAAATAAGAATAGTAAATAATTTTAATCAGCACAGTGTCAACATTTTTCATTTAATCATTTTATATCAGGCTTATACTCATTATATCTCTCAGAGTTGTTGGTAATATTTGTATTAGTGTGTTTTCCAGAATAAAAGTCTCTGTGAATATAAAATCTGTGTGAGGAGATTATAAATGAGTTATATCCTGTACAGGACAGTAATCTGAGTGGTCCGATGGAGGACCAGCAGTGGTCTATAGTCAGTGGTGTGACAGGCTTTTTAAGACAGTGGACTGATATATGCTCGCTGTCTGGGATTTCCTCAGTGTTTTTCCGGGACAGTACAAGAACACAGGTTAGTATATTTATTTATAATTGAAATAGGCATAAATCTGTGAGTGGGTGCCCTATTTTATTCCTTCATTTATTCATATACACTCACACACAGCTGTGAACAGTCTCACACGTTCACCCAGTCGCTCACAAAACCAATCGACTTACAAACGTGTTAACATTTCTCACAGTGACCAATGAACAGTATCCAACCCAGGACCCAGAGACACTGAAGCTGTGTGACAGATGTTACATTCTGTGCCACCCACTATATAACATAATAATGTTGTATTTAATGATAATAAATCTATATTATAAAAATGCTGTTTGTGCATAATACTTAAATGCAAACTTCAGGAAACTGCCCCAAATTAAAAATTGCAAGTGTACATCTTTATTTTTTATTCAATATTTTACTGGATTTTATCTCTACCGGTTTAAGAAACTATATATTTCTGTGTAAAGTGAGCTATAGTAACAGTGCGCATGTGACTCACTGAGTTTCACTCAGGTGAAATGTTTGTTACTTTGTAATATTAATAATATTAATTTATTTATCTTTTAAATGTTACTCATTAACAACTAGAAATATGGAACTGATAAATGTCACTAAATTTATCACTAAATTTAACTGATGTATTCTATTTGTTTGGAAACAGGTATATGGTCTTGGGAACACGTTTAATTGATTACATTACAATTACAATTAAAACATTAACGAAATTAATTTACTACAGCTGTTTAAAATGGAGCCTGCTCCTTTAAAATAGTTTGTGCGAGCAGCAGTGCAATCTAACTTGTGGACCCCCCCCCCACACAGTAGCCCCCGTCAACGGCGATTGGCCAATCAGAGAGCTGCTCGGATGAAGTTCCAGCCAATGGTAGCGCAGGAGGCGGGTGTTATGGGAGTGAACTGTGTGTGAGGAGAAAGCAGCAGAAGGAGAGCGGTGTGTTGGAGCTGAAATCAGGACGTGATTTTACTGAAGGGAAAGAGCTGTGTAAGACTTTTTTACACTGGGTTTGGGACTCTCTCTCTCACAGGAACGGGGGGGAGACATGTTCTCTTTTTGAAGAGGAGTTTGTAAAATGGGGGAAATGTGGGAGCTTGGGCCGTGTACAGTCAGAATGAGGTGTTTACCAGCTCCACACAGCCCAGTGTTTACAGAAGAGGAGGGGATAGTATTCTGACTGGATGAGTTTACTACAACATTTAATGGTTTAATAAAAAATCTGAGGATAGTTGTGTTTTTACAGTGATTTGTTTTCACTGTGGGAATTTGTAGAAAAGAGATTTGCATTGACCTTTCTCCACATTCTCACGGTAAAGACTTAATATTATTATTATTACATTTTACAATATAATAAGGTTTCAGGAAAAACTGGTATTAAATGCAATGCAAGGAATTCATGGTAGGATTTCCAGTTATTTTTACTGTAGGAATGTGGAATAATAGGATTGAAAACTCTTAAAAAAAAAAGGCCACTCAGTTCTTTATATGTCAGATCTGAACACTCCGTAAATAATAAATACGTAACTGATGTAAAACATTGACGAACATAATCCCACCATACACTGAGTTGTATTTTATTTTGTTGATGTTTTTTTTAACCACATCAGTATTAGGTATATTTTTCTAATGAAATTCTTTGCTGTTGAAGTGAATTCCCTCTCCTAATCCTTTTCACATCTCTGATTTAAAGCACAGTCCACACGTATCTGAATATTTTTTAAAACTCAAATTTTCACCGTCCATATTTGAAAATATCCATCCAGATGAATACGGAAACGGTTGCATTATTATGGCAGTCCAGTAGCAGTTCATCAAAATGTCATGAAGCATGAGATAAACACAAAGATTTAATCTCAAATCACTCTATACTCTCTATGTAGTGCACTACACATGCCATGAACTGAATTTAGACCTTAAGTGCATTTTAAATTTGTAATACCACATTTATATTTATTCATCTGTGTGAATCAGAACTCGAGTGCTGTTTTAAATTTCATCCAGAGACAGACACACAGTATTTGTCTTGTTCGGAGTAAAATTTTTGTCTTGTTCCAGTAAAATAACCGTATTTAATATTATCACAAATTTAAAGTCTTGGTTCACACATTGTGACCCTGCAAGTTGTTGACAAAAAACGTATTGTCTTTAAGTGTGTGTGTGTTAAGGTTTAGTCTTTTAACTCTTCTAGTGTAGGATTAGCATTAAACAAAGACAATCATTAATCATTTGTTTTTCAAGAGCCTTGTATAGTCACCTTTTTCAGGTAGAACAGAACATTCAAATACGAATTTGGCAAATAATTTGATTAAGTTTTTGAATATGAAGAATGGAAATAAGCAGAATATTCTGCCTCTTAATTTGATGCTTAAGGTGGAAGGTAAAAATCCCAGCCTCATCTATTGACTCTGGAAAGGTTGAGAGCCAGTGATTTGAGCGCTGTGACTAATTACTAGTGCCCTGTTGATTTTGATACACGCAGTCAACGCAGTGCTTCACAGCAAATAACTGGCTCTCGACCCCTGGGTTGTAGAGTGTTTATTCTGTGTTAATGGAAATGAAAATCCAATATTAAATTTGTAAAAAAGTTAACTTTAGTGGTGCCTCGGCAAATAGAGCATATGAAGCAGCGCATTTAAGGTGGAATGGCTTAATTTCAGTAGCTCATAATAGAACGTTTCAGCTTCATCCTATTTTCTACAACAGTTTTCAATACTGGCGCTGTCAGATTACAGGTGTGAGTCAGGGTACTGACATTAGTATCCACATAAAGTGTGTGCTGTATTAGAGTTTAGCACCACTGTCAGAGATGGAATCAGCGTCACCAGTCTTCTTCCAGCATAAAATAAATGTCTCAGCAATTACTGGATTGCAATATTGGCAAAATGAAAGTATTGGCCCAATGCAGTTGATCTTTAAATAAGCAATTATCTGTTGATAGCAAAATTATTCCTAAACGAATATGAATATATATATAGATTTTATAATATTATAATATTGTTAAACTTGAATTGCTAAACCTGATAGACTCATTTTTTTCAGGCACCAAGGAACATAACATCGAATTTTACCACTGCCTATTACCAAGATGATTATTTTAAGAGCTTAAGGTCACAAACCCTGGGCAGATTCTTGTTCAGACGCACGCTCAGTGTGCAGAAGAGACAATAAGTAACAAACACTTATTTTTGGTACACGTACCATAGAAAGAAATTAACACACACCAACAGCAGACTCACATGACTTTGACTTTCCTGTCCCTTTTTCTCTTCCAGAAAAGAACATCACTTTGCAAGTCTTCACCTGCTGCTTGTGTCCAAGCCATTTCTACTTAATTTCCACAAATCCAGGAAGAAGAATCACCAAAAATCATTTACTACAATGTTGAAATCAGTAGAGATTAAATGTGAGGATACAGTGTGTGGAAGCTCCAGTTCTCAGGAATCATCCTCAGCTGTACCCCACACTAACACATCTGGAAAACAAACACAGAAATGTGCAGGCAACCAGAAAATATATTCCTGTTCAGAGTGTGGGAAGACTTTTACTCATCAGAGTAACCTCCAAAGACATCAGCGCATTCACACAGGAGAGAAACCACATCAGTGCGCAGACTGTGGGAGGAGTTTTATTCAACTGAACTCTCTCCAAACACACCAGCTACTTCACACCGGAGAAAAACCATACAAGTGTTCACAGTGTGGGAAGGGTTTTATCCAGTTGAGTCCTCTTCAAAGACACCAGCGCCTTCACACCGGAGAAAAACCATATCAGTGTTCACAATGTGGGAAAAGTTTTACTCATTTGAGCTCTCTCCAAACACACCAGCGTGTTCACAAAGGAGAGAAACCGTATCAGTGCTCAGAATGTGGGAAGTTTTTTAATCATCACAGTAATCTCCAAAAACACCAGCGCATTCACACAGGAGAGAAACCGTATCACTGCTCAAAGTGTGGGAAGAGTTTTACCACACCAAGTAATTTCCAGACACACAAACGAATTCACACAGGAGAGAAACCTTATTCCTGTTCAGAGTGTGGGAAGAGGTTTAATGATCAAAGTAATCTCAGAAAACACCAGCGCATTCACACAGGGGAGAAACTGTATGCCTGCTCAGACTGCGGGCAAAGTTTTACTCATCAAATATCTCTCAAATTACACCAGCGAATTCACACAGGAGAGAAGCCATATTACTGCTCAGAGTGTGGGATGAATTTTGCGAGACTAAGTCATCTCAAAGAACACCAGCGCATTCACACAGGGGAGAAACCGTATTCCTGTTCAGAGTGTGGGATGAATTTTGCGAGACTGAGTAACCTGAAAGAACACCAGCGCATTCACACAGGAGAGAAACCGTATTACTGCTCAGAGTGTGGGATGAATTTTGCAAGACTGAGTTATTTGCAAGGACATCAGAGATTTCACACAGGAGAGAAACCGTGTTAGTGTTCAGTGTGGAGAGGGTTTCGTTACAGAATGTAAAGTTAAAAAATATATATATATATATATATATATATATATATATATATATACACTTTTCCAGAGCTTGCCTGAGGAGCTGTATGTGTGAATGGAATGACCTGCTAGTGGCCTAGCATATATCCACATGAAGTCAGAAGTTAGGTTCAGCCCATGTATGATTAGAGTTGCTAATGTCCCAGAGAGTTGTTTTGTATCTCCTGCACATGCTGCTGCCCCATGCCTAAGGCACGTGGAACTTCTGTCGCTGTGAAAACATGTCTGATACAGGAAATCTCCCACTGTGTGCTACACGCGTAAAGGACCACTCTGGTATATGCTCTAGAGTTTCTCTGGTGTTTATATGTGAAAGGCGCTTAAAATGCAAAAGGTGTAAAAACGATAATACACTTTTAGACACAACCTGTGGGGAAAGTGGGAAATGTTATGTCAACAACACGATGACCATTTTGAATGACACCATCTTTAACTGAAATTCAGTTTTATAAATGGGAAGGTAGAGGTGTGACACATCAGACCAGCAGAGAGTACGACCTAAAAACAGTGGTCTGTGTCATGTAAATGTATTATTAAAAAATAATTATTATTATTTGAAACCAGATTGATCATACATTAGGACTGCGCCATATAATTTTGTGCACAATGTGTCCATGTTTTTAAATGATAAACTGAAATAACCATGATGTTCTGACTTGTAAATGTAATGATGTCATGCAGTTACCCGTAATATGGCATATATTCATTATGTAATTCATTTAGACACAGGCGACAGGTATGGTGGCATTTTGCTCTGGGTTCAAAGAATTTGTATTTTCAAAGAAAAAGTATTTTAAGGCCATATCACCTGCCAATGACAAATATTTGCATGTTTTTATTATTATTACTATTATTATACATTATGCTGCCATGAATCACACCACTTTTTGGTGAAATTCGGAATTCATTTTGTTATAAACCTTCCTAAATCTTCCTATTTGTAAAACTGAAGTTGAATCCAACAGGCTGAAATTCAAGATGACCAGCACAGTAGTGCATGGCCTAGTAGGTTTCTGGATCACAACCAAACCTTAACGTTGCTCTGTTAACCATTTTATTGTGCCCTATTGTGGACTGGGATCATGGTTTGCATCCAGTGACTGCAGGTAGGCTCACGGGAGATAAATTTTGATTGTGGATGTATGTAATGACCATGGCTGAATTGGAGTTTTATTTAATTTATTTATAGTTACATTTATACAGCACCTTTCTAGCTACTCCGGAATGCTTTACAATCCAAACTCAATCAACACACACACACACAGGCAAGATTCAAATTCACACAGCACACTCAATCAGGAACCACCCTCCACCTGGAGGACTGCATTAGACACAAGAGGCTTAGCCCAGGATAGAGCATGAGTTCATATTTGGACATACAGACATTCATTCACCAGTTCACTTAATCTCCATGTATTGGGACTGTGAAAGGAAATTGGAGACCCCAGAGGAAACCAATGCAGATATGGGGAGAACATGGAACCTCCACCCAGATGGGACTTGAACCCAAGATGTCTGGGTTAAGAGGCAAGCCTGCTAAACACCAAGCCACAATGCCAGATTATTTTGGATGTATTGTTCATAAATCTGAACCATGAACATGATGAGCAAGTGAGGAAACAGATGGTTGCAGAGTACCCTAAGGCATTGTATGTTTGGGATGACTATGGGTGATCTTGATTGTTACTGATGAAGCTAATGACTGTGGCCTAACAAATGTGGACAAATAAGATGTGATATTGAAGTAATCCATTGTCTTGAATGAAGAGTATTAACTACATTCTCTGTGGGTGAAGTTTATTTTAGAATGCTAGACATTTTAGCTAAACTCAGAAGATCAGTTGAAACAGAAAAAATCATTGGATATTAAACAATAATTCCAGGCTAATGTTGCAGTTATAATTTTCTTTCTTCAATATGACTCAAATTTTTGTGGATGTTTGCACGGTTTAAAGTTTTAGTGTCACTTTATTGTGCACACCACACCACCCCACCCCATACCACAAACTACAAAAATGGTAGAATGCAAACTCAACATTACATTTACCAGGTATTTAATGTGATATAAGAAATCTGATCTCTGTCTGGCTTATTTTTTGTGAATATACGCATGCTAATTTTTTCTATTGAAGTTAGAACAATCAAAATAACCAATAATTCCACATTACAAATAATAGTTTCAAATATCTGAGTTGTTATTTTTCAGAAGTGAATCTTATGGCAAAATTACAGTGCATTTGTGCATTTTAAACATTTATTTGATGTTTCTGTATCACTGTATGGTGCCTTGAAAAACATGCTTTGTGGAGTTTTTTTTTTAATGTTCAAATATGTAATAAACTGTAGTATTTATAATTCCTATGACCTTAAAAATATTATGTTTAAAATTTTTAAGGGGATGTGTAAACTTTTCAACTGAACTCAGTCCATTAAATCATGTTCTGGGTTTTTTTTAAATTTATTTATATATAAAGTGAAAGAGTGCTAATACAACAGCATAAACACTGCCCCCCCCCCTTTTTTTTTTTTTAACAGATTGCAGGGTTGCTATACTGCAATGGATATTTCTCAAATCCAAGTCTGCAACCTCAGTACATGGGGATATTAACAGCGCCAGCACATAGTGCCTAAATATAACTCCGTGAAGCTGGCCCCTCATACGATCAGAAACAGAATAAAAACGATTCCTTTTGTTAGTGCTCCATCTGTGCTGCAAAAATCCGTTTTTGAAAAATTTGACATATCTTATTACCTGTTACATAAGGCAGATCTCCCCCCCCACACACACACCCATTAGTGGCCAAATCGTGCCAAAGTGGTCTCATTCGTTTGTGCCGTTACAAGAAATATTTGTGCTCTTTTAATTCTTGAGATATTTCAGAGGTCAAACGTTTCCTGTAGTTCTTGACCACGTTTGCACACACTGCATCAGGGATTTTGGCCCACTCCTAAATCAAAATCAAATCAAATTTATTTGTATAGCGCATTTTACAACTGACGTTGTCACAAAGCAGCTTCACAGTTTCAAAACAGAACATTTAAATCAAAGCCCAATGCAAGCAAGCCGAAGGCGACAGTGGCAAGGAAAAACTCCCTCGAGGCTGGAGGAAGAAACCTTGGGAGGAACCAAGACTCACAAAGGGGACCCATCCTCCTCTGATCAAACTATAGATTGAATTTTAAATGATCACCAATGAAGTGTCATTATGCTACATAATAATAATAATTATAAGGTGAGCAGCTGGTCTGGTCTGCAGGAGAATTCAGCAAACAATCTTCCATCAGTGGGCCACCATTCTCTCAGAAAACAGTAAAACAGTAAAAGGGAAGCAGTTAGTTTAGTTGAGTGCAGCAGAGAATAACAGCATGTGAATATTTTCTTTAGTGTAGTGAGGGATCTGACTGTAACAGACTGGGAGTAGGGAAACCAGAAGGAGATCAGGCAAAGACATCCTTTCATTCCAAGCAAGATAAATTGTGAGCACATCATCCAGGTTTACCCTGATTCTCAATGTCCATGAGTTCCTGAAATGACAACCTTAAACTAGACAGAGGTTAGTTGCCAAAGGCTAAAGTGAACAAGTGTGTTTTGAGCCTAGACTTAAACATAGTGACTGTGTCTGCGTCCCGAACACTAGCTGGAAGATTGTTCCAGAGCTGAGGGGCTTTGTAGGAGAAGGCTTTCCCCCCCGCTGAAGTCTTATGAATTCTGGGTACTAGTAAGAGGCCGGCGCCCTGAGATCTGAGTAATCTTGGTGGTTCATAGTGTGTGATGAGGTCTTGCAAGTATTCAGGGGCGAGACCATGTAAGGATTTATACGTGAGTAAAATAATTTTGTAATCAATACGGCATTTAACTGGAAGCCAGTGAAGGGCCGATAAGACTGGGCTGATATGATCAAATTTTCTAGTTTTAGTGAGGACCCTGGCTGCAGCATTTTGAATTAACTGGAGTTTACTCAAGTTTCTGCTGGAGCATCCTGATAAAAGTGCATTGCAATAATCTAATCTTGATATAATAAAAGCGTGAACTAATTTTTCCGCATCTGCGAGGGATAAGGAATTTCTTAACTTAGCGAGGTTCCGAAGATGTAGGAAAGCTGTTCTTGTAATGTTACCTATATGCTGATCAAATGATTGATCTGAATCAATTATAACACCCAGATTTTTAGCTCATGAGCTCGGGAGAACAGGTAAGTCAAAATTATGTATTAAGTCTGATACCTTATTTATAGCAGGTTTTGGACCTAGAAGGAGAACCTCGGTTTTGTCGCTGTTTAGCAGAAGGAAATTGTATGACATCCAATGCTCCACTTCTTTAACACAGTCCTCCATTTTCTTTAGTGTTGGTTTGTCGCCTGGTTTGGCTGATATGTATAACTGTGTGTCATCTGCGTAACTGTGGAAGGTAATGCCATGCCTGCTAATAACTCTGCCCAGTGGCAGCATGTATAATATGAATAGTAAAGGTCCTAAAATGGAGCCTTGGGGAACTCCAAATCTCATTTTTGTATGAGTAGAAGAAACATTATTTACGTTTACAAACTGATAGCAATCTGTGAGGTAAGACTTAAACCATGATAGGGCTGTTCCTGTTATTCCAACCATGTTTTTTAATCTTTCTAGCAGAATAGTATGATCAATTGTATCGAAAGCTGCACTGAGGTCGAGTAGAACTAGCATGGATATGCAGCCTCGATCAGAGGCGAGAAGAAGGTCGTTTGTTATCTTAACTAAAGCTGTTTCGGTGCTATGGTGTGGCCTAAAACCAGATTGAAATTTTTCATATATGTTATTTTTATGCAAGTATGACCTAAGTTGTTGGGCCACAACTTTTTCTAAGATCTTAGATATGAAGGGAAGGTTAGAGATGGGTCTGTAATTGGATAGTACACTAGGATCAAGATTCGGTTTTTTGATCAGGGGCTTAATAACTGCTAGTTTAAATGCTTTGTGTATGTGACCTAGTCTAAGGGACGAATTTATGATTGTTAAAAGGGGATTGATTATGACTGGTAATACTTCTTTAAATAGTTTTGTTGGTATTGCATCAAGTGTGCAGGTCGTACAATTTGACGAGTAGATGATTTTCTCCAGTTCTAGCTGTGGTAGTGGGTCAAAGTCCTCTAGTCTTTCTTCTATGTTTTGTTCTATATTATCCACACCAGATGACAGACAGGCTGGATTTAGTAATATGGTATTTATTGTTTGTCTAATATTTTCAATCTTATTGTTAAAAAAGTCCATAAAAGCATTGCTGGTGTGAATGGCTGGGATCTGTGGATCAGTAGGTGCCCGATTGTTTGTAAGTTTAGAGATTACATTAAAGAGTGCTCTAGGATTGTGTTTATTATTTTCAATCAGTGAAGACAGATGTGCTGAACGTGCATTGACGAGTGCCCTTCTATATTGGATAAGGCTGTCTTTCCAGGCACAGTGAAATACTTCCAGTTTAGTCGACCGCCATTTCCGCTCTAATTTCCTTACGGTTTGTTTTAGGGTGAGCGTTTCTTCATTATACCAGGGAGCGAGTTTTTTCTGTTGTAGCTTTTTACGCTTAAGCGGTGCTACACTATCTAAAGTTGATCGAAGAGTGTTATCTAAGTAGTCCGTTAGTCTGTCCAGCTCCAGTGGGTCTGCTGGACTACTGACTGAGGTCAATAAATCAGTGATGTTTTCAGTAAATTTAGGGGCTGTAGATGGGGTTAGTGAGCACTTTATATAGTAATGTGGGCATGTAAATTTTTTAATATCTAAACTCAGTTCATATGAAATTAGGTAGTGGTCCGAGACAGTGGAAGACTAAGGGAGAGGGAGAATATTTAGGTTTTTTATGTTCGTGTGTGATTACAATAATGAGTAGGACCTGATACATTTTGTGTGAACCCAACAGAATCTATGATTGATGTGAACGCCTTTTTTAGGGGATCATCACTTTTCTCAAAATGAATGTTAAAGTCTCCTACAATTATTAACTTATCACACGACACTGCTAAATTAGCAGCTAGTTCACCAAATTCTTTTATAAATTCTGAATAGGGCCCTGGTGGTCTAAGGAGATAGTGTTCTTATTTGTGGTGGGGTTAATTATGTTAATGTACATGATTTCGAAGGAAGTACAGTTGTAACCATGTTTTTGGTTAATAATTAAATTATTTTTGTAAATTATACATAATCCACCCCCTTTGCCCGTCAGTCTGGGGCTGTGTACATATTTATAGCCTGTAAGAGTGGCTTGATTTAGTGCTAAATATTCATCATTTCTGACCCAAGTTTCACTAAGGCATAAAACATCAAGTTTCTGATCCATTATTATTTCATGTATAATGACTGCTTTAGAGTTAAGTGCTCTTATATTGAGTAGGCCAAACTTTAGGTCTGTGGGGATGATACTACCCTCTGTTTCTGATGGTTTAATAGTGATTAGGTTATTGGGGCACGCTGTTTGATATTTTCTGGGTTTAAGTTTGATTCGGGGGACAGACACAGTCTTGATACTGTAACAAATTTTTATATTTCTTAAAGCAAGCTTTGTAGCTATACCCTTACTATGGGCAAACAAATGGCCATTATCTGTAAGTGTATCCTTAAAATCACTTACCTGTTCGCTGTGTAATCTACTTGCCTGGTTTGTGCTGGTGGGTGGGGTTAGTCAAGCCTGGCGAAGAACATCCTCGATGTTCCCAGAGAGAACTGCAGAACCTAGACGACTAGGGTGAAGCCCATCCCGGCGGTAGAGGGCAGGACGTTCCCGAAAACACTCCCAGTGGTCGACGTAGTCCACGCCGACAGTGCCACACCAAACCCGAAGCCAGGAGTGGAGTGCGAAGAGCCTGCTGTACGCCTCACATCCTTGCCTGTAGGTGGGTAGGGGGCCGGAGACGACGATCCTGGCGTCCGTCTTCTTCCGAGCGGTATCCAGAAGCGAACGGTAGTGCTCCTTCAGGACCTCGCAGCGGCGGGCGGAAGTGTCGTTCGTCCCCACGTGGAGAACGACGGTGCCGAGATCCTCACGCTGCCGCAGCGCCGAGGGAAGTCGCCTGGCAACATCCAGGACACGAGCACCTGGAAGACAGGACACAGTAGCTTTACTCTTTGTGCCTGAGACTCTTAAATGTCTGACTATACAGTCGCCGATAATAAGAACACCGTCCTGTTTAGTTCTCGGTGCAGGTGAGGGCCAGAAGCTGAGCACCTCAAACCGGTTAGTAGAGGTGAAGACTGGCTGCGGTAGAGGGGGAGACGACCTCGGCTTCCCACGCTGACGCTCCCAACTCGGGGCTGGAGTGAAGATGGCCGTCCCGGGGAGCCGTCGCGATGGAGGAGCTGGCGTGCCAACGGCCGCGTAGGAGGCATCGCGGGCGGCCTCGAGCCTCGTCTTCTCCCGCTGGAGCTCTGTCTGCTTCTCCTGGAGACGCTGAATTCGGCGGCCCAACTGCTCGAGCTCCGTGCTGAGCCAATCTCTCCGTGCTAATCAGGAGAGAAGGAGTTATTAATTGAGAGAAGTTATTAATATGAAAACAACAATAATAAAATGGTAGTGGTATTTAACAGTGTACAACTAACAATAAGCACAACTAATAAGGATAAGTTAACAAGGTATTAACAGTAAAGTAAAGATTTTAAGTAAAGAGCTTAGGAACAGTACTAAACAGCAGCAAGCAAACAAACAAACTGAGCGCGCTCCTCCATACAGATCTTCTCCAGATCTTTCACATTTCGGGGC
Organism: Hoplias malabaricus; assembly: GCF_029633855.1. Classification (NCBI taxonomy): domain Eukaryota; kingdom Metazoa; phylum Chordata; class Actinopteri; order Characiformes; family Erythrinidae; genus Hoplias; species Hoplias malabaricus. Next base: position 38,005,832 of record NC_089802.1, on the reverse strand, counting down.
TGTCGCTGGGCAACATTGAGTTTTGGCTCCCTCCACAGATTTTCTATTGGGTTTAGGTCTGGAGACTGGCTAGGCCACTCCAGGACTTTGAAATGCTTCTTACAGAGCCACTCCTTAGTTGCCCTGGCTGTGTGTTTCAGGTCATTGTTGTGCTGGATGACCCAGCCATGACCCATCTTCAATGCTCTTACTGAGGAAAGGTTGTTGGCCAAAATCTAGCGATACATGACCACATCCACCCTAAAACGGTGCAGTTATCCTGTCCCCTTTGCAGAAAAGCACTTTGCAGATGATGTTTCTACCCCCATGCTTCACGGTTGGGACGGTGTTCTTGGGGTTGTACTCAACCTTCTTCCTCAAAACACGGCAAGTGGAGTTGATACCAAAAAGATATATTTTGGTCTTATCTGACCACATGACCTTCTCCCATGCCTCCTCTGGATCATCCAGATAGTGATTGGTGAACTTCAAACAGGCCTGGACATTTGCTGGCGTGAGCAGGGGGACCTTGCCTGCCCTGTAGGATTTTAATCCATGATGGCGTAGTGTGTTACTGACGATCATCTTTGAGACTGTGGTCCCAGCTCTCTTCAGGTCATTGAGCAGGTCCTACCGTGTAGTTCTAGGCTGATTACTGACCTCTGGGGTCCTTAGACAACTCTTTGGTCTTGGGAATGGTGGAGAGGTTGGAGTGTGATTGATTGAATGTGTGAATAGGTGTCTTTTATACAGGTAACAAGTTTAAACAGGTGCAATTATTGCAGGTAATTGGTGCAGAATAGGAGGGTTTAAAGAAAAACTAGCATGTCTGTGAGAGCCAGAAATCTACAAAAAAATGCAAGTTAATTATTTAAAAATCATACAATGTGATTTTCTGGATATATATTTTTTTAAGATTCTGTCTCTCACAGTTGTAGTGTACCTACCTAAAATTACAGACCTCTCCATTCTTTATAGGTGGGAAAACTTGCAAAACCAGCAGTGTATTAAAACTGTATATAAATAAGAACTTAGGAAACATAAAAAGCTAAATATATTTGTCTAAAATTAGCATTTTAATAATTTGTGTATGCACTTCTTAAATTAGTGGTTAGAAGCTGGCTATGAGTCATAATCTCAACATATGTTTAAAATGTTATTATATAACAAATTGAAATACAAAAATATATATATTTTAAGTGACCAATACATTCCAGTTGTTTAGAAACGTGAATATCATGTGAATAGGCATATTAAAATGGGGTTGTATTCAGAGCATCATATCAGGTCTTTAGTGAAACCCCAGTGTTTAAATTACATAAATATGCTGAGACTTGTGTAAAACTGCTCTGAGGAAATTGCATGGCCATCAGCTGTATTTGGATCATGGGCCGCCGTCAGGGAAACCCGTCTTGTTCCTGTGTTCTTAAGTGTCCTGTGTTCACTGGGTGGACTTTTAATGAGGACCCCGGGCTCCATTTAGGACAGCGCTTTAAAATGGAGACTGCTCCTTTAAAATAGTGTTTGTGCGAGCAGCAGTGCAGTGTAACCTGCTGCCGCCCGCTCTGCTGTGGACACGCCCCATAGTAACCCCCTGACTGCGGAAATTGGCCAATCAGAGAGCAGCTATGATTACGTTCCAGCCAATGGTAGCGCAGAAGGCGGGTGTTATGGGAGTGAACTGTGTGTGAGGAGAAAGCAGCAGAAGGAGAACGGTGCGTTGGAGCTGAAATCAGGACGTGTTTTTTTGAAAAGAGAAAAAAATTGAAAAGAGCTGTGTAAGACTTTTCCACACTGTTTACACTGGGTTTGGGACTCTCTCTCTCACAGAAACGGGGGGAGACATGTTCTCTTTTTGAAGAGGAGTTTGTAAAATGGGGGAAATGTGGGAGCTTGGGCCGTGTACAGTCAGAATGAGGTGTTTACCAGCTCCACAGAGTCCAGTGTTTACAGGAGAAGAGGGGAGAGTGGATTAATTTACTCTTGTTATATGTATTAGATTTTAAAAATATCTAACTTTTCAGAAAATGGGTTTGTAACTGCACTATATTCTACAGAAGTTCATGATAGGACTTTAAGGCATTTTTGCTGTAAGAATTTGTAGTTATGGGATAGTAAATTCCTTAAAGCGGTTACTTAATATTTCATATGCCTAATATACCATAAATAATTAAATTTAAAATCATTATTTGCAATCTCCTCTAAAATGTTTAAGAACATCATCCTACCATACATTAACTTATGAATTTTGGGAATGATTTTACTACATTAGGTATGTTTGATGTTTCACTTTTAAATGTGTTGTCTTTTGTTTTATCTTTTCCCTCCTCTAATTCCCTCACAAGTCTGAATTTAAATATGCCTGACTTTTCTTACTACACTTTTCAGTAAAGTGTGGAAAACTGGTGTCAGTGGAGTGCTTTGTCTGGATCTTTAGCCTACAAACAAATTTAGTGATTGGCTGACTATTAATAATAATAGTATTACACCTGAGAGTACGCATAGGCCTCCTTACTGTGCTACACGGTATATAATAATATGGCACTGGTTGTAATGGGCATAATAAAAATAAAGTTTCAAAGTGAATAAAAACAACAGTATATCTAACATTAAATATTTGAGAAATAAAACAAATGTGCACCCTCTACCCTTTAATTAAGGATGGTTTCCTCCATCACCTCCCAATTAATTATGATCTGATATATTGGGTCCTTATAATCAAATAGTAAAATATTTGTTATTATAAAAGACAATGAGCTTCCAGTAATTGTCTTTGTTTTAATCAGCATTTAAAAATATTCCAAGTAAATACTTGCCTTTTACCAAGATGATCATTTTATTAGCTGTACATCACAAACTCTGGAGAGATTCTTGGTGTTCACACCCACTCTCCGGTACACACAAAACTACGAAATAAAACTACCGTCTTCAGACTAGCGTGACTTTAACCTTCCTTTTCATTTTTCTCTTCCAGAAAAATTGAATTCCTTTGCAAAGTTCTCCTGCTGCTGGTGCCCAGGCCAATTCTACTTTACTTCTACAAACACAGAAAGAAATTTCTCCAAGAAGAATTTATCACAATGCTGAAATCAGTAGAGATTAAATGTGAGGATACAGTGTGTGGAATCTCCAGTTCTCAGGAATCATCCTCGGCTACACCCCACACAAACTCATCTGGCAGTCAAATGGAGAATAGTACAGACAAACAGCAAACCTACTCCTTTTCAGAGTTTGAGAAGACTTTTACTCAACAGAATCATCTCCAAACACACCAACACATTCAAACAGGAGAGAAACCATATCAGTGTCCAGAATGTGGGAAGTGTTTTACTGCAAATAGTCGTCTCAGAAAACACCAGCGCATTCACACAGGAGAGAAACCATATTCGTGTTCAGAGTGTGGAAAGTGTTTTACTCAACAGAATAATCTTCGAACACACAAGCGCATTCACACAGGAGTGAAACCACATCAGTGTACACAGTGTGGTAACAGTTTTACTCAGTTGAATTCTCTCCAAAGACACCTGCGCAGTCACACTGGAGAGAAACCATTTCAGTGTTCAGACTGTGGGAAGAGATTTCATCGTCAGTGTAATCTCCAAACTCACCAGCGCATTCACACAGGAGAGAAACCATATCAGTGCTCACAGTGTGGAAAGAGTTTTATTCAGCTGAGTTCTCTCCAAAGACACCAGCCCCTTCACACCGGAGAAAAACCATATCAGTGTTCAGAATGTGGGAAGAGTTATACCCAACTGTGCTCTCTGCAGGCACACCAGCGACTTCACAAAGGAGAGAAACCATATCAGTGTTCAGAATGTGGGAAGAGTTTTAATCATCAGAGTAATCTCCGGAAACACCAGCGTGTTCACACAGGAGAGAAACCGTATCAGTGCTCAGAATGTGGGAAGAGATTTGGTTGCAAGAGTCATCTTCAGACACACCAGCGCATTCACACAGGAGAGAGACCGTATCAGTGCTCAGAGTGTGGGAAGAGATTCAACTGTAAGAGTCATCTCCAAGCACACAAACGTATTCACACAGGAGAGAAACCATATTCCTGCTCAGAGTGTGGGAAGAGGTTTACTAGACAGAGTCATCTCCAAATGCACCAGCGCATTCACACAGGAGAGAAACCGTATCAGTGTACACAGTGTGGGAAACGGTTTAATAGACAGAATCATTTCCGAATACACACACGCCTTCACGCATCAGAGAAACCATTTTCCTGCTCAGAGTGTGGGAAGAGGTTTAATCTTCGGAGTTACCTCCAAAAACACCAGCGCGTTCACACAGGAGAGAAACCGTATTCCTGCTCAGAATGTGGGCAAAGTTTCACTCAACAGATTTCTCTCAAAATACACAGTTATATTCACACAGGAGAAAAACCATATTACTGCTCAGTGTGTGGGGATAATTTTGTTAGACTGAGGAGTCTCAAAGAACACCAACGTATTCACACAGGAGAGAAACCATATTACTGCTCCGAGTGTGGGATGAATTTTGCAAGACTAAGTCATTTGCAAGGGCACCAGAGATTTCACACCGGAGAGAAACCATATTACTGTTCAGTGTGTGGGAAGAGTTTTACTCTAAAAAATTCTCTCAAAACACACAAGTGCATTCAAACAGAATTTCTGTGTTCTGACGAGAAACTGTTTACTTGTTCAGAATGAGGAAAGATGTTGAATTATTTGTGTGAGCTCCAAAAAAAAACGTGAAGAGTGCAGGAAGAATTATTCATCAGAGTCATCTTCATACACATCACTGCATTCACACAGGAGAGAACCTGTATCAATACTCGGTGTCAGAAGAGGCTTACTGAACAGGGTAAGATCCACAGACACCAGAGTGATCACGCAGCACAGAAGAGACTGTTTTCTCATATAACAAAAATTAATAATGTATTCATGTTCAGAGTGTGAGAAGAGTTACTAGACCAGTGGGTCAGAATATGGGGGGTGTGATACATAATGCATGTCACTTGTAATAATTCCATAGTAAAGATGATTTGTGGATTTTCTTTTTCCAATATATATCAATGTTAAGAAATTAATTGCAGTAAAGTCTGGAAGCAAAAGATGTGTATGTGCCTGTTGCTGGTGGTGCTTAAAAACGATTGTCCTCTTCAACAGAGAGGCACTGCAGATAATTTGGAAACCACTGCATTCAGCCAGAACATAAGCATTATCTGGATTTAAAAAAAACACAAATGCAATAGAAAATAAAGGTTGTGTCAAAAGTAAGAAACATTTATATTAGGTACAAATTGTTTAGCAGACAATTCATTTTGATGCACTCTGTAAGGGAATGGGAAGCCTGTTATGTCAACATAGTGGCCATCTTGATTTCAACATAAGTTATAATTGGAAAGATGGGGGTGTGAGATATCAAACCAGTAGAGTGTACAACAAGAACAACAGTGGTCTGCTTAATGTCATGAGAAGGAATAAAATTATGTTGACATGAATCACAGGGTTTCTGGTGAAATTCTCTACCAGTTCAAAGTGTTATAAATGTATCTTTGTTTGTTTGTAAAACTGAATATGAATACATGATGATGAAATTCAGAATGGCCACCAAGTTGTAAGGTTCTCTCTTCTCCACAGCTTGTGTCTAAAACTGTATCACTCTCTGCCAAAGCATTTTCACTTTAAAGGGAATATCTACGATTGTGAGTAATTGCAGTTCTCTGGTTCTGGTTCATGCCTTTCAACTTTTGGAGTCTAAAAAAACTCCAGAGGCCTCTGCCATGAGCATAGCATAGCACACCGAGTACAAAAACTGGGGCTTCATAAACACATCAGAGTAGTTTCTAGCATGCAGACAGACTGGAGAGCTAGCAAATGGTGAGGATATAACTTTTATAACAAGTGTTTTTTTGTTTTTTTTTAAACAATTGTGAACGCCACCTTTAAATATGTTTCCTTACTTTTGAGGCAACCTGGTTGTGAAGTTGTGCTTGATGGCTTTGGACATTAATAATGCGTCATTCATGTTTTAAATAAGAATGTAACATTGTTTTTAGTGATAAATAAACATTAATATTGCTCTGTTAACAACTATGTTGTGTCATGTTATTGTCTGGTGTTCTGCCCAGGGTGTGTCTTCCTGCCTTGTGCCCAGTGGTAGATTCTTGGGAGAGAATCTGTGATCGAGGATGGGCCTGATGATTGCGGATTAATCTGATTATATTGGATACAACTGATGACTGTTTATAAACTTCATTTTTGTGGATAAACCTTAATGCTGAGCATGAACCTGATGATTGTGAATTGGATGTCTGTGGATGATTATTTTGATGGCTACTGACTAAGCTGATTACGGTGTTTGAACTTGATTGTGGATTAAATTGATGAATGGGGACAAATAAAAAATATTAGAAGAGTAAAATTTCACTGGATATCACAGCTAGTCCTGGCTAATAATTTTTCATGGAGTTTTCATTTTCTTCTCCATATGACCAGTTTTTTATGTTTAATGTTTTTGTGAGGCGGCATGGTGACAGCAGGTAGTTTTGCAGTCACAGCTCCAGGGACCTGGAAGTTGTGGGTTCAAGTCCTGCACCAGGTGACTGCGTGGTGTGTTCTCTCTTTGTCTGCATGGGTTTCCTCCGGGTGACTGTCTGTGAGGAGTGTGGTGTGTTCTCCCCGTGTCTGCATGGGTTTCCTCCGGGTGACTGTCTGAGGAGTGTGGTGTGTTCTCCGTGTCCGCGTGGGTTTCCTCCGTGTACTCCGGTTTCCTCCCTAGCTCCAAAAACTTGTTGGTAGGTGGATTGGCGACTCAAAAGTGTCTATATGTGTGAAGGACTGGTGCCCCCACTAGGGTGTGTCCCCATCTTGTATACAGTGATTCCAGGTAGGCTCTGGACCCACCGCGACGCTGAACTGGATAAGGGTTACAGACAGTGAATGTGTGAACTTACTTGTGTGTACAGTCCCTTTCCAAAAATCTAAATAAAATACAACTCTCAATATTAAATTGACCTGGTCTTTATTTTTCTGGGTTTATTAGTGTATTAAATATTTGTTTACTTTATAGTAAGAATTCTGTATTCTTGTTTGTCAGTTTAATTTGAAATTTAAGATTCTTTTTTTTTTCTTTCCACTTAGTAGTTTTGCCAGTCTGCCATAATAGTAATGATGGCGTTTCTGGAGAATGATTTAATTTTCTTTAGGATTCCCTTTCTGCAGGTATGAAATGTATAATTGTTGAGAAGAGATTATATTGAAGCACCATTTAAAATTAGAATTATTTTGTCTATTATTTCATTTGACAGGTGCATGATCACTGATTGACCGCGACCCTGAAATGGAGAAGCGGAAAAGAAAATGTATGTGTGTATGATCACTGATTGTGATGGTGTGAATTAGTGGGTGTGTGCTTTGCCAACACGCAGTCTATGCGTGAATGAGTGATATGAACATTTGTTGGTATTAGGATCATTTAAGAGCCAGGTCAAGCTCAAACTGCTTTATTATTTCTGTGGAATTACATTGACACATGAGCTGAACTGTCCAGAGAAGTGTCTATGCTTGTATTAAAGTCCCTACCTTTTACCACTGTAGCATTGGATAAGTTGGAGATTTGGGTAAATAATCTTATCTTTGTCTTTAATTATCTGGCAAGCCACATAATATTTGAGGTTCTTCCAATCAAGTTTCTCATATTTGGTGTAAAGTTTTCCCAGAAATACAGAGGCTGTTTCTTCCGTAAGTGAAGACACCATGTGACGTAGGTTTGGGAGCTCCACAGCTCCATTTATACCCCTTCACTCTCACTCCATCCCCATGTTGAACAACATTGCTTGCGTTTTTTTTTCTCACCCAACTGTTTTCCTGCCATTATGGATATATTTTCCCATCCTTACTGCTTGCTTGTCCGCTCAACCCCTCCCCCTTCATCCCACCCCGTCCCTATTCATCCATCTCCTGCTCCCTATTCACCTAACCCCACCCCAACACTATTTTGTCATTCCATCTATTATTTATTAAGATTATTTATTATTTGTGATGGCATAATGTTGCTCCAAGATATATATATATATATATATATATATATATATATATAATCTTGGAGCAACATTATGCCATCACAAATGGTGTATTATGACATGAAAAACAATATTAGCTGGGTTCAAAATGTTCACAAATGTTCTGCACAATTAAGAAATATCGTCAGAAAAAATGAGAAATAAGTAGGTTTTCCATCCAATACACTTTTGCAAATAAATATTCAGGATGTTATCTGTGTTGATTTATATAATGATCAGTCATTTTAACTATTTAGCACATTTCAGCAATATTGTGATACTGAACTGTCTTAATTTTAACCATAATAATTATAATAGATTTTCATCTCTGTGAACACAATGTCCAAGTTAAATATTAACCTGTATTTACAATATCAGAGCATTTTATATATTGCTAAAAATAACAGGGAGCCAAGAGGAAGTCTGGCATAGTGTTTAAAGTAGAGCTATGTGTGAATTAGGGGAAGGAATACAACGTCCTGAAAGGTGTCCAGTTGGCAGTTAACTTTACCTCAGAAACAGCGGGAGCTCCTCCCTGGATGACCACCTTATTGTGGTTGAGGGGTTTGTGTGCCTGCGTGAGCCAAGGAGCTATGCTGTCAGGGGCAATAGCCCCTGGTAGGGTCTCCCAAGGCAAATTGGTCCTAGGTGATGGGCCAGACAAAGAGTGATCCATTAAGACCAAGATGAATAGATTAAGAACAGGGACACAGCCTCCCTTGCCCTAAGTAGGGTTACCGGGGCCTCACTCTGGAGCCATGCCTGGCGGAGGAGCTTCTTGGCGAGCGCCTGGTGGCCGGACTTTTTCACTCATGGGGTCCGGCCGGGCTCAGCCCCAAGGAGTAACATGGGTCCACTCTCCCATGGGCCCACCACCTATGAGAGAGGTAGTAATCCGGGTCTGGTGCATTGTGGATCGGGTGGCAGTCGGGTCAGCAGCCCTGGCGTTCTGATCCTCTGTTACTGAAACTGGCTTTTGGAACATGGAACGTAACCTCTCTGGTGGGAAAAGAGCCTGAGATGGTGCGCGAGGTTGAGAGGTACCCACTAGATATAGTTGGGCTCACCTCGACACACATTATGGGTTCTGGAACCAATCTCCTTGAGAGGGGCTGGATGCTCTTTCACTCTGGAGTTGCCCAGGGTGAGAGGCGTAAGGCAGGAGTGGGCTTACTCATAGCCCCCCGGCTTAGTGCCTGTACGTTGGGATTTACCCCAGTGGACGAGAGGGTAATTTCCCTGCGCCTTCGGGTTGGGGAAAGGGCTCTGACTGTTGTTTGTGCTTATGCACCGAACAGCAGTTCAGAGTACCATGCTTTCTTGGGGACCCTAGAGGGGGTGCTGGAGAACACTCATTCTGGGGACTCCATTGTTCTGCTGGGAGACTTCAACGCCCACGTGGGTAATGACAGTGAGACTTGTAGGGGCGTGATTGGGAGGAATGGCCCTGCTGATCTGAACCCGAGTGGTGTTCATTTATTGGATTTCTGTGCCCATCACAGTTTGTCTATTACGAACACCATGTTCGAGCATAAGGGTGTCCACAAGTACACCTGGCATCAGGATACCCTAGGCCGCATTTCATCGGACCTGCGGCCATATGTTCTGGACACTCGTGTGAAGACAGGTGCTGAGCTGTCAACTGATCACCACCTGGTGGTGAGTTGGATCAGATGGCAGGGGAGGATGCCTGACAGACCTGGCAGGCCCAAATGTGTGCTCAGGGTTTGCTGGGAACGTTTGGCAGAGGAACCTGTCAGAAAGATCTTCAACTCCTACATCCGGCAGAGCTTCGACTACATTCCGGGGGAGGCATTGACACTGAGTCCGAATGGGCTATGATCCGGACCTCCAATGTTGAGGCGGCTGAACGGAACTGTGGATGCAAGGTTTGTGCCTATCGGGGTGGCAATCCCCGCACTCGGTGGTGGACACCCTGGGTGAGGGGGGCTGTCAATCTGAAGAGTCCTATCGAGCCTGGTTGGCTTTGGGGACTCCGGAGGCAGCCGACAGGTACCAAGGAGCCAAGCGGCTCGCAGCTTCGGCTGTCGCTGAGGCAAAAACTCGGATGTGGGAGGAGTTTGGTGTGAACATGGAAAACAACTTTCGGTCGGCTCCGAGTAGTTTCTGGCAAACCATCAGGTGATTCAGGAGGGGAAAGGGGTTTTCCACCAACACTGTATATAGTGGGGGTGGGGAACTGTTGACCTCGACTGGGGGTAGATAAATTCGCCCTGGGTTCCTTAAGGCTCTGGATGTTGTGGGGTTGTCCTGGCTGACACGTCTTTGCAACATCGCATGGACATTGGGGGCAGTGCCTCTGGACTGGCAGACTGGGGTTGTGGTTCCCCTTTTTAAAAAGGGGGATTAGAGGGTATGTTCCAACTACAGGGGGATCACACTCCTCAGCCTTCCCTGTAAAGTCTATGCGGGGGTACTGGAGAAGAGAGTCCGACTGATAGTAGAACCTCGGATCCAGGAGGAACAATGCGGATTCTGCCCCGTTTGTGGAACACAGGACAAGCTCTTTACCCTCGCTAGGATCCTGGAGGGTGCGTGGGAGTTTGCTCAACCAGTCTACATGTGTTTTGTGGATCTGGAGAAGGCATTCGACTCGGTCCCTTGGGGTATTCTGTGGGGGTGCTCGGGGAGTATGGGGTACTGTGCTCTTTGCTACGAGCCATCCAGTCCCTGTATAAACAGAGCAGGAGTCTGTTTTGTATGGCTGGCAGTAAGTCCGACTGGTTTCCAGTTGGAGTTGGACTCTGTCAGGGCTGCCTGTTGTCACCGGCTCTGTTCATGACTTTTATGGACAGAATTTCTCGGTGTAGCCAAGTGGCGGAAGGTATCCTGTTTGGTGGTCTCAGGATTCCATGTCTGCTTTTTGCGGATGATGTGGTCTTATTGGCTTCATCGAGCCGGGACCTCCAGATTGCAGCTGAGTGTAAAGCGGTAGGAATGAGGATCAGCACCTCCAAGTCCATGGTACTCAGTCGGAAAAGGGTGGAGTGCTCTCTCCAGGTTGGAAGTGAGATCCTGTCTCAAGTGGAGGAGTTTAAATACCTCGGGAGTTAACGAGTGAGGGAAAGATGGAGTGGGAGATTGACAGGTGGATCGGTGCAGCGTCAGCAGTAATGCGGGCTCTGTACTGCTCCGTTGTGGTGAAGAGAGAGCTGAGCAGAAAAGCAAAGCTCTTGATTTACCTCTCAATCTACGTCCCAACCCTCACTTATGGTCACGAGCTTTGGGTAGTGACCGAAAGAACGAGATCGCGGGTACAAGTGGCTGAAATGAGTTTTCTCTGCAGTGTGTCTGGACTCTCCCTTAGAGACAGGGTTAGGAGCTTGAACATCCGGAAGAGACTCGGAGTGGAGCCGCTGCTCCTCCACGTCGAGAGGAGCCAGTTGAGGTGGTTCGGATGCCTCTTGGACGCCTTCCCTGTGAGGTGTTCCGGGCGTGTCCAACGGGGAGGAGGCCCCGGGGCAGACCAAGAACACGCTGGAGAGACTAGATGTCTCGACTGGCCTGGGAACGCCTCGGTATACCCCCAGAGGAACTGGAGGCGGTGGCTGGGGAGAGGGAGGTGTGAGTTTCTTTGCTCCGACTGCTTCCCCCACGACCCAGATAAGCAGTGGATAATGGATGGATGGACAGTGGGAGCTGTCTTTTGCTTTATTGCCATGTAAACAGTGCGCTGGAGTGAACAATAAACTATTTGGTGCTTATCTGACATGTGACTTTAAAATCAAAAACAGCAAATTAAGGGTTTCGGCTTAAATATACTAAACTTGATGTGATAAAATGTATCAACAAAATGAAATGCAAAGCCTGAGTGTTTGATGGGGTGGTGGTCAAGAATAAAGAAGAGTTTTCAAATAATGAATATAATTTATTATCACATTTACAAAATGTGTAGCTGTTTTCAGAAATTTGTGATCCCAAATTCCTGAAGTAAAACATTCCTATAGAAGAAAATGGTGCAGTCACAAACAATTGGAAAAGTTTGGACAAAATTCTAAAATACTAGTTTAAAAATGCTGTGATTTTCTCAGGTACACTAGGAATAAGTTTCATGAATTAACTATGTTAATTTGTAGAAATATCAATGCAAATCCCCTTTTCTGGATTCCCATTTCTACCATTGGCTTGAACCTCATCCAAGCAGGTCCCTTGATTGGCCAAATCCGATTGAGAGCGAGTTACTATGGGGCGTGTCCACAGGCGAGTGGGAGGCAGCAGGTCAGACTGCACTGCTGCTTGCACAAACTTTATTTCAAAGAAACAGGCTCCATTTTAAACATCTGTCCTAAATGGAGCCTTACAGTGCTCATCAAAGTCTACGCACCATTCTTGTGTTTTGAGGGAACTCTGATGACTAAACTTCTTCCCATACTGAGCACTCTCCTGTGTGAATGAGCTGGTGTCTTTGGAAATGGCTCTGTTTAGCGTAATTCTTCCAACATACTGAACAGTAAAATGGTTTCTCTCCTGTGTGGCTGCGCTCATGTGTTTTGAGGGAATTCTGGTGACTGTACTTCTTGCCACAATGTGAACACTGATATGGTTTCTCGCCTGTGTGAATGCGCTGGTGTTTTCTGAAATTGCTCTGGTCATTAAAACTCCTTCCACACTCTGAGCACTGAAACGGTTTCACTCCTGTGTGAATGCGCTGGTGTATTTGGAGATGAGTCTGTGTAGTAAAACATTTCTCACACTCAGGGCACTGGTATGGCTTCTCTCCTGTGTGAATACGCTGGTGTCTTTGGAGAGAATTCTGTTGAATAAAGTTCTTCCCACACTCTAAGCAGGAATATGGTTTCTCTCCAGTGTGAATGCGCTGGTGTTTATGGAGACAACTCTTCTGAGTAAAACTCTTCCCACACTCTGAGCAAGAATATGGTTTCTCTCCTGTGTGAATGCGCTGGTGCCTTTGGAGAGAACTATGTTGAGTAAAACTCCTTACACACTCTGAACAGGAATAGGTTTTCTGTTTGCCTGAACCTCTGTGTGTTTTTCTGCCAGATGTGTTGGGTGTAGCTAAAGATAATTCCTGAAAACTGGAACATCCATTCTCTGTATCCTGACCATTAAGCCCTACTGAGTCCATCCTTGTGGCATATTCTTCCTTGTGATGATACTTTATGTTTTTGTGAAAGTAAAGTAAAATTGTCCTGGACACTGGCAGCACAAGACTTGCCAAGGCATATTCTTCTATTCTGGAAGAGAAAAGGGTAAAGGAAGGTCAAAGTCAAGTAATTCTGCAGGTGGTATGTGTTAATTTCTTTAAGGAGAAACTACAAGTGAACAGGGTAAAACTCAAAGGTAAACATTCAAGACATCCAGTAGCTGTTCCACATAAAAGAGTAAAATATGAAAATAATATAAAATTATTAAATTATTTTTAAATATATTCAGTTATATATATAATAGAAATAAGTATATAGATATAGAAAAGTATATATATAAGAAATATGTATATAGATACAGAAAAAACAGTGATAGAGGCAGTGCGATTAACCAGTCACCAATATAGCCATCACCATGAAATTCTACTGTAGATAACTTGCATTAAGAATTATTTTTTTGTAACATGCATTCTTTTTGTATTTTCTGAATTAAGCTTAAAAATGCAAAGGAGACAATTTTACTCTCATATTAGCGTAAACATTTTTACAGAGGGACTTTCAGATCTCTTTTTATCACATTATAACAAATAATGGCATATGATCAGCCCCATCTGTAAAAAACCTTTATAATGTAGATATGGACACAACTGAACTGAAGTGTACATTTCTGGCTCAGAGCGTGAGAGGAAAAAAATGTTTTTGAGAAAATGGCCTTTAAAAGATATGCATTATAAAATTTCATACATTTGTACTTAATCATTCCACCTAATCATACCCTTAGCTACAACAGTATAAAATATATAATAGCAAAAATACAGCCATATAGAATTGTTAGAACATGTAATAACTACAAGAGCTCAGAGCACCATTGTTCTTTGTTGCATCTTGAAACTCATTTTAAAGCACCATCTTTCACAGAGTCTATTCCAAAGCAGCCTGCTACAGAAACAACGATTCTGCTGATTTATATTCATTTTAAACCTCATTCCTGTGCAATAAGGACAGATTAACCCACTGATCAGCCACTGCTGTGAGGCGCATTATTTTCCCACCACTATCTAAACGTTATTGTTTTCTGAATTAATGTTCAGGCATCAAAGCATGCTTTGAAGTCATTTCATTAGTTGGTTTTTCCTTGCATTAATCGCGGATACAAGCGGCTGAAATGAGTTTCCTCTGCAGGCAAATAGAGACAGGGTGAGGTGTTCTGACATCCAGGAGAGACTCAGAGTGGCGCCAGTTGAGGTGGTTTGGGCGTCCGGTAAAAATGCCTCCTGGAAACCTCCCTGGTGAGGTGTGTAGGGCATGTCCAACAGGGAGGAGACCCCAGGGAAAACCGTGAACACACTGGAGAGATTATATATCTCGACTGGTCCAGGAACGCCTCTATATCCCCCAGAAAGAGCTGGAAGGAATGGCTAGGGAGAGGGCGGTCTGGGTTTCTTTATTCTGAATATGTCCCCCACGACCCGGACCTGGATCAGCACTGGACAATGGATGAATGGAAGGTTATGAATGTCCCACACAAAGCAAAAGCTTGCTGTGTCAGAACAGGCCAATGTTGTCATCTGAATGTATTGCATTGTCAGAAATAATTATGTTGTCAAAAACTAATCAATAAGATTTCATGCTTAAGTTCGGTTGCTGATACAAAGAAAATGAACATATTAGCATCCGACAAAACACTGCAGGACAAAGAAAAAGCTCACATACAACAGGTACAATACTGCCCCTTTAAAATGTTTATGAATTTAGAAGAAATCTGCAGGTGCATCCTAACAAACTGCAGGAAAATAAACACTGTATATTTAAAGTAGACATGGATGCAAACGGGCTGAATATCTCAAAATTAACAAGTGCATGAGAAAACATGTTGTGTCACACCTTAAAGGCACTGTCCATGGTTTTAATTTAAAAACAAAAAAATAATTTAAACAAACCCATATTTTGCATAAAACTCTGAGGATGTTTCCTCTCCAAATGCTGCTGCTCTAATGTGTTTAAGAGGCCCCAGTGTCTGTGAATGGGTTAAAAAAAAAAAAAAAAAGTGTCTCGGTCTGGTGTGCTGGGCTTTCTTACGGAGCCCCTAAAGGGACTGGGGGGAACAAAAAAAAAAAAAAAAAAAACACTATTGATTTTGCGTTCCCTCACAAATAGTTTTGCATTCCCTGGCAAATATTTGCATTCCCTCGAAAACACAATTGCGTTCCCTCGCAAATACTCCGTAGGGCTCCGTAGTACTGTGCTTGCTGTGGGTGTCAGGTGAACTATGGAGCAGCTCGTTGAATTTTACTTTGATCTTGGACTGAAATATAAAGACATAGCATCACTTCTCAGCAGAAAACATGCATATGTTATTGGGGAGCGCCAACTGAAACTTTTGTTGCTGTGTTGTTAATTGCTATGAAATGAGGATGAGAGAATTTAAAGTGCAAGCGCATGGACAAAGGTGACGTGAACAGTACAGAGACACAGACAATGAACACAGTTTCCAAACAGTGGGAGAGAAAGGGGTGTGAACACCTAAATAAATATGTAGCTATTGGTAGTGTATAGGAGTAACGTGTGTAAAAGTCAGTTCTGGCAGAAAATGGTGTTTTTACTCCAGCTTAAAAAAAAACAGAATTCCCAGATAAAATGAAATGCATGGTGTAGCGACCGGCTCTAGCTCCACAGCCGTGTCTGGAGTCATCGTGCTGAGCCACGTCTCTGTAAAAATCAGTCCGCTGCGTGCCCTGAGATCTCTGTGTGTTGCGTCACTACCTTACACCCTCCATCTTGTAATTGAATGACCGGATTTTTAAGAGAGACTTTGCTTGGTAAAGGTTTTTCGTTAAGATTCGTAGTTTGACCCCTACCCCAGTCAATAACAATAAAAAAAACCCAGCCGTCCACATTTTTCCTTTCTTTCACGAAGCCGCCTACGTCTCATACACCTGTTACTATGGAGATACGTGGAGCTACGGCGTTCTGACTGCACTTTCAGGATGCTACCGAATGTATATAAACTTGTTTGTTTACAACTTCCTCTGATGTGAGGCAGTTCCTTACAGATGTATGAACAATTCACATTGGCAACGACACTGTGTTAGTAGAGATAAATAAATACATATTCATTCTCTGTCTCAAGTGGCTGGATTTTCCTGGAAACCGCAGTGTCCTGATGTGTTGACTGAGCCACAAAGACAATTAGGTATCATAAAACAATTGCAAAGGAGCACAATGTATTTGCGAGGGAACACAAAATCAATAGACTCCCCCCAGTCCCTTTAGAGGCTCCGTAGAAAACAGATTACAGTAAAAACACAGCTGTCCTCAGGAAGATTTTAAATGAAAGCATGAAATGTTGGGGTAAACTCATCCGCTCAGAATGCTCTGTAAACACTGGGCTGTGTGGAGCTGGTAAACACCTCATTCTGACTGTACACGGCCCAAGCTCCCACATTTCCACCATTTTACAAACTCCTCTTCAAAAAGAGAACATGTCTCCCCCCGTTCCTGTGAGAGAGAGAGTCCCAAACCCAGTGTAAACAGTGTGGAAAAGTCTTACACAGCTCTTTCCCTTCAGTAAAAACACGTCCTGATTTCAGCTCCAGCACACCGCTCTCCTTCTGCTACTTTCTCCTCACACAATTCACTCCCATAACACCCGCCTCCTGCGCTACCATTGGCTAGGGCTTCATCCGAGCTGTTATCTGATTGATCAATTTCCGCTAAGAGGGCGTTACTATGGGGGGCGTGTCCACAGCTGAGGGCGGCAGCAGGTTACACTGCACTGATGCTCGCACAAACTATTTTAAAGGAGCAGGCTCCATTTTTAAAAGCTGTCCTACATAGAGCCCTGAGGTCCTCATTGAAGTCCACGCAGTGAACACAGGACACTTCAGACACAGGACAAGACTTGTTTACGATGTATATTATTTTTACATTGAGTTTTCACTTAATGCTAGGAATAACACAGATATTCTTTTGCAAATTCACACTATTAATGAATCTATTTCACAATAGAAATAATCATATTAATCATATTGAAATACATGTATTTAATACATCTTTTTTTTTCCATTCTCATTAAGAATTTTTGTTTGAAAAGCTGTGACGGCTTAGATTTGCACAAAAATTTCTGCAAAAATCCAAATTCTGAAAGAAAATTCCAGGAACTGTGTATCACTAATAGCAATGAAGTGTACAAAACAATACAAAATAAACTGAATAAAACCTGTGCATGAAAAAGTACAATAATAATAATGATAATAATCACTGATTGATAAAATTTAGAAAAAAAAAAAGATAATCAAGCATTATGCAGAGTTTTGAAGATTTGGCAAAACATTAAAAACCTTACCTTCAAAGGTGCTCTCTAGAAACGCAGGGTAGTAGCTCATTCCAGGAGGGACAATATGCTGTCTCCAACAGGCCGAGACCTACAGGAAATGCAGGGTAGAGACTGAAGCTGTGTAAAATTATTCAGAATGTCTGCATTACTGTCTGCAAGCAGTGCACTAATATTAAACACACAACAGCCATCAGTGACTTGAGCTTCATTTTCTCCACACTGTTTAAATATAAAAAAAAAAAAAAAAAAAAAAACGGTAACTCCAACTTGAAATTATTAAGTAACTGATTTCATCACTGTTTTTAAGGTAGTACAACTTTAAGGTCAATTTGTTGGCCACAATTGTAAATTAAAGTTGGCATAGCAATTCCTGCCAGGTTAGCTCAACTTATATTGCTAAGTCATCTCAACTTTCAGATCAGTAATCCATCCATCCATTATCTGTAACCGCTTATCCAATTCAGGGTCACGGTGGGTCCAGAGCCTACATGGAATCATTGGGCGCAAGGCGGGAATACACCCTGGAGGGGGCGCCAGTCCTTCACAGGGCAACACACACACACACACATTCACTCACACCTACGGACACTTTTGAGTTGCCAATCCACCTACCAACGTGTGTTTTTGGACTGTGGGAGGAAACCGGAGCACCCGGAGGAAACGTACGCAGACACTGGGTGAACACACCAACTCCTAGATCAGTAATCATAACCTAATATTTTAAGCTGGCAGAACTTGAAATATCAAGGAAAGGTAACTCCAATTTTCAAGTCACATTTGTCAACTACAACAATGCTCTGAAATTAGTTACTGAAAGATGTTTAGTTAGATTATCAAACGTGTATGTTGGCAACAGTTGTGAACAAATTGTACGGTATTAACCTAAAACTGTTGAAATAAAGACACATATTTAAACATTTATTAACAGCACAATTCAAGGTTGCACTTTTACAAAACATACAGTGATCACAGTAGACAATACAGTTCAATTTCTGTAATAAAAATAAAGAAAAATGTCCATGTTTCAAAAATGCCTCACAAACAACTAAAAGCTAGTGAGCTCTTTTCAGCAGCATGCACCTATAACCAGCACTGTTAAGGCAGCCTGAACCTCAAATTGTACAAAAAACATAAAATATATATAAAAAATTAAATCAGAAAACTTTTTAAAAAGATCTTTAAGCTACTGGTACAATACCAATTTGAAACATGCATTCCTGAAACACTGCAACAGTTTAAGCCTTTAACAGGCGGTTTTTCAGTGACAAGGTTCAAGCAGAGCACTGCTCGCCAAGAGGAAGGAACACCTTCTGCACAGTTTCAAATGTATATCGCCATTCTTTGGGATATTCGATGTTCAGTGCATACAGAAGTCCAAACATGAATGCTGTGGGAAAATCAGCAAGCCCTTCCAGTGCAAGACATTCCTCGATCACAACTGCAAGGTTTCCTGAAGTATCTACCTCACCTCTGACATCTGTCATCTCGAGGATAGCCATTTTGATCCCTCTGATATTAGAGAAGTCTGTTCCCTAAACCAAAAAATATATAAGGATCAACTCTCCTCCACATTGTTAGAAAAATTGTCACGGTACCATCAAGGGGACATTTTCGTACCTTTAATTAGGGAACATAATTCAAACGTATTATATTATAATTTTAGATTTTAAAATTGTGTTGATTTCATTTGTGTAAAATTGTGTTGATCGCCATTTTATCTACAAGACTTTTATCTTCTCTTATTTTACACAGCTGTATAATGAAAGATTACAAATATTCACCTCTCCTTCTGGAGAAGAGAATGTAATGTACCTTCAGGGAACACAACTGGAATCTGGACTCTTTGCTGTACTTTAACATTGTAATGTTTGTACTTTTAGTGACCAATAATGAACCTCTACCGTGCCTTTTTTTCCTGAGAGTGCAGAGCAATACAGCTTACACTTCAACAGATTATGTATTGGCATAATTGGCCAGAGTCATGTGAATCACCATGAAAGGTAGGTCTCATTCAAATTCAGCACAAACCGCTGCATGTAAAATCTCTTAAGTTACAGCAGCTTTCACATTTATTTTTATCACACTCACAATGGCAGATCCTAACTTTACCTTGAGGTGTATTAAAGAGGTTTAAACGCTCCTTGGTCCAATTGCCAATGAAAATTTCCTGTGAATGTCGAACGTGCAACAAGTAACTGATCTGTGAGGACTTGGCGCGGAGCCGTGTTCAGTCCAAAAAAAAAAAAAAAAAAACAACATGCAATGACGAATGCATGTCGAGCAATTCCTGTTATAGGTGGGGATTTTGCGACATCACCGGTTTCATTTCACGGGAGAGCTGTGCCACTGCAAAAGCAACAAGCTTTAAGCGAGCCTAGACGAGTTGCGTAGAGCCCGTCCCATGCTATGTGTATATTTACGCCGTGGAATAGTGTGTATGTTTGACTGGCTTGCCTGCTGTGCAGATCTGTCCCTTATTTGACATGCACAGTGCATCATGAATAGGAGAATCAGATTACGGTAACTATGGAACGTTAGGCAACTAAAGTCATCTCTCAAGCAAACATGTGACAAAATTCCACCCATAAAAATTTCACCATTAGTACCTTCAGTTCCCAAGTACTAGTGTCATTAAAAGGGAGCTGTAACAAGAGACATTGTACATGTCTCTGTCACAACTGTTTTGAGTGTGTAGACAGCATCAAATTCTAAATGTCTTTATATTTACAAAACACAACTCAGTTTGGTCAGGGACAACACTGGAAATTTTTGTTTGTGATTATGCCATTTAAATAAAGGTTCAAGAAGAGTAACAAATCTCCCAAAATTTTTGGAAAGTGAAAAATTTGTGACAAAATATTCTTGCTCCAGATCTAAATAGTATTTTTCCATAAAGAAAATTACTTACTCCACACGTCTTCACCAAAGGGGTGTACTCTCTCAGGTAACAAGACCTTTTAGTGCAGCTAGTCTACGTTGTTTTTTATATCAGTTGTCTTCAATAGGTGAGCATGGAAAATACATACAGAAAAATATCATTCAATTAATAGATTACTAAATCCATTTTCCTTTTACAGAAGTGGACCTGGAGGGCTACTAGCCAGTATTTTTGATAGTTCCCCTGCTGAAAACACCCACTAAACACTGAATTTAACAAATGAGTTGAATCATGTGAGCTATAACATGATAAGCACTAAACTGTGGTAGACACCTAACAATTCAAAACTGGACTTTTACAGCACTGCCTTAAAGGATAGGATCACTATTTTCCAACATATTTAATGTTTACCGTTATTTCCAAATGTGAGCTACACAGACACACTGATTCATGTCAACAAATATATTCTGTAGCGTATCACTGGGCTTACGTCATGTCCATTTTGTCTATTACACCCCATATTTTCCAGTATAACCGTGTACTTTTTTGGCTGGCAATACAGTCTCTAATGTAAATATTATCAATGCGGGTGCACAAATGACTTTTGTAAGCACTAGAAACACATATGTACTTTGCTTCTTTAACAAGACAGAAATAATGTATGCTCAACAATGCAGGTATGATTTGGGTGGTGGATATTTCTCAGTGCTGCTGTGACACTGATGTGGTGGTGGTGGTGGAGTGGATCAGTGCAGAGAGTGCTGCTGGAGTTTTTAAACCCCTCATTATCACTGCTGAACTAGAGGATGACAAAGTGTGCAGCAGGTGGTGAGTTATCATTCCTAGCTTAACATCTCCGAAATGGACAGAAAATCTATGAGTGTTGTAAGAATGCATATCATGATAATAACAAAATCATCCTGGGAAAACAAATATTGAATATCAACAATTACATCAATGATGTATGTAACTCGTGTCTCAAGTACCTGTGCATCCAGGTTTTCCAACAGGACCTTCAGGTGACCATCACTTTTTGCTCTAAACATCCGGATAAGAGCATTTGAATACTTGTAAAGAGAGGTGTGAAAATTTTCACATAGGTCCACGCCAGTGATTTTCTTGAATCCTGCATATACCTGACAAACAAGACACAAAAAAAACAAAGGAGCAGCAACCAACATTGCACTTCATCAGCACTAGAGATATACACAATGCATGTAAGTATTTAAATAATGCTATAAATAATGATACATATACATACATTTTCTTTTCCGCGTCGCGGTGGCAACAGGGCGAGCAAAGAAGCCCAGACGTCTCTGTCCTTCGCAACATCCACCAATTCCTCCTGGGAGATCCCAAGGCGTTCCCAGGACAGCCGGGAGATATAATCCCTCCAGCGTGTCTTGGGTCTACCCCAGGGCCTCCTTCCAGTTGGACGTGCTTGGTATACCTCCAGTGGGAGGCGTCCAGGAGGCATCCTGATCAAATGCCTAAACCACCTCAACTGACTTCCCTCAATGTGAAGGAGCAGCGACTCTACTCCGAGCTCCTCCCTAGTCACTGAGCTCTTCACCCGATCACGGAGAGTACGCCCAGTGACCCGTCGGAGAAACCTCATTTCGGCCGCTTGTATCTGCGATCCATTACCCAGAGCTCATGACCATAGGTGAGAGTGGGGACGCAGACTGACCGGTAAATTGAGAGCTTTGCTTTATGGCTCAGCTCTCTCTTCACCACAACGGTGCGGTACAGTGACCGCATTGCAGACGCTGCACCCATCCTACGGTCAATCTCACCATCCGTCTTCCCATTACTCGTGAACAAGAACCCGAGATACTTGAACTCCTTCACTTGGGGCAGGTTCTCACCCCTTACCTGAAGGGAGCATGCCATCTGTTTCCGGGAGATAACCATGGCCTCAGACTTGGAGGTGATCCGCATACCGACCGCTTCACACTCAGCTGCAAACTGCTCAAGTGAACGCTGGAGGCCTCCGTGCGAAGAAGCCAGAAGAACAACATCGTCTGCAAAAAGCAGAGATGCCACCTCCTGAGCTCCTCGACGGAAGCCCTCCTGCCCCAGGCTACGCTGCGCCACCCTGTCCATGAATATCAGGAACAGGAGTGGAGATAAGGCACAGCCCTGATGGAGTCCAATGCCCACATTGAACAAGCTTGACTTACTACCAAGGATGCGAACACAACTCAAACTCTGAGAGTACAAGGACCGTACGGCTCGCCGGAGCGACCCTGGCACCCCATACTCCCGGAGCACCTCCCACAGAATCTCTCGGGGAACACGGTCATATGCCTTCTCCAAATCCACAAAGCATGTGTAGAGTGGAGTAGCAAATTCCCACGCCCCCTCAATCATCTGTGCAAAAGTAAAGAGTTGGTCCATAGTTCCACGGCCAGGACGAAATCCGCATTGTTCCTCCAAAATCCTAGGTTCGACTATCGGACAGATTCTCCTTTCCAGCACCTTGGCATAGACTTTCCCCGGGAGGCTGAGAAGTGTAATGCCACGATAATTGGCACACTTTCTCTGGTCCCCTTTTTTGAAAATAGGAACCACTACCCCGGTTTGCCAATCCAAAGGCACCATTCCCGAGGTCCATGCAATGTTGTATAGGCGTGTCATCCAAGACAGCCCCACAGTATCGAGTGCTTTAAGTAAATCTGGGCGAATCTCATCCACTCCTGGAGCTTTGCCACTGTGAAGCTTTTTCACCACCTCAGTGACTTCAGCCAAGGAAATGGAATCTGACCCCCCAGACTCTTCTGGCCCTACCTCCTGCACAGGAGGCATGTCTCTCGGGTTAAGGAGTTCCTCAAAGTGCTCCTTCCAACGCCCAACAATACGCTCAGTTGAGTTCAGAGTTTCACCATCCTTGCTGAGCACAGCTTGGACAGTGTCTCCCCTCCCCTTCCTGAGGGTTACGTGGGCTGCCTGGCCATGAGGCGCTCGCCGTCGGACACTACCCCCAGGCCTGGCTCCAGGGGTAGGTCCCGGTAACCCTTTCCCGGGCTGGGTACACTGAATTTTAATGGGTGTACTCATAGGAATGCTTTTGAATCATGTTTGTCTGGATCTTCACTCCAGGCCTGTTCGCCATGGGAGACCCTACTGGGATCTAATAGCTCCCGATGACATAGCCCTGGAGGTCATGAGACCACACAAGCCCTTCCGCCACGACAAGGCCCTGATCCAGGAAGGGATAAATAATGATGAAAAATGATAATTATAATAGTAGTGTCCTACCTGCTTCTCTGGAAAAAGACCTGGCCATCTTGCCATTACAGCTGCAACAGGGGTTCATCATTAATGATTAATAATTTCTCTTCTTCTCTTCTCTTTTGGTTGTTAAGTGTCATGTTAATGTTCTTCTTTTTAATTTCTTCCTCCATTGCTTTTCTGTCTCATTCAATGACTTCTTCATCAACCCCTGCTGGATGATCTGGAAGAAAATTAATCTCTGAACACTTTGGTTTCTTCACACCTTTCTTGGCTTTGTCCTTTTTATCCACCTGCACTTCAAAGCATCTAGCATTGCGTAACTTCTGTCTGTAGTTTCCCATTTTATACTTGAGGCTCATTTTCCATCCTTGCCATCCCATCTCAGACCCTGGCTCTCTGAGGCATGGATGCTTCTGAACCAAGGCTGCAGCAACATTCTCAAATTCAGAATCAGTTGGATAAGCTTTAAATGAATAGATTGCTTCTATTACTTTGTCCAGTATTGCCATCTTTATTTCACGACTCACATTTAGTGTGGCTTTACTCTTCTCATAATCTTCATTTGCTTTCTGGAGACGAAATTCAACATCAAATGAAATTTGGTGGCCACGGCTCTGCCCCCTGACAAGAGCTGGATGAGGACAATGAAGATTGACTTGCTGTGTCTAATGTGAAGTCTGACATATCATTCTAAGTGTCATCTTGTTCTGGGGCAACATTTTCAACAGGTGTGATGATAATGCCCCAAAATACTTTCAAGGTGGCTTTGCGAGCAGGCAATCCACATATGTCCACCAAGTTGCAAAGTTGATTATCAAAATCAGGATCTTCATACTGCAAAGAGAAGCCTTTTTCTAGCTGCAGTTTTTCACACAGAATTTCTTTAAGCTCCTCTAAAGTTGCTGGAGTTTGGGGAATTGCAAGTTTCTTTATATTATCTGCTCCAAGAACCACTCGAAGTAACATTGTTGCAGATGTCACTGTAAGAAGAAAAACAAAAGCAAAACAGTGATTAACACATTAGAAATCTCTTTAGTGTCACAAGTAGTCTTCCACCAACTTTGTAAGCTGTGAGAGGGTGGTTGTCTTTAAGCTCACATGGGTGAACAACTGCTATATCTGCATATGTACTCCCAAAAACCTCATATGCTTGGCGATGTTCGATGTACCACGAACATTGCTTTTCAACAATAAATGAAACTTCACTGTCAACCATCATAATGTTAATGATTTTGCCAAACTCTTGTAAACCAGAACAGGACCCTACAGTCACAAACATACCCTTTGTGTAAGTCAGAAATCTTGGTCTCTAAATAGCACAAGGTTTCCTCTGAAAATTTTGAAGAAGTGACACTCTCTAAAATGTCCTTCAGATCCATTAATATTTCCCAGGCCTTCTCTTTTTCTGGAACTAGACTACCTACCATGAGGGATAGGAGCCTAAGCAATGTCCAGTTCTCATGTCCGTTCCCACCTATAGTTTCCTTTTATGTAAAGCTCTTTGGAATTTTTGTGGTCTGTTAACTCTATCAGAATGTGCATATGGGAATGACTCAATAATAGAATTAAGGCTGTCCAACTTGAAATATATATCTGAAATCAATTTCTGAAGACATAACCGTATTTCAAACAGGACAATGCCTTCAAAGAAGTCATGCAGCACATCAGGGCTGAAATCCATTTACAGGATGAAAATAGGACAAGTGCTTGCCAAGGACACATTCTGCCTTCACACCACTGACACACGGTAGTTCCTGATTTGTTTTAAGCTCAAGAACAAATTTATCATGTAATTATGGTGTTCTCAACTGAAAACTCCATTTACATACTTCAGTATTCTGAATCTCATGTAAATAAGCCAAACAAAATGGCAGAATTTGTCCACTTTGAAACTGTCTTGAAATCATCCAAGACTATGTGCAGCCAGATTATCAGCTGACACATTGAAGACAATTCCCTTGATTTTGCCATCAAGCTGTTCAATATACAACCCTTCATGTTCAAGATCTTTGAGATCACTCATAAGTGGACTCAAAAACAACTCATACCCAAACTGTTTTACATTGTCACTCTTGCCCAGCAGTGCCAACTGAATTGCATGAAGACCACTTCGAAGCTCTGGGGGCCAGCTGAGTATAACCCAGTATATTGCTGTTATTTTATGTTTCTTTCGTGATGTACCTAGTGGATTGACAACCTCAAAACCATCAATAAACAGCCCAATAGAAATTTTAGGATATTGGCCACTAAGGAGCTTGTTTCCTTGATAATACAATCCATCTGAAAATGACTGGATCCACTCTGGTATGCTATCCCTTGTACGCAGTGTCTTCTCCAAAATATCTGATCGATCAAGCAAAGTCTTCAAAGCCTTAAGAAATGTAACATAAACAAATTACTTTCTTTTCGCTTTACTGAATACATATTCAGTGGGCTGTACAACACTAAAATTGGTCTGAAAATAAGTCTTTCTTCTAATCAGTGGCAAAGGGTCCTGTTCCTTATGTTTTTAAAAAAGGATTTGCCTTTCTGAATGGCCTCTGAAATTTCCTCAAGAACCAACTGGCTGACACCACAATTGTGTGTTTTTAAAGTGTCCTGTATTATTTTGATTATGTGGGAGTTGTAAAGTGATGCAATATCATTTAGATTTTCTATAATCTTCTGGGTTGCATGTCTTGAAACATGCAGAACAGTCTGCATGCGCATAAACATTGCAGCAAGTCTGTGCTCAAGTAATGAATCAAAATCTTCAACAAACAAATCTGACTCAACATTACTTCTAGCAGAAACACTTTCATCACTCTCCTCAGCCATTGAACAATGTCTGACTGCTTGACCCCCTTTTGCACTTAAAACTGATACTTTAAAGTCTTTCAAGTCTGTTTTATGTTTTCTGTTTTTATGAACTCTGAAAGTTGAGAGGACATTGCTTTCAAACCTGCAGTTGGAAAATGGGCATTTTACTGTTTCATGCTGGAAATATGTTCTCTCATCACAGATATCTTTTAAGTCACATGTTTCACAATTCAGTGTAACATGGTGTGTTTGTTCACGTTTAGAATGTGCCCTACTTAAATTAGTTTTTAAAGCACCAATGGTCCGGAATGTAAACGCTGTCCAAATACAAACACTGCAGTGGTATGTTATACAAGTGATGCCAGTGTTTTAATCTGTAATTTTTAATAAGTAAACCTTGCATTGCATTGAAAAACTTGCAAAATCCACACTCAAACATGATTGTTGCTAATGTTATTCATTTAGCTACATACAGTAATTACATTAAAATACCATTCTATTAATCCAAAAATAGTCATTACCTGGACTGGAAGATTGAAAGTTTCTCTTTGTACACTGGAATATTCTGCAGGGCTCAAGAAAGACTAACTTTAAATAATGTAGCTTTAGTCCTACACCGATATTTTTTTTTCAAATCTAAATGTGCGTGATGCCCATCCTATTGGACTGTTTTTGTATTTGACCATGATTCTTTTTGAAATTAACTAATTGAAGCACCTTATAAGACTGAAATGAGTGCAATTACTGCATGAACAGAAAAAAAGCTGAACCATGGTGAGTGGGCCATACTCAGAGTCGCCCTGTAGGATACAGACTGAAATGGCGCCAGAGTTTTTCAAACCCTGACTCACTCGCTCGCCCAGAATGCAGGTCGAGCTTGATGTTTTGATTTCAAATGCAAAATCAGCATTATACTGATAGAAAGATTATGACAGTAATCGATAACGCACTCACATTTTCACAAGACGTCCTTCACAACTTTTTGAAGAAATTTTTATTTTTTTAGAGCGAGAAAAAAGCCTCAGGAAAGGAAGAACATGTCACTATAAGGAAGTGTAGATAGAGTTTATCGATTTTGTCCTGAATCCATAAATGTTTGACACTGGGCCGAAGAGCTCCGGATGGGTAGAGAAGGAGGTAAGAGAAGATTGTTTATTGTGCGAAAAAGAGTTTTAGACCTGTGACTACCAGAGTTTATAAAATTTGAGCAGTAAGAGGAAAGGGCAGCATTTAATGCAGCTTTGTATTTGGAAACCTTTCAAGTAAAAAGAGATAAATTAACTGAAAAAACAGATTTCTTGTAAAGTCGCTCTAAACGTCTGATTTTAACTGTCAAGATTCTGAGCTCTGGGGTGAACCATGGTGAAGGACGTATGGCAGGGACACATCTTGTCCTGAGAGGGCTAGAGTGTTAAGTGTATGACTACGTCTTCAGGAGAGGACAATTTAGAAAGATCAGATAGAGCAGAAATCTGGAGAAGATTAGAAAAATTGGGTGGAATCAGAGGAAAGATTATGAAAGGAGACCAGATATATTACATAGGTTTTAGAAGGGCGTAAACCTAGACTACACTCAATGAGTTTATGGTCAGAAAAACGACAACAGAACCAGAGACTGAAACATTATCTAGACCACGAGTACAAAGCAAGTCAAGTGATTGTCCATGAGCATCAGTAGGAAAATCCACATGCTGAGTCAATCCAAGACATTCAAAAACTTTGCAAAGTTCAGCGGAGAATGCACAGTTTGAATCAACATGAATATGAAATCACCCAACAAAATAACAACATGACACAGATAGAGCAATAGTGAATAGTTCGCTGAAATCAGAGAGAAAGTTGTTCAACAGCAAAACTTTCAGAGCAAGGTATTCAAAAGGTAGTGACATCATGGAAGTCCAACTGTTTAACATTCAGGACCGAGTAGAATACTGTGGCCAAACAACAACCTTTACCTATGAGACAAGTTTTGGTTATATAAGTAAATGTTAGGGGCACTAACAAATTGAATTCAGGAAATCCCCAGCTTGCTGCCATGTTTCAGTGAGAAGGAGCATGTCCAGGCTCTTATCAGTGATTAAATCATTTATAAGTGACGTCTTGTGAGAGTTCAGAAGAGCTATTTTCTATGAGAAAGCTCCAGTGGATAAGTCAGAGCTGAACTCTGCGAGAGAGCTCAGATTAACTGTGTTAATGGGACTGTTTATGATTTTTAATAATCCGTCTCTGTGACCAAATAACCGGAATGAGAATCCGAAGCACAGTAGGAAATGTGAAAACACTGGGACAGCTGAATATACCTGGGACAAAGTGCAAACCCAAAATTCTGACGCAAGTTAAATGTCAGAGGATTCAAACGAACAGGAGTATTGAAACATTATATTTCAGGTGCTGAGTGTGTGATCATCTTAGGAAAAAATACACGTAAATAGTCAAAAGAAAAAAGCAAAAAAAAATAAATAATAATCCATATCCAATAGCAGCAGCCAATTAGACATAGACTAAGGAACAACATGGTAAATAAATCATCTAGTAGGCTTAATATAGACGTGTAGGGCTGTTTATAATCAAATCGGCTCTTTTAAAATCGTACAGCAGCAGTGCAGTCAAACCTGCTGCAGCTTGCTCTCCTGTGGACACACCCCATAGTAACCCCCTGACAGTATTCTGAGTGGATGTGTCACGACTGGACAGAAGGCAGACACTTGCGGTTAACAGTATAAAGAGTTTATAGACAACAATCCACAAGGGGTTAACAAAAACAAGCATGGGTCGAATACCAGAAACAAGCAGTATCTCAGAGATAATCCAACAGAGTAATCGAAAAGCCAGGCAGAAGGGTCAAATACCGGAAACAAAAAGTACATCAGAGATAATCCAAAAGAGTAGTCGAAAAGCCAGGCAGAGGTCATGAACCAGAGAGCAAACAAATCCAAAGGCGCAGGACAGGGACGAAAACCGAAAGACGAGCATAAGGTAGGTAACTGGAATTCAGGACAGCCAGGTAAGTAGAGAACGCTTTGTATTTGGATATAAATCACGCAATACTCAGCAATGACTGGTGAGTGAGTGAAGCTTAAATAGAGAGAGAAACAGGTGTTCCTGATCAGAATTCTGGTGAGTGAGAACGGTGTGGTGTCATGTGATTGTCTGATGAATTCTGGGATCTGGAGTTCAGAGAGGCCTGCGTGACAGGATGAGCTGTTACTGTGGTGTATATAATTTTTTTCCACTGTGGAAATTTTAATTAGCATTTCTACAAAGTCTTAAAGTAAAAACACATTAATATTATATTCTCTGTACATTTGTCTATTTCATTTCACAGAATGTCCCGATCTTTCAGACGTAATGGGTTTTTGACTGGAGAATATCAGCACCAAATTTAGAAATGTGAAAGAATGGGAATACAATTTTGGATTTAAATGTTCCTCAAATTCATGCAAGTTTGAACACAACATTAAAAATATAATTCAGTACCTTTTCAATTTGGTAGATTTTCATTTAAATTTAAACTTGTTAAATTAGGGCCTATGGCACATTTGCAGACAAGTCTTTAACTTTAAACATGGTTTAAGTTAAAAAATGTTTTAATATTGTGAAGAGTTTATAGCTGTTTTTACATTAGCAGAGGAGGTGAAAAAGGAAATAGACGCTTGCAATGCTAAATATCTTTATACATGATTCCATGAAAAGTTGTTTAACACGAAACACTACAGGTGAATAGGGTAAACTTACCCAGTTGATTACTTCCATTAAAATATCTATTATAAATTTGTATTGCAAGTTGACCTAAATGAGG
Organism: Hoplias malabaricus; assembly: GCF_029633855.1. Lineage (NCBI taxonomy): Eukaryota > Metazoa > Chordata > Actinopteri > Characiformes > Erythrinidae > Hoplias > Hoplias malabaricus. The sequence goes on along the minus strand of NC_089802.1, from coordinate 37,975,646 downwards.
CATTCTGTACTTAAATATCTGCTTATTTGCATACATTTTAAGAACAGGCAGTGGAGCAGTGTCAGGTTCAAGATTCTTCTTTGATTTTGCTGAAATTTTTACAGAGGAAATTCTGAATCAAACGTTTTATCGCTTTATAAATCAGACAATACTGTCTCTCCTATATAATATAAAATTTATATTTTAAGACAATTCTTTTGCCATTTTGATTTTATAAATGTTCTAAACAGAGGGAAAGCAAGACAGGCCATGTGACACATCTGAACGAATCATAATATCATAAATCGCCACCAGCCAATGAGATTTCATGCTTGGGTTTAAATCCCCCTTTCACAATGGTTTGCTGATACAAAGGATATGACCACATTTGGACCTGAAAAAACTGTATAAGACAGAAAAGAGCTTGCAGACAGCAGTGTACATGTTGTGTTATAATTTTTTTTTAGTTAGTTATCGTTACATAGATAACTTTCTAGATACCCAACGACGCTTTACAATCTACACTGCATCGGGCACTAGGATTTCACCCAGGACAGAGAGCCAATCCATATCTGGGCACACACACATTCAACCAGGACAGTTATTACAGAAGCCAATTCACCCACCCTCCATGTTTATGGACTGTGGGAGGAAACTGGAGACCCCGGAGGAAACCCACGCAGACACGGGGAGAACATGGAAACTCCACCCAGATGGGACTTGAACCCAAGATCCCAGTGCTGGGAGGCGAACGTGCTAACCACCAAGCCACCATGCTCAATAATGTGTGCTCAAAACATCTTATCTGCCTGAGGTGCCTGAATTCTCAGCTTAAAATACCAAATCCTGAACAGATTCTTGGTTTTAAGACTCACTCTCAGTGATTCATAACTGCTTATAATAAACCTTTTTTTTTTTTTTTTTTTTTTTGCACACACATCATAGCCATAGAAAGAAATTAACACTCTAGATTCAGACTTGCTTGACATTGATCATCCTGTTCCTTTTTCTTTTTCAGAAAAGAAGAACATGCTTTTGCAAATTTTCTCCTGCTGCTAGTGTCTATGGTAGTTTCAAATTAGGGATTTATGATAATGCTGAGATCAGTACAGATTACAGTACAGATGTGAGGATACAGTGTGTGGAAGCTCCAGTTCTCAGGAATCATCTTTGGCTACACCCCACAATAACACCTTAGATGGAAAAACACAGAAAAGTACAGACAAATGGAAAATGTATGACTGTCCAGAATGTGGGAAGAGTTTTTCTCAGCAGAGTAATCTCCAAACACACCAGCACATTCACACTGGGGAGAAATCATTTTCCTGTTCAGAATGTGGGAAGAGATTTAATCATCAAAGTAATCTTCAGAAACACCAGCGCATTCACACAGGAGAAAAACTATATTATTGTTCAGCATGTGCAGAAAATTTCACTCAACAGACTCATCTCCAAAGGCACTGGCACATTCACACAGGAGAGAAACTGTATCAGTGCTCAGGGTGTGGCAAGGGTTTTTTACTGTAGGGTCATCTTAATACACACCAGCGCATTCACACAGGAGAGAAACCTTATCCCTGTTCAGAGTGTGGGAAGAAGTTTAATCATCAGTTTTATCTACAAAGACACCAGCGCATTCACACAGGAGAGAACCCATATTACAGTTCGGCGTGTGGGAAGACTTTTACTCAACAGACTCATCTCCAAAGACACCAGCACATTCACTCAGGAGAGAGACCGTATCAGTGCTCAGAGTGTGAGAAGAGTTTTAATCAACAAACTCATCTTCATTCACATCAGCGCGTTCACACTGGGGAGAAACCATTTAACTGTTCTGTATGTGGGGAGACTTACTCAACAAACACATCTCCAAAGACTGTGTTCAGACTGTGGGAAGAGTTTTATTCAACAAACACATCTCAGAAGGCATCTGCGGATTCACACAGGAGAGATACAGTAATGCATTAGAGATTGTGATGATGTTTACAAGGCTCAGTCCTTTCCAAAAAACATCATGCCTTCAACCAGAACATAAGCCGTACAAAGGCACAAGTGTGGGAGTTTATTTAGACATCTGAAATCAGAAATAGTCAAGAGTTTCTTAAGGTCTTTGCCGATGGCTGGGGAATTTTAAGTATCAGTCTTGCTTTTTCATTCATTCATTGTCTGCAACAGCGTATCCAGTTCAGGCGGCGGTGGGTTCAGAGCCAACAAGGAATGACCAGGCACAAGGCAGGAACACACCCAGTTCTTCACAGGAGACATACGCTCACACCTATGGACACTTCTGAGTCGTCAATCCATCCATCGTCAATGTTTTTGCAGTGTGGGAGAAAACCGGAGCACCCAGAGGAAACCCACGCAGACACAGGGAGAACACAACACACTCCTCACAGTCACCTGGAGGAAACCCACACAGACACAAGGAGAATACACCACACTCCTCACAGACAGTCACCAGGAGGAAACCCACACGGACACAGGGAGAACACACCACACTCCTCACAGACAGTCACCCGGAGGAAACCCATGCAGACAGCGGGGGGAGAACACACCACACTCCTCACAGACAGTCACTCCCTGGAGCTGTGACAGAGACACCATCGGCTGCTCCATTGTGCCGCCCTGCTTGAACAAAATGGTCTTAATATCAAATTAATCAGTTTTATCAAACACACAATATTGTACCAAATTTCTTAAACATACCTTACAGTTACAGCTGGGTTGTTACTGGAATTTTATTTGATGCAGCTGTACAGCTGTACAGCGCAAAAACCCATAGCTTTGTTTTATCATAAATGTTCTTTCTGGATTCATTTCAGACAGTAATCTCATAACTACACTTCAACAGTCAGCAAATATTTCTGCTTTAGTACAAGTTGACCAGGACCGTCATAAGACTTCCATTCATTTCAAGAATTTTTCAAACCAAGAAATAGATGATGCCCCACCCTTTATCTTTCTCTCAATCATCTGGATGAAAAGGCAAGGCAAGGCAAGTTTATTTATAGAGCACCTTTCATACAGAAGCAATTCAAAGTGCTTTACAGAAAAATAATCAATTAAATTAAAAGCCAGAATAAAATCATAAATTTCCAATAAGACAATTACATAAAAAGAGTAAAATGATTAAAACAATTTAAAATTACAATAAATGAAAAGAAATAAAAGAAATAAAATGCCGTTACAGAAAAGTGCAGAATATTTTAAACTAAGCTGTAGCTGCTCAAACAGGAGTGTTTTAAGTCTTGATTTAAAAGTATCTAAAGTTGGGGCTCTTCTAATATTCTCAGACAGCTGGTTCCATTTAAAAGCAGAATAGTAGCTAAACGCTGCCTCTTCATGTTTAGTTTTGACCTGAGGCAGGACTAACTGACTAGTTCCTAAAGACCTGAGAGCTCTGCTTGGCTCATATCTCTGTAGCAGGTCTGATAAATACGCTGGTCCTACCCCACTTAGACATTTATAGACCAGTAATAACACCTTAAAGTCTATTCTGTAACAGACTGGTATCCAGTGTAAGGATTTGAGGACAGGGGAGTGATGTGATCTCTTCTTTTGCTCCTAGTGAGAACTCTGGCAGCTGCATTTTGAATCAGCTGAAGTTGTTGTTTAATGGTCTTTTTTGGAAGTCCAGCTAAGAGACCATTACAGTAATCAATCCTCCTAGAAATGAAAAGGCATGGATAAGTTTCTCCAGCTCTGGTTTAGACAGAAAATCTCTAATGATACTGATGTTCTTAAGATGGTTAAATGCTGATCTAGTAACCGCTTTAATATGAGACTAAAACTGAGATCTGAGTCCATTAATACACCAAGGTTGCAAGCCATTTCTTTAGATTTGAGGGCCCTCGTGTCCAGATATGTAGCCAATCTTTGTCTCTCAGTGCTATTCCCAAATAGTATAATCTCAGTTTTATCTTTATTCAGCTGCAGAAAATTGTGTCCCATCCAGTTAGTGATGTGTTCAAGGCACTTGCTTAATGAGTCAACTGGGCCAGAGTCGTTTGGGGACAGGGCCATGTAAATCTGAGTATCATCTGCATAGCTGTGATATGACAGCCCATAGTCCTGTAGAATCTGGCCAAGAGGAAGCATATATAAATTTAATAAAAGTGGACCAAGAATAGAGCCCTGGGGGACACCACAGGTTACTGGCATGTTCTCTGAAATATTATTTTCTATTTCTACAAAGTAGTTCCTGCCTTCCAGGTAAGAAACGAACCACTTCAGGACTGTTCCTGAGAGTCCGACCCAGTTTGCGAGTCTATCTATAAGAATCTTATGGTCAATGGTATCAAAGGCAGCACTAAGGCCAAGATGTAATAGAAGAGATACCTTTCCAGCCTCTGTATTTAAGCGGATGTCATTAATTACCTTGATTAGAGCAGTCTCAGTGCTGTGATTAGACCGGAACCCGGACTGAAATTTGTCTAGGCTACTGTTAATGGACAAGAAATTAGTGATTTGCCTGAAAACTATTTTCTCAATGATTTTGCCAATGAATGGTAAATTAGAAATTGGCCTGTAGTTACTTATCAAAGATGATTCAAAATTTTTCTTTTTTAGAAGAGGCTTTACAACTGCAGTTTTTAGTGAGCTTGGAAAAACCCCGGACATGAGTGAGGTGTTTACAATGTGGAGTATGTCTGGTGCTATAGTGTGAAACACTCTTTAAAAATTGGTTGGTAGTGTGTCAAGACTACAAGTGGATGATTTGAGATGATTAACTGTGTCGATTAAAATTATATTATCAACAGTACTGAACTCTGACATTTTAAGGAGTTTTTATGAGGTGATGGAGAAGGTACAGACTCATTGTTGGATATAGATGTACTAATCGCTTGTCTGATATTCTGGATTTTAGTGTTAAAAAATAATGCAAACTTACATCTCCGCAATTACATCTCAGTTGATACTAATTCAGGGGCCATTGGTGTGGGTGGGTTACCGTGGGTGGGTTACTGTTGACCACGGTGAAGAGGATTTTGCTGTTGTTAGTGTTACTGTTGATGATGCTAGAGAAATAGGATTGTCGTGTTTTGCATATTGTTGCGTTGTATTCACGTAGCTTATCTTTGTAGATTTCTTTGTGAATATAAAGACTTGTTTTACGCCATCTGCATTCTGCCTTGCGACACTCCCTCTTTTGGATTTGAACAACAGAAGCATTTCTCCATGGTGCTTTCTGTTTGCAAGGCATAGCCTTCACTTTAACTGGCGCGATCTCAACCTTAACAATTTTTGCATTAAAACTATTCAGCAGATCATTAACAGAGTTGGATCGTTCACATGGTATAGTACACATTTACTCATGAAAAGTGTAGCTGTGCAGTCCTTTATAATCCTTTTCTTGACACAAACTCTTCTGTCTCTGATGACTGGTGAGGCCCACATATCAAAGAACACACAGTAGTGATCTGACAGCGCGACGTCCTTCACAGTCACTGATATGTTGAGACTCTTTGAGATAACAATATCCAGCGTGTGACCATGACAATGTGTACTCCCTGTAACATGCTGCGAAACGCCAAATGAGTTCAATATGGCGTGCAGTTCCTTGGCAAACCAGTCCTTGGGATTGTCAATATGTACGTTAAAGTCACCAGCAGTAACAAAATGGTCAAAGTCAGTAGAAATAAAAGACAACATTTCTGTAAAGTCATCAATAAAATTAGCACTGTACCTCGGAGGCCTGTAGACAGTTAGTAGTAATATCTGTGGTGTCCCTTTCAGAACTACACAGAGATTCTCAAATGTTGTGAAGTCACCAAATGATAACTGCTTGCACTGAAAAGAACCATGGAACAGAGCAGCTAGACCTCCACCTTTTCTACTGGCATAAGATGCATTTAAAAAATGAAAATCTGGAGGAGCCATCTCCAATAAAACAATTGCAGCACTACATTCATTTAGCCAAGTCTCAGTTAAAAGTATAAAATCATGCCCATGTGCTGTAATAAAATCATTAATTAAGTGTGATTTGTTTGTGAGATCTGATATTTAGAAGAGCGAACTTAGTAACTCGTGCACTTTGCCACAGAAACTCTGTCTCACATTTTATATGCTGTAGATTGGCTACATTCACAGAATCTGACCTGAACTCTCTGTTCTTTCTCTCTCTGATAAGTACTGGAATGGGAGAGATTACAGGGACCAAAGGTCCAAGCTTGTTTTGAAAACATGTACTGCTGACATCATCACTGCAGCAGCCAGGACCTGAAAAACATCACTTTACCTCGCCCTAATCAGCTGATGAAACTGTGTGAAGCTCCTACTGGCGATGGGGCCGTGAGCAAAGCTGCCTTTTCGGGGGTCGAGGAGCTTGTCTCTTCCGTTGAGGTGCTCTAGGTGGTGATGGAGCGTGATTTTTCTTAGGGGACAGTCTGGGGGACTGCAGTGGGGTAGTGGCAGTAGACGAGGGTGGAGTAGAAGCTGGGGTGGTTCTTCTTTGCACCAGAGGGCTGGCTGACAGGGAAAGTGACAGCCTTGTCCCAGCTGAAACCAGCTTCTCCATGGCTGCTGAGGTGATGTTCACCTCATCAGGTCCACTGATGAAAAATTGAACTTGAGTGTGTTAAGGAGGTCATTAAAGTCTCTTTTTAAAACTTCAGACTCCTGCTTGACAGTGTCGTTCTTTCCAACGTGTACAATAATCCTCTTCACATTTGTGTACTCAGCTAGTACAAACTGGAAGCTTTGCAGTAAGTTCAGGGACTGTGATGTTTGGCTCGCATCTCACTATGAGTTTTGGGTATGTTACCCCATTAACAGTGTCATCTCCAAAGATCAGGGTGTCTGCAGTAGGTTTGTTAGGGTTTTGTGACCGGCTGACACTTCTGGCACTTTCTGTGCTGTGTTCACTGCATTTGTGATTCTCACAAAGGGCATGCAGTGGTTCAGATCAGTTTTTCAGCTGAAGTGAATAAGACCGGTATTCTGGTCTGGGTCTGTGCTGTGCTCTCTCAGCAGCAGTGTTAGGTTTAGCAGCAGGTTTAGAAGACGAGACTACAGAGCTATACAAAGCACGGCGCTTGGGTCTAGATTCAATCTGCACCCATTGCCCATCTCTAGCTGTACTCACGCCAGTGTTGCCATCCACTCGATCCTCTGATCTGTGTCCCTCCACTGTCCGTTGCTCTGTTAGGTCCTCAGCCCACTGTCTGCTGCCCGTACTCCCACTCACTGTTACTCCTCACACAGCTCCGAAATGCCAGTCCTTAAACTCTGATAGCAAGTTCCGAAAATCCCTTTCCAAAGCTGACATTCTTTGTAGAAGTCCGTAACAATTTTGACAGCACGTGTTGAATAAAATGATGAGGCATTTTACAAGTTTCTTCTACTGTAGCCTGATGAAAATGTCCTGGTTGTTGGAGCAGTCCTGGTTCCTAGGGCAATCGCACTACTTTAAAAAGTACAAACCGGATTCCAAAAAAGTTCTCTATAGGTGAAAGATCTGGACTGCAGGCTGGCCATTTCAGTACCCGGATCCTTCTCCTACGTAGCCATGATGTTGTGATTGCTGCAGAATGTGGTCTGGCATTATCTTGTTGAAAAATGCAGGGTCTTCCCTGAAAGAGATGACGTCTAGATGGGAGCATATGTTGTTCTAGAACCTGAACATAGTTCTCTGCATTAATGGTGCCTTTCCAGGCATGCAAGCTGCCCATGCCACAAGCACTCATGCAACCCCATACCATCAGTGATGCAGGCTTCTGAACGGAGCATTGATAACAACTTGGGTTATCCTTGTCCTCTTTGGTCCGGATGACATGGCGTCCCAGTGTTCCATAAAGAACTTCAACACTCCATTTTAAAAGACCCCTGGCCCAGTGCGAACATCTGAGCTTGTGGATCTTGCTTAGAAATGGCGTCCTCTTTGCACTGTAGAGTTTCAGCTGGCAACGGCGGATGGCACGGTGGATTGTGTTCACTGACAATGCTTTCTGGAAGTATTCCTGAGCCCATTCTGTTATTTCCTTGACAGTGGCATTCCTGTTTGAGGTGCAGTGACGTTTAAGGGCCCGGAGATCACGAGCATCCAGTAGAGTTTTACGGCCTTGACCCTTACGCACAGCAATTGTTCCAGATTCTCTGAATCTTTTAAAGATGTTATGCACGGTTGATGATGATAACTTAAAAGACTTTGCTATTTTACGCTGGGTAACACCATTCTGGTATTGCTGCACTACAATGGTGGAATTGGTGATCCTCTTACCATCTTGGCTTCAGAGAGACACTGACACACTGAGAAGCTCTTTTTATACCCTATCATGTTGTCAATTGACCTAATTAGTGTTAATTGGTCTTCCAGCTGTTTGTTATATGCTCAATTTCCTTTTTCCAGCCACTTATTGCAACTTGTGCCAACTTTTTTGGGATTTGTTGACACTGTGAAATTTTGAATCAACATATTTTTCCATTTACTCAGATTAAACTTTTGATCTGTCATCTATGTTCTATTACGAACAAAATACTGACATTTGCCATCTCCACATCATTGCATTCAGTTTTTATTCACAATTTGTTTAGTGTCCCAACTTTTTTGGAATCCGGTTTGTATCAAAAGCAGAAGATATCCAGTTTTGGCTTCGTAGTGCTGCTGACTTGTGTATATTAAAAAGCTCAGATACTCTATCACAAACAAGTAGGTTTCAAAAAAATAAAAGGAAAGAAGTAGAAGATAGCAGAGCTAAGCAGCAAATCGTCTGAACGGCAAGGAAGCAGGAAGTCTTTTTGCTTCCTGAAAAGGCATTTATGTTCAAATGCAATTGATAGATTTCAGCTCAGCATTCAACACAAACCTTTTTCTGCATCTGATTGGAAAGCTGAACTTACAGCTTGAATATTTGCCTCTGCAACTGCATCCTACATTTCCTGAACAGGAGACCTCAGAAAGTCCAGATCCTTCAGCACAACAATGCAGGCCACTGGGGCTCAATCCACTGCTGGTCTCTCTGCTGACGCACAATTGTGCAGCAATGCACAGCACACACCAATCATCGAGTTTGCAAACAACATGACTGTGGTGGGTCAAATCAGTTAGAATGTTGAGTCTGCGTGCAGGCAGGCAGTACAACATCTAACATATTTATCTGAAAGTAGGCTACACTGTAGAGGCTTGCATATTGCTGACCAGGAATGTCAGCCTATTGGGACACACATCAGTTAAGAAATGCATTTCTCCCCCACTGTTAGTGGCATCCTCCAAGCTAGACTCACTGTGGGGAGTCAATAAAGGAGAGTGTAAGATATACTGCTAAAAAGAAAAAGCATACGGTATGATTAAAATATAACACAAATCCAGTGTATTTAAGATAACAGTAGGATAGAATTTGGAAAAACATTTACCATAAAAATGGTAGACTCCTTATTGAAGAATGTTATTGCAGAATAGTTGGCTGCTCGTGTGTTACTTGGTGGGGCACCATAAAAGCAAATGAAGTGGTTATAGTGGAGGGTTTCACACACTATTCTTCAAGCTCCTTTTGTCATGGGGACAGACAGGTAGAACAACCAAGAGGCAGTGATTGTGTGGTTCAGGTGAATAGATGGCTTTGACATCAGGAGAAGGGAGTTTGATCAAAAACTAATTTGGGTTATGATCAATTTATGGGAGAGGGAAGGCCAATGAAAAGCTGATTAATGAGTACGGGTCAGGAAATGAACAGTGTTATGGCTACAAATGTAATAATTACAAAGCTAATATGAACCCCAATAACATCTGGAATTACATACAGTGTAACATGTCTGAGCTCATATAACAAGGTAAAAAGCTTCTTTAGAGGATTAATCCCATTTCACTTTTTTGGGAACAAGGCTCTGGGACACCTTGATATATCATTTATAAAATGTCATTGCCCAAAGTGTTCAAATGAAGCTCATCCCTAAGAAACTGCTCAGGCTTGTAAAAGTATGTCTTGGTGATGCACTTTACCCCAATTAATGCCAAAGGTAAATGTTGTTACTTCATGGTTTACCTTCATACCGGAACGTTCAATTTTCTTAGGATGTACAGACCCCCCCCCCACCCAAGTCATTTCCACCGCTTTGGATCAGTAGGACATCTGGGGGTAATTCTCCTTGAAGCCAATTGTTGAAGAAGGGGGCAACCTCAATCCACCCCAGCCAAGCCACTCCTGAGCACTGACACCTAGGTTTTGACTAGACACATGGTGCCTCTCACGGTCCCCTTCACTCTCTCGTCCCTACAGCGAATATAGCTGTCACCCAGCAGCAAAACTTTTGGTTAATCTGTAAAATAATTAATTACACAAATAAACAAACAAAAAAAACTTTCAAACATGTTCTACATAAAATTTTGTTGCAGTTATTACAGTGAAATACTGTTGCCCAATGAAAAACATGCATCTTCAAAACAAGTCATTTTATAAGAGAAGAAATATATTATTAAATGTCAGTGTAAAAAAGTGATTGTTGAGCATTTCTATTGGTCCTCATAAAATTTTCACACAGTTTCAATGTCAGTGTCAGGATCGTGGGGCGGACTGACGGAGGCGGACGAACACAATAACTAATAACAGACTATTTATTTAAACAAAATATAACAAAACAAAGACAGACAGACTTGGGCAAAAACGAAGCAAGGAACATCCATCCATCCATTATCTGTAGCCACTTATCCAATTCTAGGATCGCGGGGGGTCCAGAGCCTACCTGGAATCATTGGGCGCAAGGTGGGAATACACCCTGGAGGGGACGCCAGTCCTTCACAGGGCAACACAGACACACACACACTCATACCTACGGACACTTTCAAGTCGCCAATCCACCTGCAACGTGTGTTTTTGGACTGTGGGAGGAAACCGGAGCACCCGGAGGAAACCCACGCGGACACAGGGGAGAACACACCAACTCCTCACAGACAGTCACCCGGAGCGGGAATACAACCCACAACCTCCAGGCCCCTGGAGCTGTGTGACTGCGACACTACCAGCTGCGCCACCGTGCCACCCAGCAAGGAACAGATGAGACAGAAAAGCAAACATGGAAACAAACCAAAACAAGCTAAATCTAGGAAAATGACATGTAAATACCTACCCTTTCTTTGCTGTCTGAATCTGATGCCAGATCACGTTATTTAATAATTTGTTGGTCCATGATCATGTCATTGTTTCTTGAATTTACATAATGTTATATATGAAATTGTATGTACTAAAGACAAAGTACAATAAGTTAATTAATTCCTTCATACATTGTCTGTAACCACTTATCCAGTTAAGGGTCACGGTGGGTCTGGAGCCTACCCAGAATCACTGGGGGCGCAAGGCAGAAAAACACCCTGGAGCGGGCTCCAGTCCTTCACAGTGCCACATCCATACACTCACATCTACGGACACTTTCTCAATCCACATACCAACGTGTGTTTTTGGACAGTGGGAGGAAACCAGAGCACTCAGAGGAAACCCACGGGGACACAGAAAGAACACAACACACTCCTCACTGTCACCTGGAGCAGGACTCAAACCCACAAACAATATCCCACACCTGTAAAATAGTTTTACAAATATTATTAAGAATCATAATGATGATCCAGATATACTCGGTAAACTATTTTCACATATTACTGCATTTATGAATTTTGCTTGGGGCAATGGATTCTCATATGTATGTGACTGGAGTAAAGTTGGAAACCTAAAAAGGCCTTTGTGAAATGTAATTCAGTTTCACTATACACATCATCGCATTAGTAGAAAAGCTTACCTTTACCTATAGCTACCTCCCTCATGCCACTCACTGAATAGTATGAACTTCTTATATTATAAACTGAAATAACTCAGTTGTAATCCATTACTTCGTACCTCACTTATCACTGGTCATTTTCAGACCACAATGCTGCTGTTAGTTGTGGTGCTTTGTATCAGGCAGGTGTCTCAGTCACAAATCTCCAAGGACCTGGAGGTTGTGGGTTCAAGTCAATATATATATATATATATCAACCATAACATTATGAGCACCTTCTTGTTTCTACACCCTCAGGACCCCCACAGAGCAGGTGTGATGTGGTGGTGGATCATTCTCAGCGCTGCAGTGACGGTGGTGGTGTGTTAGTGTGTGTTGTGCTGGTGTAGAGTGGATCAGATACCCGTTTATACACCCCCAGTCACTGCTGGACTGAGAATAGTCAGGCAACCCCAAATATCCCAAGCAAGCAAACAAAGTATACAGAGCAACAGATGGACTATAATCTGTAATTATAAAACTACAATGTGTTCCTGTATGGTCAGTGGAACTCAGAATAGGCAGTGAGTGTAGAAGCAAGGAGAAGGTCATAATGTTATGTTTAATCAATGTGTACTGGAGATTCAAAACTGACTATTAATACAATTTATGGTTATGGAAACAACTCTATTGCATACAATACATGACTATCACTGGATAAGGGGACAGAAATTAGTGAACATCTTGGAGGAAAAATGTCACCAAAATGCATGTACAACAAATCGGCACAACATTTGGCAAATTCTAGGTGTAGAAGTAGCTGAAGAGAATGATAGACCTAACGTTGAAGAATATTGCACAAAAAGGGTTTATGATATCACCTTAGATCTCACCATTCCTTATTGAGGAATGGAAAAATCTGGCAGTAGGACGTTATATATGAGAACAGATCTGCACCATCACATGAAAGAACCCCCTTGAAGTGTGGTACCTGGACTCGCCCTGAATGAAAATGTATGGAACATGACAAAATTAGCTTGTACAATTTGTGTCAAGAGTGCAAAAGTGTACCCACACAGTGCATCAAATGCACTGGCATCACTGGCCTCTGTACTGAGTGCAATGCAAAACTGTACATTTCCAGTAACAAACTGCCAGAGGTGAGCACACCAGCAGTGCTGCAATGCACAGTAAACAGTATTGATGACAGTCTTCACACTGGAAAAAACAAAGTGCATACTGTCTGGATAAGAGTGGAGGTCTCTGAAGAACTCATGGAGAACATGTTTGGCGAGCTGCAGAGGCATACAAAATAATGGAACTTGGTAACCGTCTGCGACGGTTCTATTACTCCCATTTTGATCATAGCTTCAACTTCTTTTTTCAACTCTGGGACAAGTCGTGCTGGAACTCTGCAGTTGAACTGCCTAATTGGCTTCACTCACATGGGCTGATGAAAGTTTGAACACTGGGAAGACTCAGGAGTCTATCTAAGAATGCACCACTGATGTCAGAAACTGGGTGACTTTGCAGTGCATGATGGTGATAGGGATAATGCAAATTATCTTCCAGAGCTATTCCCACATTTGATTAGATCATGCTCTTACCTACCTCTCTGGACAGGTGCAATAATTACTTTTTCAGTAGTAACAAATTCACTGCCAGTTCATCCCATGTTGAGGCTGAACTCAAGAATTTAAAGCAGGGGTCTCTTCAAACTTGAAAACTTGCCAAATCGTTTGGACAGTTTCGTCACCAGATACCTTGCGTTCATTGAAGGGAACATGTGAGTTTCCTCTGTAGTCAAACCTGCCAACAATGAGAAAAGTATCTCAGAACCTGTTAAAGGTGAAGAATCTTCAAGCATGGTAGATCAATACCCTTTGATGCAATAGATCCCCAAAAATACATCATTCTACAGATGTACAGGCTACTTTGGGGAGCATATTATGGGAATCCAGTTATTCCTTTTTATGATATCATCTGTATAAAACTGACAAGAATGTGTTCATGGTATCATGGTATTTTGAGACATTGTACACAAGACAAAATTGTGCTCATTATATGGGGAATAACTCAGTATGTACTCTGAAACACCACCTCTAAGAGCCAAACAACAGCAGGTATTAATATTTGTTTATCAGGTTATTTGTTAAAACATTTTGAAACTTCACACACAAAGGACTTTAATTATGCATACGCAATGCTGAAAAGTCACATTTCCTTCATAATGCACTTGGACATTAATTCATGCAACATCAAATAAAGCAAACTGTCAGGCTGGTACTCCTATCAATATGGTTTTGCCTAATCCTGTTTTGCAAGGACTCTCTCCTATGAACTCTATATCCCAGAATGCACCGGACACTCACATGACACTGAGTACTGATCACACACACCTGTTCACTACCCTATTTAACCCCTGCTCTCAGTCCTTGCTGAGTATTGCTGTGGTTTATCACTGTATATAAAGCATTTGCTCATTGTTTATTTTATCGTTCTCATTGCCGACTTTTTACTTGACTTCCTGGTTACTGTCTATCACCTTGCCCCTTTGCATTTTTGCTTCTGTGGTTTTGAACTTTGCCTGTTTGTGCTCTTCAATTTTGGTACATCAGGTTTTATTTTTGTTTGCTGTTATTGACCCCTGCCTGTGTTTGATAACTCTTCTGGACTTGTGTAAATAAACACCTCCCACTTTTATCCGTGTGTCTGCTCTGTCGGGTTGTGTCACAAACACCAGTATTAAAGCAATACAAAAATAATATAGAATAGCATAACCTGAGAGTACATTGCGAGAACCTGAGAAAATGCAGCTTAAAACCAACAACTGTAAAATTTGACAATAGGGAGCACACTCAAACCATCCACAACAAAGTATCTGGCTTTTAGGCCACACATTGTTATGCTCTAAGTTACATCAGAATGAGGATTGTCTTTCTAATATCTATTTTATTTTATGGAGTTTATTTGTTAACTATACTACAGTGGAATTAAAATATACTCATATATATGCTTAACCTTAATACAACATGCAGTTAGCTATATTAGCATGCTGCTTGCTAGACTGTGGGGGGGGGAATGCAGAAATGAATTCCAATTGGGGTACTTTTTTGAATGCGGGTAGTACCCACTGCTTACAGCAGTCAGCCTAAGACATGCTCCAGGGACCTAGAGGTTGTAGGTTCAAGTCAACATACATACATGTATATAAACATATATATATATATATATATATATATATATATATATATGAATCATACCATTATGAGCAGCTCCTTGTTTCTACACTCACAGTCCATTGTTGCCAAGTGATCTTCTGCTTCTCTAGATTCGCCCAGCAAAGTCGCTGGCCTTGTTGTGCCTGTGACTGTGCTGTTGCTTCCCATGCCTCCTCTTCCTTCTTGTGAATAAATCTAGTCTTTGTTTGCCTTCTTTCTGCTTTCTGGTGATGTGACCTTACTAAAAGCTTTCCATGAATCACCTGTCCCAAGGCCCATTCTTCTGCATTGCACTTGGCCAACCTAATGGGTTTCACTTCCTTCTTGCTTTTTTGTTAGGGGCGCTTCTGCTTTAACCACTGCATCCTTCGACCCTGACAAACCATCATGACTTACCTATGCACATTTAAATTCATGAACTAAACTTGTGAGTAGTGGCTCCAGTACCCCTCTCCCATACCATGCCACACTACTTAAACACACCTAGCAATTTCCTTACGGCCTTATTCATAATCTTTCCATCGTCTCTACTTCTGTGATCGAAACATAATAAACTGTCAACAGCCTTCTTATACAAGGCAATAAGCCAAACTGCACACTGCAATTTAAACTTCCCTGGTAAACATGATCTATCAAAGCTATTAGCAGCCTTCACCAGGTCAGCATTTAGTCCCAAAATTTGTTTTGGGTATTGTTTAGCTCTACAATATACCATCTACTTAAACTCTTCACTGGTCTCACCAGTACTGTAGGGATAATTTCTCCTTCCATCAAAAAATAAAGCCTTGCTTGGTTTAACTTTCAACCTAGCCAACCTTAGATTATAATTTAACTTCTCCAGCAACCACTGTGTGCTAGACACAGTGGCCATTAGCACTGTTATGTCATCCATGTAAGCCCTAATCAGGGGAGCAGAGTACTGTCATGCAAGCTCTCCCGCGTACGACCCTTTTAGAGGCCCGATTTACCACCTCTATTACCATTGTAAGTGCTAATACAGCCTTCAAGATGGCGCCACTTGGGTGAAGGACGGACAACTCATGAGACTGTGGATTTGTATTTTTCTCTTGTTGGGAATACTTAAATCCACATTAGCGGACCCTTTCAGCCATGGCTCCATTGTTTACATTCGAGAACAGCTGTTAGCACTGTGTAGCTTCTCCCTGAGATGAGACCGGTGATCCCTGAGGAACTAAGGAGAAGGAGACGGGGTGCAGAGCTGGAGCGAAGTGCCAGGAGAAGAAAAGACGGTATAAATCGTGTATACCATCTGTCATCATGGGGAACGTAAGATCTCTCCCTAATAAGATGGATGAGCTAACGGTGCTAACCAGGCTGCAGAGGGAATACCGGGAGTGTAGCATTATGTGCTTCACAGAGACCTGGCAGAATGAATTCACACCGGACTCACACATCACTTTGGAAGGTTTTGAATTCGTGAGAGCGGACAGGAAAGTAAAGGAAAGTGGTAATAGGAAAGGAGGGGGTTTAGCGATGTTTGTGAACCATGAATGGTGTAATTCAGGGCACGTTTGGGTGAAGGAGCAGTACTGCAGTAAGGACATTGAACTGCTAGCGGTTAGCATTAGGCCATATTGTCTCCCGAGGGAATTCTTGCATGTTATCGCGATAA
The DNA here is from genome assembly GCF_029633855.1 of Hoplias malabaricus. NCBI lineage: Eukaryota > Metazoa > Chordata > Actinopteri > Characiformes > Erythrinidae > Hoplias > Hoplias malabaricus. The sequence goes on along the minus strand of NC_089802.1, from coordinate 37,959,131 downwards.
TTGTATACATCCCCCTGTCGGCCGATGCTGTGACAGCCTGTGAGTGCTTACACACTGTAGTGTCGAAACTACAGACGTTAAGTGTCACACCAGAGACAATAAAACCCTGGATCTAATGTATGTGAATACTAAGGATGCTTATTGTTCATCACACCTTCCCCCGTTGGGCCGTTCTGATCACAACCTGGTTCTTCTGTCCCCTGTTTACATACCGGTGGTGAATAGACAACCACCCACCAAGAGGTATGTAAGGATCTGGTCTGAGGAAACAAGTAGCGCACTGAGGGACTGCTTTGACACCACGGACTGGGATGTGTTATGTGAACCTCATGGGGAAGATATCAACAGCTTGACTGGATGCACCACGGACTACATTAACTTCTGTGTGGAAAATACTGTGCCTACCAGGAAGGTACGGTGTTTTCCCAACAATAAACCATGGGTGACCCCTGAATTAAAAGCACCGTTAAATGAACAGAAGAGGGTTTTTAAGTCTGGTGACAAGGAGGAGCTTAGAAGAGTGCAGAAGGAGCTGAAGAGGGGGTAAAGAAGGGGAAGGACAAATACAGAAGGAAGCTGGAGGAAAGCCTCAAGGGGTGCAACACCAGAGAGGTCTGGAGAGGCCTGAAAATCATGGCTGGCCAAGCAAAAAATGGTGGGAGGGGTCCCGAATCGGGAGGACAGGACTGGGCAAATGAGTTGAATCTTTTTTTCAACAGATTCGACTGTGTCATCCCACCCTCCCCAAGTCATCAAAGCCCAGATTCCACTGTAGAACCACACCTTAATCTCCCCTCCACCCAAATGCCCCTGTCACCAATGGCTCCCCTCTCACAGTACATCACCCCACTGTGTTCCTGGCAGAACCGATCCACACACCCTAGCCCTGACCTTACCCAACGGGAGACAGACCACAGCTCCACCTCCCGTTTCTCCATTACAGCTGATCAGGTAAGGAGGGAACTTAGGAGAATAAAGACGAGGAAGGCGGCTGGCCCTGATGGCATCAACCCCAGGCTGCTTAAGGACGGTGCAGACCAGCTCTGTAGGGTACTCCTGCACATCTTTAACCTGAGCCTCAGTCTGAGAAGAGTTCTACTTCTGTGGAAAACTTCATGTGTGGTTCCAGTTCCAAAGACTGCGCACCCTAGGGAGCATAACCACTTCAGGCCAGTAGCTCTAACCTCTCACCTAATGAAGACCAAGGACAGAATTGTCCTCACTCACCTTCGACACCTGGTTAATAACGGGATGGACCCCCTGCAGTTCGCGTATCGACCGGGCATTGGTGTGGAGGATGCTGTCATCTACCTGCTACACCGAACACTCTCGCACTTAGAGGGCACGGGGAGCACTGTAAGAGTATTATTCTTTGACTTTTCCAGTGCTTTCAATACAATCCAGCCACCACTACTAAGGGGGAAATTGGAGGGAGCTATTGTCGACTGTCATCTGGCTGCATGGATCACTGATTACTTCACCAACAGACTGCAGTACGTGGTGGCCCCCCCAGGGTACAGTTCTCTTTCCTTTCCTATTTACACTCTACACATCAGACTTCAGTTATAACTCGGACAGCTGCCACCTCCAGAAGTTCTCTAATGATGCGGCCATTGTTGTCAGGGGGGAATGATCTGGAGTATAGAGAGGTCATCACCAACTTTGTGGACTGGTGTGACTTGAACAAACTGTGGATTAATGCCAGCAAGACAAAGGAGGTGGTGATTGATTTCAGAAAGAATCCTATCCAATTTGCACCAGTGAACATCCAGGGTGTGGACATTGAGATTGTGAAGGAGTATAAATACCTGGGTGTTCACCTTAGCAATAAACTAGACTGGTGAATAAACACAGAAGGGCCAAAGTCGTCTCCACTTGCTGAGGAGGCTGAGGTCCTTTGGGGTGTGCAGGATACTGCTGAAGACGTTTTACAACACTGCCGTGAGCATATTTGTAAGTATTTTTTTAATTTACATAAATTTAAAAACCGTTTTGTATTAATCGGGATCTTAGTTGAGTTCATGTTTCCGGTCAGCGAGTAAATCCCAGTTTCCTGACTAACGGACATTAACATTCTGCCGAAGGAATTAAAGACCCAGGCTAACGTGACTATCTACCAGACTCAGGTTGATTTTTACTAAACTTATATTTATGATGTTTATCGCTGTATCTTTTAGTGTACCCAATTTGGAAGTACTGTTTTTATTAACATTGGCGTTGCTTTGATGTTATTTCTTGCCTGCTAACGCTAGGTCAGTTATGCTAGCGATACCTCAGATAAATGTCCTGCTCTGCGCCTCCGTGAGGTAGCACTAGCTAGCGTTAGCTGAGTTAAATAAGCTTCTACCTGACTTAAGTTTACTTCTGCCGTTCTTGGACTGATATGGCCCGTGTGTGGTAGCCTTAGGGTATGTCATGCTTTATCCCTATTGGGATGTTCGCTTTTTAAATGAAAGCCAATGCACTAAAAAAAATCTGTACAGCACTCCTTAACCAGTGCTTGTGATTCCTTTGAAATGAATACCTCCTTTGCTTGTTTTTTTACTTATATGAAATGAGTGATAAAAATTACGATGTCAAATCAGAAAATAGCTTCCCATCTTCATATTGGAATTTTAATTTCCACCTTAACACTAGAAGCATCGCGCTTATTTGACCGACTGGGACCGGAGCAAAGAGAGCCGCTGGTTTGACAGCTGTAACTAAAGTCTCCCTTCTAGTGATGGGAATTTCGGCTCTTTTTGGGGAGCCGGCTCTTTGTTTTACCACTTATTTCCACTGGTACAGAACAATATTATCTACACTGTACATGACTATATGGACAAAATATTGTTCAATATTAAAAATAATAAATAGTGTTGCAATGGCCAATTGTTTTTATGGCTGTCTTGTAATAACTCACTGATTGCACTCAATTTAAACACCTTAATAAAAAATCACTTGTAAACTTCGAAATATAGCCAATGGAACCCAAAAGGTAGGTATTACAAAATAGCTTATTAAATTAAATAATCCTCCATTTCTGGGTAATAAACTAAACAAATACTCTGCAAAGTGCAAAACAGTAGCATTCACCAGTAGTGACTAAAACAACCACAACTGTCAACAAACGTTTAACTGATTTAACATTTTCTTCAACTATTTTTTGGAAGGCAGATTGGCATTCAGGAAAACCAAGTGTCTCAGCTTGGAGGGTTGGCGCTTGCTTGTTCTCTGATTGGTTGAATGACAAGCCATAAAAAAATGGCTCGGTCTTAGACGGGAACCGGCTCTCATCGTTCACTTACAAGAGCCGGCTCTTTGAACCGGTTCGTTCGTGACCGACACATCACTACTCCCTTCCACACCAAAACCAACACAACACACGGAGTAAAGTCAGTCACAGCACTCAAATACACACCGGCTCTGTGCTCCTAGTGTTAAAATTGTCACTAGTCGAAGCTGATGTTGCCTTCCTTATTTATTTTTCCCCCTTGCACCTTAAATGATATTTTCGGAAGACGTTTGCTTCTTATTCTCCATTTTTCGTATTCAAATGTTTATTTCTACCTTAAACCTGTCAGTATATGAGGCTAACATTGGCGTAATTCACTAGCTTCTTGTTTTAATTAGTAGTTCCATCTTAAAAAGGGTAACTGTGATGATTGTTAGCTTTTTAAAAAAGTCTCTTTCCTCTTTTTCTTTGTTCAAAATGTATTAAACACCTTTTAATACCACTCGTTATATTCGTAAAAAAACAAACCACAAATATTTTACCTTTTAATACCCTTTATTCCTCATGTACCTCTTATAAAACATGCACTACACTAACTTTAACTAGTTGTTAACAGGAACTGTGTATGAGATAAATATATTCATCTTTCCTATTCATATTCATTAGTGTTGCACCTTGAAACCAGACAATCGCACCCCAATATGGTGCCCACGCCAAAAAGATTGTCATTTCAACCCATGAACATGACGGGTACTCGGCAATGTGACTCAGCTGCAACCCATTAATAAATGCGTAATACTATGTCAACAATATTATGTCAACACAGTGGATCATCTTGACTTTCTAACTTTACACATGGTGTTTTTTTTATTTGGTCTTGTACTATGAAGTATTGTACATGTCTTTCTAAAATGTTATGTTGATATCTGCAGTGACACATGGATGAATTTGTTCAAACGAAGACTGGAATCTTCAAACATTAATTCCTAAAATCGAAGGTATGTAAAATTTTTGTGTGCATCCTCTCTCTCTCTCTCTTACTCAATTTTAGTTTTGCAACAATGTATATAATGTTTAAGGACAGTGAGTTTTCAGGTATAGACGTTTTGTCTATACACGAAAAAAAACCAAGGTTTTGTCTCGGTTTTGGCCTCCCATCCCCACACAGTGTTTTGGGTCATTGAAAAATGAGATTTTGCAAAAATGCTCTCCGACGGTGGAGACTTTTAAAAACATGGTTGTCACTGTGCTCACGTGGATGAGGAAAACTGAGACAGCACATCTGTCTTTGTCTGAAATACAAATAGCTTTTCACTTTCTCTATATTAAATTACATCAGTCATACACTACACTGTACACAAGCAGATAGCAATAGATTTCAGATGCCCACATATGAATAAATATAAATGATGTTGTATTAGGAATATATAATGCACTGTTAAGATTTAGATTCAGTAAGTTAATGACTTACATAGTGCACTACATAGGGAGTATTGAGTGATTTGGGATTAAAACTCAGGCTTCATGGTGTTTTGATGTCTCGCTTAAAGGGAATGTCTACATTTGTTGGAAAACACAGTTCTCTCCGTTTTGTTTACATTCGTAAGTTTTGCGTCTTTTAAGGTAAAACGCCATGTTTGAGGGGGAGAAGTTTTATTCTTTGTTTGAGTTACCACAGAAACACATTTGTAACTCGAGTAGTTTTGTAGCGCTTTCGGTAAATAAACTCTTTACTCTCCTTTTCAAAATATATATTTTTTTCATTAAAAGACAAATGTCGTTTTTAATACTACATAACAGTTACCTTAAAAATCAGTGATGACCTTTAAATGACAACTATTTGGTACACAACACTTTAAACTTTTGTACGCATATTGAGGTATGTATAAAGCATGTATTTGTCCCCAGAGCACTGACCCGGAAAGTTTTGTTTTATATTTAGGTTTAAAATCTTTTATTTTTTAATCACATTTCTTTTTTTTAAAAATATATTTAAAAAATGTATTTTATTACCTCTACTCCTCAGCATCTGCTGTGACTGTGGACAGGGATGAATGTTGTCCTTAAGCCACTCTTGCATAGCCATCAAGCCAGGTTAGACAATACATGAAGGTGACAGCAATCCATAGAGCTAATGGATAAGGGAGAATCGGACCAAAACAGTTGTAGAAATACTACAAGAATATCCACGTCTGCTGGACACCGCATATGGAGAGAGATTAGTCTCAAAATACTTTACAAATGTGTAAATGTTAATACACAAATTAAACACAAGTCATAAATTTGTTTCACTGTTCACAAATGAACACATCCCAATCTGTGTCTCATAGTCTGCAGTTTGTACAAATACAGTTACATTCATAAACACATGTGTTTGTTTTTCATAGATATATCACAATTTTATGCAAAAATAAATACATTTGTTTAAATTTACATTTTAAATATTTGTAAAGTCGAAGTCTCGAATTTAACATTTATTTGTAAATGGTTGAATCTGCGTTTGTGAATAGAGTCACTCACGTGTTTTCCGTGACGTGCATTTGTTCATTTCCTCTGGCAGGTTTTGAGACTTTCCTCTCGCATTTCACTCGATCCAAATACAAATCAAATCAAATCAAATTTATTTATATAGCGCTTTTCACAACTGATGTTGTCACAAAGCAGCTTCACAGAATTCCAGTAAGACTAAGATTTGACATGAAATGTAAAAACAAATGTAAAACCCTCAAGTGAGCAAGCCAGGGGCGACAGTGGCAAGGAAAAACTCCCCCAGCTGAGGAAGAAACCTTGGGAGGAACCAAGGCTCACAAGGGGTGACCCATCCTCCTCTGGTCAATCTACTGGTGATGATAGTAGTCCATGAGAACTTCAGTGTAGGGACAGCTTCAAGGCACTTGGTGGTTGCTGGAGCGTGGGCAGCTGATCCACAAAAGTGGCCAGCAGGCGAACAAGCCACCGCTAGTTCGCCTATATATATACTGGCAAAGTATATATAGCCAGTTTGGAATACAAATATTAAAATGTTCAATATCTGATAGATGTATGTTTATTAGTCATGAGAAATGTGTGTTGAAATGTGCTAATTATACACTTTAATTAAAGGAGTAATCTTTAATGCTGACAGCAAGTGGTTAAAATGAGTAGTGCACTCCACATTCAGAACATTATCCACATCCTCATTTTAAAAGGCAGATGTTTGCTTTTTATTCACAATTTTTGTTTTCAAACAGGAAAATATAGAGGTATATTTGAAGCTGTTCCCTAGAAACAGAAAAAATAGATTTCTTTTTCTTATGTAATGCATAATGAATGCATTGACCAATACATTCTTCTTGCTGGCCATAATCAATTTAAAGTCTGTCATGTTACCTAGTAACATAGACTCCTTAATATGTATTATATTAAATAATATATGTAAGTGATGAAACAGCGCCACTTGATTTAGGCTTAGTGTATTTTTGTCTGTGTCTTTTTTATTCTTATGGGCTTTAGACAATTACATTTAAAGCATTTTTATTTTAAATGTGCGAACATGGGAAAAATATCAGTAAAATATAATGTAAAGTTGGGATAAACATAACAAAGAAAGGCAACTGATACGCTATCAAAGCTAGCATCTGTCCAAACATATCATTACTCTAAAAGCTTACAGGTGTCCAGGCTGTAGGCCACAAATGTGCAGGTGCTTTTTATTTCTGTTATATAGTACAAACGCTTAACCTATTGTGGGCTGTACCCTGGAATTCCATGTGAGTTAGTTTGTGATTTTGTTAATTTATTCACTCATTCATACATTAATTCAATTTCCTCTTTCCCACCTTTGCTCATCTTGTTTTCCTAGGTTGGAAGTAATATGGCTGAGTATTTAAGACATACCAAGGACACCAGGGAGCTTACATATGTTCTGATGCTTGGGGACTGCAGTCGTTGTTCTCAAGCTTTTGTAATCATCAGTGGAGAAGCTCTGGAGCAGAGCACACTACTGAGAGCAGTGGATGTTTGCTTCAAAGCATTTTACGTATTTGACCTCCAATATCTTGTTGTCATTTATTAATTGTATTTTCAATAACATTTATAACCTGAACTAGATGTGTTTCTTGGTAAATTATTTTGTGTTGCTTGATTCTCCTGTTGTTCATGTGTATAAACAATATAAATACACTTTACATTTTATTTTTGAATATTTTAAATGTATAAATATCTACAATATTTTGATAACTCCACTATTGTACGTATGTCATTTATTCCAGCTAGACACTGATTATATTTTTATTTTAGTTTGTTGGCTTATTAATAAAAATATTCTGGAATAATATTTGTGTGCATTCTTGCATTAAATTGATTAAAAATGAACCAACCCAAAGGTTGCCGTAACCCTACAACATAGTTGTTTTTACCCAATAGTGGGTCAATGTCAATAACCCAGCCTGTTGGGTTAAACTGGTAATCCAGCATAGCTGGGTTAAAATAACTAATGCTGGGTTTGTCCCTATTGGACCCAGCGCTGGGTTGACAAATTGAACCAACTTGGGTTATTTCAACCCAACCATTTTTAGAGTGTATTATCTGCATATATTTTTGCACTATCTGTCTTAATCAGTCTTACTACATCATTTTTTTCCCTACAATGCGAATAATCATGTGCAATAACTTCTCATGTGCAAACATCTCTGTATGGGTTATATGTTTTGTGAGTATGTAAGTTTAAGTCTTTTCCTCCATTGTTTTTATTGTGTTACTGTCTTTTTTTTTTCTCCCCACTTCTTGTCCAATGCCTAAGATTGTGTGCTGCTGTAACAAGTGAATTTCCCCGATGTGGGATCAATAAAGTCAAGTCTAAGTCTAATAGTGAAGTTGTACATCAAACCATTATACCTTCTAATCACTGCCACGATGTAACAAAAATTCACCAGTACTAAAACAAAATGGAATAACCTCAAAGTATGCTTTTACCAGCCTAGTAATCTTATCTGGCAAGTGGAAGAATTCAAAAGCTTTCCAAATAAGTTTCTGTGGCACTAAGCCAAATGCATTAGCTGAATTCATGAAAATCCCTACCCTCTTTCTTTGCTGTCTGAATCTGATGATGCCAGATCATGCTGCTATGTTCCAAACATCCTGCAAGACCAGAAAACCCTGCCTTTTCTACCAATAAATACATCAGTTCCGGTGAGATAACACTGTGTGCACCTGAGCTGGCGCTTCTCACTGGATTTTCTAAACTTTTCATTACTTTTCGCCTGGCTTTTTGTTTCCTTGGATTTTACACCTACTGTATCTCCTGAGCTCTGTTCACTGCCACTCATTTGTGGATTGTCAGGGTATCAGGTCTGTGTGATGTTATTTCTGATCACAAATTTATTACAGCTGACCTATGTCTCCCCAATTATAAATCACACTCTACAACCGCCATCTCACTCCGTAATTTCTTTATCTTTATCAGATCCTCTTCTCTCCCTAGAATCTGTAATCTTTCTTCTCCTAATGATGCTATCTCTCTGTATAATGAGTCTATCGCTGCTGTCTTTGATTCTGCAGCTCCTTTAAATACTAGAAGTGTGCCTTCAACTCACTCCTCTCCCTTGTTCACTCTGGAGCTTTGTACTATGAAAACCTTTGGTAGACGTCTTAAGTGTCTCTATAAAAATGCTGGCTTACATTTCTTTGCTCTCTCTGATCACATGATCAAAGCTGCTCATTCTAATTACTATTCTTAGTTAATTAATGAATCCGGTCATGATCTTAAGTGACTGTTTTAAACTTTTAACAGTTACTTTATCCTCCTACCACAGCTGTTCCCTGCTCTTCTGATAGATGTAATAATTTCCAGAATAAAATCACTACTATCTATAAGGATTCTCCCAACCCTGACCTTTTTGGTTGTTTTGCCTCTTCCCTAAATCCCTGTATCAGCTCTTTAAACAATTTTTTCATGTTGAGATTGATGCAGTAGCACATATCTTTATCTAAATCTTCATCTTGTCTTCTTGACCCTGCTCCAACTTCTCTCTAGAAGCTCTGTCTTGCTTACTTTTCTGTTCCTACTTCACGTATCATAAATCTTTCTCTTTCTACTGGTCACATGCTCCCCGATCAGAAACTGGCTGCTATTACTCCCACTGTTAAAAAAACAGGCCTTGATTGCACTTTTATGGAGAGTTTTAGACCTATATCTAACCTACCTTTTGCATCTAAAATCCTTGAGAGGATTGTTGCCTCAGAGCTACAAGATTATTTGAGAAGCAATATCCTGTTTGAGACATTCCAGTCAGGTTTTCGCTGCCATCATAGTACTAAGACTGCTCTTGTCTGTGTCCTTATTGATCCGCAGTTATCCTCTGACTCTGGCTGTGCATCTGTTTTACTCATGCTGGATCTGACTGCTGCCTTTGACACAATCAGTCATAATTTACTAATTTCACATCTCTCTTCTGTTGTCCTTTCCGGTTCTGTTATCCTGGTTCATTTCTTACTTACAAGGTAACACAAATAAGTTCTGTTCTAGGTCCTCTGCTGTTTATCATGTATTTACTTCCTCTTAGTAATATTATCCATTCCCATAGCCTCAAGTTTCATTGTTATGCTGATGACATTCAGATATATCTTTGCCTCAAACCCACTGAATTATTCCCGCCATCCTTACTGTTATCCTGTATTCAGGAGCTAACATACTAGTTAAAACCTTACCCGCTAATAAACTCCACCCTCTTCAGTACATTCAAAACACAGTGGACAGAGTCTTAAAATAATCTAAGCAATCCTCCCACATCACCCCTGTCCTCCAATTGCCCATTGAGCCCATTACATGAGTATTCATTTTATGCATTTTTATATGTATGTATTCAAACCACCACTAGCTCTTCACATGGGTCATTAGGTAGGCACCACCAGTGTCAGTGTTTTGCTGAATTAAGCCCACAACACCTCTCAACACCTCGCTAGCTTTACAAATATATTGGATGCTGATAGGGAGCTGGGCTGCGTGATGTTTAAAAATACTTTTAAAATACCTCTATTACACAAAACAGCACAATCAAGTCATTTTTTGCAATTTGGCCACTAATGGGTGGCTTAGTGTCATCTAGGGTGACCAGACTTTTTTAACCGGACGTCCTCTTTTTTAAACTTAAAAAATGTCTGGGCGGAATTTCACAAACGTCCAGGATTTTGTTTTTCTAGAGCTTACATAGAATGTCGAGAAGCGTTTTGTTCACAAACTGGTTCCGCCCTCCCCTACTCCGATTGGTTTGCTTGAGTGAGAAGGAGGAGTGGTGAAGTAGCCTAAATTCTTCTGATTGGACGGTCTGACTATAGAGCTACCGTTATTGGTTGATATCCTTCTCTGTAAACATTTAACTGGTCAGTCTGCACATCAGTAGTCCTTGTTTACATCAAAACTCATGTACCTACCCTCATCTCAAGCAGCTATGCCGAAATGTAAATGCAAGTTCTTGGAGAACTTCCCATGTTTTCCCATGTGTAACAAATAAAGGTGTAAAGGACCTAAAAGCACACATAGGTTCAGCTAAGCATACAACGGCAGCGAGGGGCAGGAGCTCATCAATGCCCAGGCATTCCCAGACCAGCCAGAAGATATAATCCCTTCAGCGTGTCCTAGGTCTAGCACAGGTCCAAGAGGTGTTGAGCTCCTCCCTAATCACTGAGCTCCTCACATGATCACGCAGAGTTCGCCCAGCAACCCATCTGAGAAAACTAATTTCTGACACTTTATCTGCACTCTTGTTCTTTCCACCATTTCACAGAGCCACATGGCCATAGGTGAGAATGGGGATGTAGACTGACTGGAAAATTGAGAGCTTTATGGCTCAGCTCCCTTAACCACGATGAGCTGGTATAGTGACCGCATTGCTGCAGACACTGCACCTAACCTATGTTCAACCTCATGATCCCTTTTCCCGTCACTCATGAACAACATCCCGTGTAGGTTCTCACACCCTAACTGAAGGGGACAATAAGGTTTGCCAAAGCGGCTCTTGCTCCCCATACTCCCGGAGCACCTCCAATAGGATATCTTGGGGAACACGCTCATAATCCTTCTCCAAATCCACAAAACATGTGTAGAGTGGAGTAGCAAACTCCCATGCCCCCTCGATCATCTGTTGTAACGTAAAGAGTTGGTCCATAGTTCCACGGTCTGGACGAAATCTGCATTGTTCCTCCAAAATCATAGGTCCGACTTTCAGACAGATTCTCTTTTCCAGCACCCTGGCATAGACTTTCCCAGGGAGGCTAAGAAGTCCGATGCACCAATAATTGGCACACATTCTCTAGTCCCCTTTCTTAAAAACCACTACCCGTTTGACAATCCAAAGGTACTGTTCCTGTGATCCATGCAATATTTTAAAGATGTGTCAGCCAAGACAGCCCCACAGTGTTGAGGGCCTTAAGTAACTATGGACAAATCTCATCCATTCCAGGGGAATTCTCACTGCATAGCTTTTTAACCACCTTAGTGACTTCAGCCAAGGAAATGAACCTGACACCTCAGACACTTCTGGCCCTACCTGCTCCACAGGAGGCATGTATCTGGGGTTAAGGAGTTCCTCAAAGTGCTCCTTCCAATGCCCAACAATATGCTCAGTTCAGTTTAGAGTTTCATCATTCTAACTGAGCACAGCTTGGACAGTGTCCCCTCTTCTCATTCTTAGCTGTCAGTGTGTTTTCCAGAACCTCTTTGAGGCCACCCGGAAGTCATTCCTCATGGCCTTTCTAAACTCCTTGCCGATGTGAGCCCTGAATTCCCCTAGCAAAACAATAGAGATAGTGTACGGAATCCTCTCTAAAACTCCATTCATTATCTCCTAGAAGGCTGAATACTAAACTGTTTTTGGTGCATATGCACACACAAAAGTCAAAGGTTTCCTCTCTGTTAGCTGAAGCCAAATTGAAGTGACCTTCCAAATCTCGTTTACCAGGACAAACTCCCACTGTACAGCCACCAGCCAGGAAATTGTGAGTGTCCACACACCCACCAGGTGCCTCTTGCCCTGTGCAACTCCTGAGTAGAAGAGAGACCAACCCATATCGAGGAGTTACATCTAGCTGTGGAAGTAATAATTTGAAGAGGAAGAAGGTAAACACCAAACTGGTTAAAACATGCTTGCACAACAAAACTTATTTTGACCGTAGTTTGCCATCTGTAGACAATGATATTTCTAGTAATTTATTACCGATGAAAAGATTCAACATGTATATAAACAAATTTTATTTAATCTTTACGATTAATATCAATAAAAATGAAGCCACAAATGCTGTGAGAAACATTTCCTTGGTCGTTTTCTTCCTTAAAGTGTTGGAATGACTCATCACAGATGGGCAGGACTGGACGCACTGAAAGTAATTTACAAAACGGGAGGGCCTGGATGTCCATCTCTGCCTTCCAGCAGGGTGCAGTCAGAAGCTTCTCCATGCTTATCTGAATAATTCCTTAACCTTTAGCATTTTAAAATTTACAGGGCATATCACACAATGTTGTAAATCTAATAAACAAAGACATTATTCAAGGTGCCATATCTTGTTACAAAATTATCGTCAAATAAAATGTGGTATGATATGGACTTCATATTACCATAATATTCACCTCTGAAAATAACTGAATACTTGAGAGTATTTTTAATGGTAACCATTGTCTGTTTGTTCTGACCTCAAAGTAGTGTGTTTGTATTCAGACAGAAAAATCCCATTTCTTTTATCAGATTATGGTAAACACACTAAATTTTACTTCAAAACAAGAGATGGAAACAGGAGCCACATGGAGGAAGAGTATCACATTTAGAGAGAGACAACATGACATAGCCTGAAATAACTGGGGTATTATCTACTGAACACTCTTCAGCTCTGTTCCTATTGGCTAACTGATCTTATATGATGTATTAAAAAAAGCAAAACGGTTTCTTCATATCACAAGAACTGGAAATTTTCATTACAATATATTTCTATTCATCTCCACTCATCAGGTTCAGCTGCAGTATTCAGATTAATTCACAAATATGATGATCCACAATCATGATTAATTCACAGTCAGGTTCATCCACAGTTACGAAGTTCATGCAGTGTTTTCCAATTAATTTGCAAACATCAGGTTCAAAGGCAATCATCCATTTTGTCCTCAATAATCAGCATCAGTTGTAGGTTGAATGCAGTGATGACTTTGGAAATGGCTCAGTCTTGTAAAACCTTTCCCACACTCTGAACAATAATACACTTTCTCTCCTGTATGAATGAGCAGGTGTGTTTGGAGATTATTTCGTTGAGTGAACCTTTTCCCACACTCGGAGCACTGGTACGGTTTCTCTCCTCTGTGAATGCGCTGGTGCTCTTTGAGATAACTCAGTCTGGCAAAATTAGCCCCACAATCTAAACAAGAATGTGGTTTCTCACCTGTGTGAATGTGTTGGTGTTCCTTGAGATAACTCAGTCTTGCAAAATTCATCCCACACTCTAAGCAGGAATGTGGTTTCTCCCCTGTGTGAATGCGTTGGTGTTCCTTGAGATAACTCAGTCTTGCAAAATTTGTCCCACACTCTGAACAGGAATGTGGTTTCTCTCCTGTGTGAATGAGTTTGTGTGTTTGGAGTCTACTCTGTGTAGTAAAACACTTCCCACACTCTGAACACTGATACGGTTTCTCTCCTGTGTGAATTCGTTGATGTTCTTTCAGATAAGTCAGTCTTGCAAAATGTGTCCCACATTCCAAACAAGAATAAGGTTTCTCTCCTGTGTGAACGCGCTGGTGTCTTTGGAGATTACTCTGTGTAGTAAAACGATCCTCACACTCTGAGCAGTAATACGGTTTCTCTCCTGTGTGAATGCGCTTGTGCGTTTGGAGACTACTTTGAGTACTAAAGCTCTTCCCACACTCTGAGCACTGATAAGGTTTCTCTCCTGTGTGGATGCGCTGGTGTTCTTTGAGATATGACAGTCTTGCAAAATTCATCCCACACTCTGAGCATGAATATGGTTTCTCTCCTGTGTGAATGCGCTGGTGTTTTCGGAGATCACTCCGATGATTAAATCTTTTTCCACATTCAGAGCAGGAATATGGCTTCTCTCCTGTGTGAATATGTTGGTGTGTCTTGAGATTAAATTGTGTAGTAAACCTCTTCCCACACTCTGAGCATGGATACGGTTTCTCTCCTGTGTTAATGTTCTCATGTGTTTGGACATTACTGTGTTGAGTAAAACCTGTCCCACTTTCTGAAAAATAATATGTTTTCCGTTTGTCTGTACTTTTTTCTGTTTGCCTGTTGGATGTGTTAGTGTGGGGTGTTGCAGATGATACTTTCTGAGAACTGGAGCTTCCAGCAACCATACTCTCATTTATCTCTAATAACCTAAACATTGTGGGAATATTCCCATTGGTGATGTTTCTTTATGTATTTGTAGAGGTGAAGTCGAATTGTCTTGAACATGAGAAGGAGGAGCACTTTTGCAAGTTATGTCCTTTTCTGGAAGAGAAAAAAGAACCAGAAGAGCAAAGTCAGCAATAAGTTCAGGTTGTTCAACACAACCTGTACACAGTGTGTTGTAAATTTCTTTGTGGAGGCTACCTAAATGCATGTATATAAATTTTATCTTATATAATACAGACACATGGAACAAAAAGTTTCAAGTAACGCTAGGTATGAGTTGGCATTTTTGCTTCGGGACTCTACAGTTGATAAAGTGTAATTTAATTTACATCATTCTCCTGAAATCAAGCAAGGGGAAGGGGGTAGTGTGGTTTCCTATCCTCCCCAAAAGTTACATAGTGCAGTTTCTGCAGTGCTGAATCTAAAAGAGCATCATGAGAGACTCTCAAGTGACACATCAGAATGATTTTGAAGCTGTCATTTTTAGCTAAAAGTACTAGTGATGCTTTTCTATTAACTCTGGGCAGTTTCTTCGCCCTCTACTTGGAATTAAGCAGTCACTAAAGTATTTGTTATGTTTAATGTTATTTTTTATGTAAACAAACAGTTTATATTAATTTCTATTGTTGGACAAGCATGCACTACTAAACTGCATAAGGTTTATATCGATGTGTTGCATTCATGATTTCCTTTTTTTTTTTTTGGCATGTGAAACATTGGGGACTGATTGTGTAGTTAAGATTGCAGCACTAACATAAAGAGGGATGAGAGAGATGTTTAGCTCATACACAGTTCCTCTCACTACACTGTTTTACAACAATGAGAATCACAGAAAGTGCCTCAGTATCAATTAGGTGTATATATATATATATATATATATATATATATATATATTCTAAAATGTAAACAAACCAATGTATACATTTTTAAATGAAAGATTACTCTTGCATTTCCCCAAAAGGTATCCATTATAAATCTGGACAAAGTATGTGAAACATACCTGCTAATAGATTTTGATACACTTGCCCTATTTGTTGACCGTCATTCCTCATTCTGGACTTTTTATTTTTTATGTTTCATTTGCAGCCTTCAATTGATTATTTAAAATTGTTTATACTACATTTTAATATATGGAAATACAGTGTTTCTATGCACTTGGTAGGTGGCTGCTTTTCCACATGGTTGCTATGCTGTTCCCAAGTGGTTCCTATAGGGTTGCTAGAGTATTATCATAAGACAAAGGAGAGTACAAACTTTTGCCCACAAAATTGATTTATCTATGCACAATCACTTATTACATTAAAAGTAACCAGACAGAGGCGTGCCATTATAAAATGTCCTGTGTGTAAAAGAGGGGTGAATGCAGTGCAATAACCTGCTGTTTCTGAAACTGTGATAAGATTGTCTTAGTTGCAAAGGACATGACCAAGATTTTTACTGTGAGAATTGAGAAACAGAATTTGACGGGTTTGTTTCTCCACATTGCCACAGTGAAAATAAATCTGACCTCAAGCATATTTTAATGAAACCCTAAAATGTTGGAGTAAACACATCCACTCTCCCCCTCTTCTTCTGTAAACACTGGACTGTGTGGAGCTGGTAAACACCTCATTCTGACTGTACACGGCCCAAGCTCCCACATTTCCCCCATTTTACAAACTCCTCTTCAAAAAGAGAACACGTCTCCCCCCGTTCCTGTGAGAGAGAGAGTCCCAAACCCAGTGTAAACAGTGTGGAAAAGTCTTACACAGCTCTTTCCCTTCAGTAAAAACACGTCCTGATTTCAGCTCCAACACACCGCTCTCCTTCTACTGCTTTCTCCTCACACATAGTTCACTCCCATAACACCCGCCTCCTGCGCTACCATTGGCTGGAATGT
Source organism: Hoplias malabaricus (assembly GCF_029633855.1). Lineage (NCBI taxonomy): Eukaryota > Metazoa > Chordata > Actinopteri > Characiformes > Erythrinidae > Hoplias > Hoplias malabaricus. The sequence continues at coordinate 37,942,666 of NC_089802.1, read as the reverse complement.
CAACAGAGCTGCTCTCTGATTGGCCAATATCTGTTGAAAGGTGGTTACTATGGGGCGTGTCCACAGGAGAGCAGGCTGCAGCAGGATAAACTGCACTGCTGCGCGAACAAACTCTATTTTAAAAGGAGCAGGCTCCATTTTAAACAGCTGTCCTACACAGAGCCCTGAGGATTGCAGTTGTGGAAATAAATAACTGACACAAGTATTTGAATCTGAATGCTGAACATTTGAATTATATTTATCAGATTTATATTTAATTATTTGATTATTTGGCATTTGATAAACAAACTTGCGAGGTGGCAAAATCTTACTATGAAACACTTTTACTCTCTGACATGAAACACAGTCAGTAGGCTTCTGAGTGTTGTGAGACTCCCTACATGGCAAGGAAAGGGGCTGTGTGATATCATAGGTAACATCATAAGGATGGGTCATTCTCCATTTGTAGTGGGACTTCATGTGGATACATTCTAAAAAGTCAAATTCTTATGTCCAAGAACCAAAAAACAACACTCCAGGTATCACATGCAAAATAGCTTAATTTCAAACTGACTTTAGTATATTTTAATACAAATTGGAAAGATTTTGTCAATTTGTCACTGCTGTTACCCCATCAAAAACCATTTTATTTATTTTAATAATAATTTCAATGTACCCCAATAAAATGTAAAAAAGCAATTTAAATAAACATGTTATTAACGTACTTTTATAGGCATACGTTTTAAAAAAAAGTACAAGTACAAGTAATTGTATTTTATATACTTAAAGGCAAACGTAATTTACTATATTTCAATAAAATAATAAATTGTTGAAAATGTAATCATGAGAAACAAAGGTAATTTAAAAAAATGTTTTTCTAAACTTTTTGTAATGAAGACAAAATAAAAATTCTTAGAAGTCAATATTTCATGAAAAATATGAAAAAAACATGAGAAAATAAATAATATTAACTGTATTTCTGTACATTTCTATAAAGATAATACCTACTATGTTTTATATTTTATGATTGTGCATTAGAAACACTTACATGGCATGTTGGATTGTTATGCATATTGCCCTATGTTTTGCTGCAGTGTTTGGCATTAAAAAGACATGATTCCAAAAATACAAAATTAACACTGACATTTTAAAATATTGAGCAATATTTATTGAAATATTGATCAAACTGTCAAGTGTTCTGATCATTTATAACATCACTGGTCAGTGGTGTCACAACATGTCACTGGTGTTACGTAATATATCTAACACCAGTGACACATAGATGTTATGTGCCACCTGATAAAGTAATACAATCCTGTATAACCCAGGAAACCAGTTTAACCTAGCTACACTTTCCTATAATAAATAACCATTTAAGAGTCCTGATATCACCAGTGACCAAAATCTTTGTGATAAATTATTTTTTAAATAAACGAAATATTTCTTAAAATGGCATGATGGTAATGATATATATGGCAAACCTTGATGTGTTTAATAAAAATTTGTGTAATTATAATCATGTACCGGATAAGATGTAAAGTATTCTATGCCAGTTCATTAGAGCTTCACACAGGGCCCACCCCACTCTCTTCCTTACAGCAGCCACAACATTTCTGTTGTTTAAATCTTACATTTAAGCCTAAGGTTAAGTATCACTTTATGATTTAATCAACCAGATATATCTAGCAAAATTTAAATGAAATAATATCCTACACCTAAACCCTACGTTCGCTGTAGTCGTGTATGATCTGACCAGCAACCAGCTATCCTTAACCATCACGGTTACTCATCACATGAGTACTTAAAGCAACCATTCACCCCACTGCATCAGTAGCTCTCCAGAGGGGTCATCAGGTAGGCACCTCCTCTCCAATGTGTTTCACTGAATTAAGCCCACGACACCTCCGGAAGGCTCATCAGAAGTCTGGCGTACCAGACCCACCCCCCTCTATGCTCGCTTTATAGCCCTACCTTTCCCATAACCATCAACAACTGTAAATCCACACTGGCCTCACTGGTGATGAATGCAGTACAGAGCCCCACTGGTACCATTAATGCATGCTCTGTGCCACCAGTTCCATGTGAAATGTATGTACTACATCACAAACAAACACAACAGGACCTCTACAGTGCATCTCCCCAAGAAGACTGTGCTCTCCTTATCCACAACCACTGACTAGACATTTCAGCTGTTTCTGAAAACTCCTTCACAGCTGCCCTTAATTTCTGGCCCCTGATGCCGAACTGCACAAGTAGGGTTGTGATAGACTTGGCCACAAAACCCCAAACACCTATAACATGAGTTAAAAGACTTTTTAAAAAATTATTTATACTGAACATGTTTCCTTAAATGTTGTACATTGGTTATGTGACAAGCTCAACCACTTTAACCAGCCTCCAGGCTTCTTATACCTTTATTTGCACTACTGTTGACACCAGTTCTGTTTATATTGGTACTGTCACCTCATCAGATCTAACTGACTTTTTCAGTAGAACCGGTATGTACTTGTTCACTTTATTTAGTTGTTATACGTTTATCTTGCACTATTGTCTACTCTGCTTTGTACATCCAGTATCCTACCTCCTTCTATTACGATTATTTTGCACTATTGTTTACTCTGCCCTGTACATCCAGCATCCTACCTCCTTCTATTACGATTATTTTGCGCTATTGTTTACGGTTGGATTTTTTCCAGGTCTTCTCTTTTTTATTTCTGAATGAATTATGAAACACATGTACACATGGAATTACAGTAGACATACGTACTCAACACAACAAACAATCTACTGTCTGAAAACAACAAAGTACAGTCTGGCTAGAAAATTTAGTCTATGTCCAAGCGTTTAGCATGGAACTTATTAGTCCATCTATTTGTACTCCAGTCAGATGTCATCCTAGGATACCAGCGTGGTCTAAGGTCATACGAGCGAGTAACAGAAAACTTGAAGTCTGTCACCTGCAACTGCCTAGGGCTGTCACTATCAATAATACTACCAGTGTCATGACCAGGCTTAGAGTTATAGTGAGTCTTGACCCTGTCTGAGTGATCGTCTCTGCGTCTTAAGTTATGGTTGTGAGCAACTGGTACGTCACTGTCCTCAACAAACAAATCAGCCAGAGGCTGTGACATATAAAATTCACTGGGGCTAAGGCACTTTGATTCACCTGAGGCTAGTGCACTCTTGACTGGAGTTTGTTCAACTGACTCAGGATCCACACAGGAGACAGTACTTAAACAGTGGCCAGTGAACCTACTAGGGGAGTCTTCCTGGCTAGTGGTAGGGTGTGATGTGAGGCTACTTTGTGACTGAGGGTGAGCTGTAGACCATGTACGAAAAGGCTGAAGGTTAACTACATGAATTACACCCATGTCAGTGCCATCCTCTTTCGCAAGGCGGTAGTTCAACTCTGAGAGTTTCTGAACAACTTTGTATGGACCACTATACACAGGAGCTAGTTTAGCAGTCAGATTAGCAACAGCATCTGAATGTGGATGATTTTTCAGACAAATCAGATCCCCAGGTTCAAAAGTGACAAAATGGCGCTTTTTGTCATAGTGATTTTTCTGTCGCTCATGACTCGACTGCAAAGCAACTTGGGCATGCTCATGAATCTTCTGTATGGCCCCCTCAGGGGTCTCAGGTTGACTTGACAGAGGGTCATTCAATCCATCCGTAGACGGCTTTGTCAGGAGATCCAAGAGAGTACTCAACTCTCTGCCATAAAGCATTTTAGCAGGACTAAACCCGGTACTCTCATGTGGCGAAGTACGCAGAGCAAAACAAATTTGTGGGATATTTTTATCCCAGGTGTTATGTTTATCACCAACATAAGCTTTGATTGCAGTTTTCAGCGTTCGATTAACTCTTTCAGTGGCATTTGTTTGTGGGTGATATGCTGTTGTGAGGCGGTGTTTTGTTCCCAAACCTTCCACCACATGATTGAAGAATTCACCCATTAAATGTCTTCCTCGATCGGAGATCAAGAACTTTGGGGCCCCATGTCTGGCAAAAATATCACTTTGGAACTTACTAGCTGCAACTTGAGCTGTTGCCTCCTTCACAGCAGCGACTTCCACCCACTTTCTAAAATAGTCAACAAAGACCAACAAGTAAGCATTGCCTGCTTGGGTACGTGGCAGTAGCCCAACAAAATCATCTCCTGCCACTTCCCAAGGCTCATTGGCACACACTGGAACAAGCATTCCAGCATGTTTCTGGTGTGAGTTGGCATACTGGACATGACAGAACATAAGACTTAACGTCTTTCCTCATCTTTGGCCAGAAGAACTGCAATTTTAACTTGGCTAGAGTTTTGGTGAGTCCAAGATGGCCAGCTGTTGGGTGGTCATGATAATAATTAAGAAGTGCCCCCCTCAAAGACTATGGAGCGAACAGCTTTAAATCACTCAATGGATGCAGACTACAAGTCTGTCTCGTACCCTGGAAATACACAAGACCATCATGGACAACAAACTTGTTTTCCCATTCATCATCTGAGCCGGTGTCTTGCAACTCTTCCAGTTTTTTCATAATCTCAGCCACAACTGGGTCCTCCCTCTGTAGGCGGTGAAGCTGCTCTTTGTCATTGAGTACAACCAAAGATTGAGAATGCAAATCTAGGCCCGCTACAACAGCATACCTAGGGAGTACGTCTGTAGGGTCAGCATCTCCTTGATGTGGGTTCCTGGACAAACTATCTGGAATGGGGTTCTGAGGTCCAGGTTTATGAACATCCTGTATGTCGAAATCCTGGAGTCTGAGACACCACCGGGCCAAACATCCAGAGGGATTCGGATGGGACATGAGCCATTTGAGGCTGCTGTGGTCAGTATATACTGTGATTTCTCAGTAGTAAAGTTAGTTCTTTCAGATTTGTACAAAGTTCGGCTAGCATAAGCTATAGCAGCTTCTCTACCAACATCGCCACGCTGCATGAGAGCTGCTCCCAGCCCCAGATTGCAGGCATCCGTGTGGAGACTAAATGGCCAGTTGAAATCTGGAAAACTCAAGATTGGAGCGCAGGTAAGGCATTTCTTTAGGTAATCCATTGCTGTCTGGCAGTCTTTGTCTCAAATGAATGACATGTCATGTCTGGTGAGGGCAAATAAGGGCTCTGCATGTTGGGCATAATTGAGAATGAACCTGCGGTAATAGCCTGTGAGTCCCAGAAACTGTCTTACTTGCTTAACATCAGAGGGAATTGGAAAGTTTAGCACAGAATGCATTTTTTCAGTGTCTGGGAGGGTCACATCAAGTGAAACCTTGTACCCCAAGAATTTCAGCTCATGCCGGAAAAACTGACATTTTCCCAAATTCAAGGTAAGTCCAGCGTTCTTAAGCCGAGAGAAGACTTCTCTTAGGTCCAAAAGATGTTGCTCGAAGGTCGCAGGGGCATTGCAAAGTCCAAATGGCAGGACCCTGAACTGGAATAGGCCACAGGGAGATGTGAAAGCAGTTTTAGGTCTGGAGCATTCATCTACCCCGACCTGCCAATACCCTAGGGCTAAATCAAGTGTTGAAATGAACTTCGCACAAGCAAGAAAATCAAGGGACTCATCCACTCTAGGTAGAGGATATCTGTCTTTCACAGTGACTTGATTAAGACCTCTGTAATCCACACAGAATCTAGCCTCCCTAGAGGACTTAGGAACAATAACAATAGGCGCAGCCCAAGGACCAGAAGCAGGCTCAATGATGCCATCATCAAGCATTGACTGGATTTGCTCCATTTGCTTTTTAAGTGGAGAGGTGCGATAAGGAGGTAGATTTATGGGTCTCCCATCTCCTGTCTCAATGTGATGAACAGCCACAGTGGTATGACCAAGACGTGCTGCAAACAGGTCATGGAAATTTGTTAGTACACTTTGCAGGTTGTCTTTCTGTAGGGAATCGAGAACAGAGCCATCAAGATTGATTGAAAAGTCACTAGGCTGGGAGCAAGATAAGCATGGCCCTTCTAGTGAACTTATAACATCAGTAGTTGAGGGTTCTTCATCTTGACCTCCCCTACAAGGCATTTCTCGCGTCCCTATAGTGGCTGTTCTGCTTGGGATATGGATAGAGATTGATGCTCTAATCATGAAGTCCATCCCAAGAATAAGAGAAGAGGACATTATATCCAAGGCCACAAAACGATGGAAAAAACGTTGGCCCTGGAACCAGATGGGCAACCATGTAATCCCAAGTGGGTCGCAGAGAGCTGAATCAGCTCATCTCAATGGAGGAGCTGTCCACGGCTCACATTTTAACTTTCCAGCAACATCTTTCATCTGTCAATAAAATCAGATAACACGGCAGACAATGAGGCACCAATGTCGAGTGTGGCTGACACAACCTTGTTCCTTAATTTAACACTAACACAGAAGGGCGTGTTCCACAAAACATCAGAAGATGTGTCTACTATATGCCCTAAATGGTGATTTTCTGCAGTAATGGTCACTTGATCAGAAGACCCATCAGAACCCCTAGAGGACTTCTGGTCACCACGAAGCTTACTCCCGCCTTTAGCATTCCGTTGCGGCAGACTTTTATATTTAGACTTCTCACGGCCCATGAACTGGGTGTTCGGACCACTATGGCATGGTGGTGAAACATCAATTACACTTTCCTTGTGTAGCAAGCGCAGCAGCAGAAGAATCAGCTTGAGCACCGAGCAAGTGGGAACTTGCATGACCACAAGGCCGGCAAGAGTCAGGGGAGCCTAGAGTGCAATCAGGTACGTGAGGCATAGGGGTACTCACTGGAACAGACCATGTCACCACAACTGTTTAAGAATTTCAGTCTGAACTTACAATGAGAAATAAAAACAATCCCTTAACACTTCCATTTCTTGCTGCATTAAGTAAATTTGACTTTCTAAAGTATTAGAAAGAGGAGCAGGCATGGCACCCCGAGGCATAGAGTCATCGTCGTTTGAAACAAAACCATCAAAAGCATCCATTTCACATGACATTCTGAACAATACCAGCAGTTTCACAAACACAGTAAAATAGTAAACCAGCATAAACCTTATTTGAACCCCATGAAAATTTCCCGATCCCCAATTACAATATATACACAATATTAAACTAACAAAGATTCAATAAACAATGCAATACCAAATTAACAATAAAAATGATAAAGAGTTAGAAAAACAACATTAATTAAAAACAATAATAATTAACAAAATAATAATAATAATAAACCACAGAGTCGACTATAGCAGGAACAGCCTTACTTGTCGGTCTCCAATGAAGGCAGTTCAGACCACCATATGCTGCAAGGTGAACGAACCCACCTGCAGTCAGCACAGTAATATCCTTATTTGGATGTGGTTAGTGTCCATTCATGTCCCACAACGAGAAGCCCAAGGGCACAAAGTGAAACGAAGCAACGGTAGTCCATGGCGAATAGAATGAGGCTAAGTGCCAGCGCCCTTAGCTTAGCAGAAGCGCACAATGCAGACATCCATAAAGAGCAAAACCAGCTGAGGTGTTCGTTGAAAAACAGTAATCCCCAACAAAGGCAAACCAAAGTCCGCAAAAACTCTGAACGTCGAGTGAATCCCAAAGACACAAACCGTCATCCAAGGCCCAGTTCAACAACCGAGCTAAAGCTCACGACAGCGTAGAGTGCCAAAAATCAAGGGAAAAAGAAAAACCACAGAAAAAATGCACTCCATACCACAAAAATACAGCGTATTAGCGCCAGACTATAATAAAACACAAAACGGAGGCCCCAGTTAACACAGAGTTCGGGCGCTAATTTGTAATGAACAGCGTGGATGGTCGGATGCTCCCCTGGAGGGAGTTATAACCGGTCGACACCTAGTTGCTCAGCCCTATCTAGAAAACACAGGAAACATCCAGTGTGATGCGAGAGAGACCATTTATTGGGCTTAGGAGCACCCACACACCCTTCCCTTCAGTACAATCCAGAATAGCTGCAGAAGGTAAAGCAAAACAGGCTACAACCCAGTGCTAACAAACAGATTGCTTCTCTTTTGTGTTTCTCTCAACTCCCCCTCCCCCTACATTGCAGGGTGCAAGCAATTAACCCAAAGTCTCTTAAAGTTACAACATCCAGTATCCTACCTCCTCCTATGATTATTTTGCACTATTGTTTACTCTGCCCTGTACATCCAGTATCTTACCTCCTTCTATTACCATTATTTTGCACTATTGCTTACACTGCCATGTACATCCAGTATCCTACCTCTTCTGTTACAATTTTTTGCACTATTGTTTACACTGCTTTGTACATCCAGTATCCTATCTCCTTCTATTACAATTATTTTGCACTATTGTTTATTCTGCCCTGTACATCCAGTATCTTTCCTTCTATTACGATTATTTTGCACTATTGCTTACACTGCCATGTACATCCAGTATCCTACCTCTTCTATTACAATTTTTTGCACTATTGTTTACACTGCTTTGTACATCCATTATCCTACCTCCAAATCAGGTTATTGTCTTCAGTCAGTGTCCCATTGTCTCATGTATGTCTATCAGTGTGCTGCTGGTATTGTATGTCCTGCACTTGTCTTGTTTGTTCACTTTCATATATTTATATACTTAGCTTAGTTGAATTTAGTCTATTTTTGTTAAATGTTACTGCATCTTGGAGAGTAACGTAATTTTAATCCTTTGTATGTCCTGTATATATGCAGAATTGACAATAAAACTCTCTTGACCTGACTATTTTAAAACACATACAAAACCTGATTTAAAAAATAAAAAATCACAGAAATTAATTTTAGGTTAGCTTTATGGATGTTTATATTGACGTTAAATTGTAAATATTAATATGTTAGACAAATCTTGTGTCCACTGGGTGGACTTTGATGAGGGCAGCAGGGTTCCATTTAGGATATCTGTTTAAAATGGAGCCTGCTCCTTTTAAACAGAGTTTGTACGAGCAGGAGTGCAGTCTGACCTGCCGCCGACCACACGCTCCATAGCAACGGCTATTAACCAATCAGTGAGCTGCTCAGATGATGTTCCAGCCAATGGTAGCGCAGGAGGCGGGTGTTATGGGAGTGAACTGTGTGTGAGGAGAGAGCAGCAGAAGGAGAACGGTGCGTTGGAGCTGAAATCAGGACGTGTTTTTACTGAAGGGAAAGAGCTGTGTAAGACTTTTCCACACAGTTTACACTGGGTTTGGGACTCTCTCTCTCACAGGAACGGGAGGAGACATGTTCTCTTTTTGAAGAGGAGTTTGTAAAATGGGGGAAATGTGGGAGCTTGGGCCGTGTACAGTCAGAATGAGGTGTTTACCAGCTCCACAGAGTCCAGAGAAGAGGGGGAGAGTATTCTGAGTGGATTGATGAGTATGATAAACTTCATATTTATTTAAAAATAATACCAATATTTCTTTTTCAGGTTCATTTAATTGAGATTTACATGATTTATACTTATATATTTGTTGGGGCATGCAAGATTAAGCTCTTGTTTAAATGTGTATTTGTTAATTCATGTACAGTTTCGAATATAAGTAGATTTCTTTAAAATATAAATGTGTGATTTATTGCTGCCGTGGCATAATTTAAGCTTTTGTGTACTCCAAATAAGCCAACATCTTGATAAATTGACAAAATATATGTATAAAGTTTTAATATTTTTCATATTTGATGTTTCAAAATTGGGGGGGGGGGGGGTGACCGTGTTAAAGGCGGAACTATAGTCCATAAAGAGCATCCTGACATAGGAGTCTTTATTTTCCAGGTGAGAGAGAGAATAGTGGAGGGCAGCAGCGATGCAATCCGAGGTGGATCTGTTGGCACGGTAGGCGTACTGCAGGGGGTCCGGTATACTGCGTTGGATGTGGGTCAGCACCATCTCAAAGCATTTCATAATGATCGGAGTGAGATCCTGTAGTAATTCAGACAGGTGGGGGGGTTCTTGGGGCGGTCTCTAACCTGCTCATGACGTTGAGTTTGCCGAGCGCTGCCATAGAGTTAGCCCACGGGGGGATGTAAACAGCCACTAGAAACACAGCATTGAATTCCCATGATAGTAGGGACGACATTTTAAATCTAGGAATTTCACGTCTGGAGAACAGTGCCTATAAACAGTCCACAAACACAACTCCCCCTTTAGCCTTACCGGAGGCTGCTGTCCGATCTCCCCGGTGCACGGAGTGAGTCTCAAGCTGAATGGCCCTGTCCGGCACTTTGTCTGTGAGCCAGGTCTTGGTGAAAATTAGAGCGCAGCACTAACATTTCCTGCTGTGTTGTAATCCTTGCTCTCAATTCGTCCAGCTTGTTGTCCAAAGAATGCACGTTAGCTAGCAGGAGGCTGGGCACCGGTGGTCGGCTGGCGCAAGCTTTTAGCCTCGCATGTAGCCCTCCCCTCTTGCCTCGCTTACGTCACCTTCTTTGAAGTGCTCTCCTGGTGTCAGCATGCTCATTCGAGGTCGGTGTCTCGGGGCTTTCCTGGCAGTAGTGGTGGCTGCGGCTGTGGGAGCGAACAGTGTGTTGTAGCTTCAGTGGAATAAAACCGGTAAAACCAAAGTGATTATGAGATGCAATGTCCAGCAGCATTTGTCTGTCATACGTTAGCAGTGCATGGCCTTTGTGCACTTTAGACAGAGAAAAATCGGCATTCAAGAGCAGAGCGAGCAAACACGTTCACCACGGAGGGCGCCTTGTTGCACATGTACAGTTAATTAAATTTAATTTCATGCAGTTTTGTATTAACTGATTGTATTAGCTCTGGCTTGGCCAGTGTTTTACACTGAATATTGCATATAACGTGAAAGGGTTCAGCAACAGTTCTCATTGTCAACAAACAGGAAGCTCCTCCGCCTTTATTGCTATGCTGTCGTTAGACCACGCGCCTGTCCACTGATGTCCCGCCTCCCACGCAAAAAAAGGGTCAGAAGTCTGAAACTGAAAAACAAGGATCCGAAACTGGACAAAAAAAAAGGATTTAAACGTGAAAATAAAATCTGTGACTCAAAAAAAGATCCATCCATCCATTATCCACCGCTTGTCCGGGTCCGGGTCGCGAGGGAAGCAGTCGGAGCAAAGAAACCCAGACCTCCATCTCCTCAGCCACCGCCTCCAGCTCCTCCGGGGGGATACAGAGGCGTTCCCAGGCCAGTCGAGACATGTAGTCTCTCCAGCGTGTTCTTGGTGGGGCCTCCTCCCCGTTGGACATGCCCGGAACACCTCACCAGGAAGGCGTCCAGGACGCATCCGAACCAGATGCCCAAACCACCTCAACTGGCTCTTCTCAATGTGGAGGAGCAGCGGCTCCACTTTGAGTCTCTCCCGGATGTTCGAGTTCCTAACCCTGTCTCTAAGGGAGAGTCCAGACACCCTGCGGAAAAAGCCGCTTGTACCCGCGATCTCGTTCTTTCGGTCACTACCCAAAGCTCGTGACCATAGGTGAGGGTTGGGGCGTAGACTGAACGGTAAATTGAGAGCTTTGCTTTTCTGCTCAGCTCTCTTTTTACCACAACAGTACAGAGCCCGCATTACTGCTGACGCTGCACCAATCCACCTGTCAATCTCCCTCTCCATCTTTCCCTCACTCGTGAACAAGACTCCGAGGTATTTAAACTCATCCACTTGAGGAAGGATCTCACTTCCAACCTGGAGAGAGCACTTCACCCTGAGTACCATGGACTCGGATTTGGAGGTGCTAATCCTCATCCCTACCGCTTCACACTCAGTTGCAAACTGATCCAGCAAGAGCTGGAGGTCCCGGCTCGATGATTCCAACAAGACCACATCATCAGAAAGCAGACATGGAATCCTGAGACCACCAAACCGGACACCTTCCGCCACTTGGCTACACCAAGAAATTCTGTCAATAAAAGTTATGAACGGAACCGGTGACAACGGCAGGCCTTACGGAGTCCAACTCCGCCTGGAAACCAGTCTGACTTACTGCCAGCCATACGAGCCAGATTCCTGCTCTGTTTATACATGGACTGGATGGCTCGCAACAAAAAAGAGCCCAGTACGCCATACTCCCCGAGCACCCCCCACGGAATACCCAGAGGGACACGGTCGAATGCCTTCTCCAGATACACAAAACACATGTAGACTGGTTGAGCAAACTCCCATGCACCCTCCAGGATCCTAGCGAGGATAAAGAGCTGGTCTTGTGTTCCACGACCGGGGCAGAATCCGCATTGTTCCTCCTGGATCCAAGGTTCTACTATCAGTCGGATTCTCTTCCCCAGTACCTCCCGCATAGACCTTACCGGGGAGGCTGAGCAGTGTGATTCCCCTATAGTTGGAACACACCTTCCGATCCCCCTTTTTAAAAAGGGGAATAACCACCCCAGTCTGCCAGTCCAGAGGCACGGCCCCCGATGTCCACGCGATGTTGCAAAGACGTGTCAGCCAGGACAGCCCCGCAACATCCAGAGCCTTGAGGAACCCGGGGCGAACTTCATCCACCCCCGGGGCCCTACCACCAAGGAGTTTCCCCCCCACCCCCCCGGCGTCCCCAAACTCTGCTTCTTCTGCGAAAGATGTGCTAGTGGGATTGAGAAGATCCTCGAAGTTCCTTCCACCGTCTAATGACGTGCCCATTCGAGGTCAACAGTTCCCCAAACCCACCATATACAGTGTTGGTGGAAAACCGCTTTCCCCTCCTGAGTCGCCTGATGGTTTGCCAGAAACTTCTCGGAGCCGAAAATCGTTTTCCATGTTCTCACCGAACTCCTCCCACACCCAACTTTTTGCCTAAGCGACAGCTGAAGCTGCGAGTCGCTTGGCTCTTCAGTAACTGTCAGCTGCCTCCGGAGTCCCTAGAGCCAGCCAGGCTCAATAGGACTCTTTCTTCAGCTTGGCAGCCCCCCCTTACCCAGGGTGTCCACGACCGAGTGTGGGGATTGCCACCCCAACAGGCACTAACCTTGCAGCCACAGCTCCATTCAGCCGACTCAACAATGGAGGCCCGGAACATGGCCCATTCGGACTCAATGTCACCAGCCTCCCCCTGGATGCAGTCGAAGCTCTGCCAGATGTGGGAGTTGAAGATCTTTCTGACAGCTTCCTCTGCCAAACGTTTCCAGCAAACCCTCAGCACACATTTGGGCCTGCCAGGTCTGTCCAGCATCCTTCCCCGCCATCTGATCCAACTCACCACCAGGTGGTGATCAGTTGACAGCTGAGCACGTTTCTTCACCCGACTGTCCAGAACATATGGCCGCAGGTCAGATGATACAACTATAAAGTCGATCATCGAAATGCGGCCTAGGGTATCCTAATGCCAGGTGTACTTGTGGACACCCTTATGCTCGAACATGGTGTTCGTAATGGACAAACTGTGACGGGCACAGAAATCCAATAACTGAACACCACTCGGGTTCAGATCAGTGGGGCCGTTCCTCTATCATGCCTCTTCAGGTCTCACTATCATTACCCACGTGAGTGTTGAAGTCTCCCAGCAGAACAATAGAGTCCCCAGAATGAATGTTCTCCAGCACCCCCTCTAGGGTCCCCAAGAAAGCATGGTACTCTGTACTGCTGTTCGGTGCATAAGCTCAAACAACTGTCGGAGCCCTTTCCCCAACCCGAAGGCGCAGGGAAATTACCTCTCATCCAATGGGGTAAACCCCAACGTACAGGCGCTAAGCCGGGGGGCTATGAGTAAGCCCACTCCTGCCTTACGCCTCTCACCCTGGGCAACTCCAGAGTGAAAGAGCATCCAGCCCCTCTCAAGGAGATTGGTTCCAGAGTCCATACTGTGTGTCGAGGTGAGCCCAACTATATCTAGCCGGTACCTCTCAACCTCACGCACCAGCTCAGGCTCTTTTCCCACCAGAGAGGTTACGTTCCATGTTCCAAAAGCCAGTTTCAGTAACTGAGGATTAGAACGCCAGGGCCCCCGACCCCGGCTGCCATCCGATCCACAATGCACCAGACCCAGATTACTATCTCTCCCACAGGTGGTGGGCCCATGGGAGAGTAGACCCATGTTACTCCTTGGGGCTGAGCCCGGCCAGACTCCATGAGTGAAAGTCCGGCCACCAGGTGCTCGCCAAGGAGCCCCTCCCCCAGGCCTGGCTCCAGGTTGAGGCCCCGGTAACCCTGCTCCGGGCAAGGGAGGCTGTGTCCCTGTTCTTAATCTATTCATCTTGGTCTTAATGGATCGCTCTTTGTCTGGCCTATCACCTAGGACCAATTTGCCTTGGAAGACCCTACCTGGGGCTATTGCCCCCGACAACATAGCTCCTAGGCTCACGCAGGGACGCAAACCCCTCCACCACAATAAGGTGGTGATCCATGGAGGGGTCAATAGATTTGAAAAAAAAAAGATATGAGACTAAAATTAAGATTTGAATCTGTAAACAAAATATCTGCAATTGAAAAATATACAGGAAAGTGACAATTGAAAATAAAATATTTTTTCCAAAACATAAAATAATTGAATCAAAATTCTGTTTAAATGGGAAAAAAATCAAACTACACTTTTTTAAATTTTCAGTTTCAGATTTTTTATTTTTTTTTTTCAAATGAACAGAACTTTTTACCCTAATATAGCTCCATAAGACTTGTGGTATTCAGACCCACACTCAATGGTGTATAAAATACAAAGTATATAATAAATACTTTCTTCGCACACATGCTATAAATCTATAAAGAAAATAACACACACAAACTGCAGACTCATATGACTTTGATTCCTGTTCTTTATCTCTTTTAGGGAAAAAAAAAACAAAAATAAAACGTCCCTTTGGAAGTCTTCTCCAGCTGCTGGTGCTTAAGAGAATTCAACTTTACATTCACAAGTACATCAAGAAATATCAACAAGAGGAATATACCACAATGACCAAATTAGGAACGACTAAATGGCAGCATGCAGTGTTTGAAATCTCCAGTTGTCAGGAATCATCCTCGGATATACCCCACATTACCGCATCTGGCAGAAAAACAAAGAAACGAAAAGACAAACAAATATTTTCCCTGTTCAGAATGTGGGAGTAATTTTACTAAACAGAATAGACTTAAACGACACCAGCACATTCACACGGGAGAGAAACCATATTCCTGTTTAGAGTGTGGGAGAAGATTTACTTCAAAATTTTCTCACCAAAGACACCAACGCATTCACACAGGAGAGAAACCGTATCAGTGCTCAGAGTGTGAGAAGGGTTTTACTGAACAGTGTAGTTTTAAACGACACCAACGCATTCATGCAGGAGAGAAACCGTATGAGTGCTCAGTGTGTGGAAGGGGTTTTACTAAACAGAGTAGTCTCAGACGACACCAGCTCACTCACACAGGAGAGAAACCATATCAGTGCTCAGAGTGTGGGAAGGGTTTTACTGGACCCAGTAATCTCCGAACACACTGGCGCATTCACAAAGGAGAGAAACCATATTCCTGTTCAGAGAGTGGGAAGAGTTTTACTGACAAGGGGAATCTCGACAAACACAAACGCATTCACACAGGAGAGAAACCGTATGAGTGCTTACAGTGCGGGAAGAGTTTTACTGAGCGCAGTCATCTCCAAGCACACGAGCCCGTGCACACAGAAGAGAAAATTTCCTGTTCAGAATGTGGAAGAAAGTTTAAAAATCAGAATTCTCTCAAAATACACCAGCGTCTTCACACAGGAGAGGAACCATTTTTCTGTTCAGAGTGTGGGAAGAGGTATAATTTTCTGCATTCTCTCAAAATACACTGGCGCAGTCACACAGGAGAGAAACCGTATCACTGTTCAAGCTGTGGGAAAAGTTTTGTTCGACACAGTGAACTCCATCGACACAAGCGCCTTCACAGAAATTAGAAACTATTCCTCTTCAAAGTTTATGGAAGAGGTCTATCATTAATGTGACTGAACTTTTTTGAGCTAGATGACATAACACTCCTTGCCAGTCATCAGAGCCATCAACTTTCAAATGTTTTTATAAATGCATACATGGGGCCATTGAGACAGAGCCCTCTCTTTTTCTTTTTTTCTCTCTGTGTATTAATGTAAAACACACACATATACACACACAAAGAGACATTTTAAACCTTATTTATTTACTAAATCTCAGAAAAAATATTGATGTATTGAAATATATCGAGATAGAACAGGGCTGGATATGGAGTAAGGCTATATCGCTTATATTGATATTTTAAGTTTTTAAAAATCTAATTCTCATACAGGGCTCTCACACACACACACAATGGAGCTGAGTAACACAGGCAAGGCAAGTTTATTTATAGAGCACCTTTCATACACAGTGGCAGTTAAAAGTGCTTTACTGAGCGATACAGAAAAATTACAGAAGAATTTAAAAAGTGAAAGAAAATAAAAAAAATTAGAAATGATCAAATAGAATTAAAACAGAATATATAATAAAAATAAAATAAAAATGATGAAATGCTGTGTAGTAAAATTTAAAACAATAAAAACAGTGTGAAAAAGAAGAACAGCGATTACAACAGCAGCACAAACTTCTGTATGAAGCTGTTAAACACCGAGGTGCTGCTGCTTCTATTCTGAAGTATTCACGTCCCAGTACAGTTCCCTAAACCAGTTCAGAGAGCACTGCAAGTTTCATTAGCTAACGCTGTGCCTTACGAAAAGAGGTGTGGTACTAAAGCGGTAGTTTACTACAGAGAAATAGGGTATGATCCCCGTCTTAACAGTAGAGCCAAAGGCTGATTAAACTCCTGACACACAATAACAGTATATAAATAAAATAAACAAAAATAATAATAATGTTCCAGTCGCAATTTCTTTGCATGAGAAACGCTGCCTAATGTGTACATTTAAGTCCGACAGACCCTTTCCAACCGGCTCGTGAGAGTAAAACGTTTTGCCTTGACGAAAGACATGGTCAAGTCTCACCTGTGAGCCATATTTGAGCACCACTATCCATTTTCTTGAAGATTGGGAGATTAAAATGCGTGTCTGCAGACGAGCTATTTTCCACTGGGATACCACACTGGGAGCGCAGAGCCGAAGCCTGTTCTTAAAAGCACTTTATTACAGATGCTGTAGGTCTGTAAATTAATTAAGTTATTTGTCATGTACTTCAGTCTTTATTTTGATAAATAAAAATGCTTTCCTGATATCTTTTTTGCTTTGCTTTTAAACTGATTTTTTTTCAATAGACAGTAATGTGGAAAAGTTAATGAAAACCTTTGTCTTAAACATATTTAAACATGGACATTTGATTTTCATTTGAATATTGAGAGATGAGGTTGAAAAAACTGAATGTTCTGTTTATAAAATGTTCATAAACCATTTTTTCACAACATATATTGTATTCAACTAAAATATATTGAGATATGACTTTTTGTGCATATTGCCCAGCCCTAATGATGACTGAAATGGAATTTTTTATTTTTTCATTCAGTCTGTTTACATGTTTTGTTATTTGCACAAAGTACCAGACGTACAGGAGGAAGCACTTTGGTGAAGTCTTCTTCACAGGAAACTGACTTTTAAAGAACAAATCAACTGTTTGCTATTTTTGCTCTGTATGTTTTCTGTTTACAGTTTAATAGCACAGCTATGAGACTTTTGTTACGCAGGAAAATAACACTTTTATTTAAGGAGCATTATTATTTTATTAATTTTGAGCAATTTCTCATGTACATCTACAGCTGAATGTTAATAAAAGTTTCTGTGTGACATTTGGGACATGTAGCTTTGACTCAGAAATGCCTTTTTGTTATTACCTCATGAGAAAAAAATATATAATATTGAGATATATATCATATATCACCACTCAGCTAAAAAATATTGAGATATTATTTTTGGTCCATATCGCCCAGCTCTACCTTAGAGCAAACAACATATTTAGAATTTCTTATGAATACAGAATTCCTGTAATGTTGCTGTGAGGACTTTGTGGCCTTTAGATACATAAACATCAATGAGATCAGGTGCTGACTTTGGGTGGTTATTTCTGGATCAGAAACACCACTTCATCTTGTCACTATTGTACTGGTTGCTGTGCCATCACATAGAAGAACAGTACCACAGCTCCACAGCACAATGATGGACTTTATATCACTCTAGTCCATAATTAGCATTGAGCATGTGGAACTTGGCTCATGTGCAGCTGCTTTAGCATGTGCTGTTTTGTTGTTGCTTCTTTTCTCCATATTTTCTCTATGCATTACACACTTTCATTTATGTTATTTAGTTATCATTACACTAATATAGCACCTCTTTAGATACACAAGAACGCTCAATCCATACACACACTGGCGAGAAAAGGCAGCCAAACACACACACAGTGTACTCTCAACCAGAAATCGCACAAAGGACACAGCGACAACATGGAAACTCCACTCTGATGAGACTTGATCCCAAGATCCCAGCGCTGAGAGTTTGTGATCGACACCAAGCCACCGCAGCCCAATGTCCACAGTAGCTGCAATCTTTTACTTGCTATTGCAAGGTCCTTTGCAAAAACATCAGTTGTAAAAAGTGTTATATAAATACATTTTGATTGATTGATGGATAGACTATATCCAGAGCTTGATTCCACACCTTTCCCCCATTTGGGTGTTACTGGGGTGTATATTAATGTGTTCTCATGAATATAAAAATTAATGTGAACCAAAATGACATTAACAGCCACTAGGATATCAGACATCCATCAGAAAAAGGCCTTTAAAAAGTCTCAAATTCAACTTCATTTGGACTGTGGGCCACCGTCAGAGGAGTCTGTCTTTTCCCCGATTTTGATGAAGAAACGAGCTCCATTTAGGACAGCTGTTTAAAATGGAGCCTGCGCCTTTAAAATAGAGCTTGTGCGAGCAGCAGTCTGACCTTCTGCCGCCCACTCTGGACACGCCCCATAGTAACCCCTGAAAACGGCTATTAGCCAATCAGAGAGCAGCTTGGATGAAGTTCCAGCCAATGGTAGCGCAGAAGGCGGGCGTTATGGGAGTGAACTGTGTGAAGAGAAAGCAGCAGAAGGAGAGCGGTGTGTTGGAGCTGAAATCAGGACGTGTTTTTACTGAAGGAAGAGTGCTGTGTAAGACTTTTCCACACTGTTTACACAGGGTTTGGGACTCTCTCTCTCTCACAGGAACGGGCGGAGACATGTTGTAAAATGGGGGAAATGTGGGAGCTTGGGCCGTGTACAGTCAGTATGAGGTGTTTACCAGCTCCACACAGCCCAGTGTTTACAGAAGAAGAGGGGATAGTATTCTGACTGGATGAGTTTACTCCATTTCATTTAAAAAATCTTAATCTTAAATGAAATCAAACTTTTCGTTAAAAAACGAAGGATGGCTGTGTTTTTATTGTGATTGACTTTATGCTTATTTTTTTTAATTGGGTACCTTTTTAAGCTGCAGCCGGTCAGATCTGGATACATCAGGACCCATCACATCAAATTTCCAACAGGTCTCACTCCTCACTGTTTTATCACTGTCCAGTATACCTCCTTTTATTGGAATGGAAACTGCTAGAGTGGAGAGAACGTCTTTAGAAAAGCTTTTATACATTTACCTAGAGATTTAATTGAAATAAAGAAGGTAGATAATTTCCCCCTTTCTAAAATTTGAAATAGTTTCAAACACAGCTGTTATGAGAATATATTTGGCACTGGGAGGGTACAATGCTTCCCAGAGTTCAATGTAATTTTTTGTAATATGAACAAGACTTTTGCCTAATGATCGTGTTTTTAAACTGCTTTGAAAAACAATTGTTTTTTAGTCTGCACCCTTTAGCCCCTTTCCTGAATAATTTGTTATGGCATTTTAAAATATTTTTCGAGCTTTGAGAGAATGTTTGTAGTGAGGATAAATGGCATAATTAAGTAAATGTTTTATTTTTGCATTGACACTTGAACATATCATTGTTTTATTTATTTACACATTCTTTAATTTGAATTTAATTCTTTAATATCCTGATAGAGACACACATCAGCTGCAATCTCACATGATTTTGATTTTTTACTCTGGCTTTTCCTCTTCTAGTCTTCTGCTGCTCCTGGTGTCCAAGACCGTTCTACGTTACTTCCACAGAGGAATATTCCACAATGTTGAAATCAGAAGAGATAAAATTTGAGGATACAGTGTGTGAAATCTCCAGCTCTTATGAATCATCTTCAGATACACCCCACACTAGCAAATCTGGCAGAAAAACAAAGAAAAGAAAAGACAAACAGAAAAACTTTACCTGTTCAGAGTGTGGGAAGAGTTTTACTAAACAGAGTAGTCTTAGACGACACCAGCACATTCACACAAGAGAGAAACCATATTCCTGTGTAGAGTGTGGGAAAAGATATACTTCAAAGGCTTGTCACCAAAAACACCAGCTCATTCACACAGGAGAGAAACCGTATCAGTGCTCAGAGTGTGGGAAGAGTTTTACTAAACAGTGTGATCTTAGACGACACCAGCGCTTTCACACAGGAGAGAAACCATATTCCTGTTTAGAGTGTGGAAAAACATTTACTTCAAAGGCTTCTCAACAAAGACACCATCGCATTCACACAGGAGAGAAACCGTATCAGTGCTCAGAGTGTGGGAAGGGTTTTACTGGACCCAGTAATCTCCAAACACACCGGCGAATTCACACAGGAGAGAAACCATATTCCTGTTCAGAGTGTGGGAAGAGTTTTGCTAACAAGAGTAATCTTGACAAACACAAGCGCATTCACACAGGAGAGAAACCGTACGAGTGCTCACAGTGTGGGAAGAGTTTTACTGACCGCAGTCATCTTCAAGCACACGAGCCCGTGCACACAGAAGAGAAACTGTATTCCTGTTCAGAATGTGGAAGAAAGTTTAAATATCAGAATTCTCTCAAAATACACCAGCGTCTTCACACAGGAGAGAAGCCATATATCTGTTCAGAGTGTGGGAAGAGGTATAATTTTCTGAATTATCTCAAAATACACCAGCGCCTTCACACAGGAGAGAAACCGTATTACTGTTCGAGATGTGGGAAAAAATTTTTTGGGCTGAGTAATCTTCAGCATCACAAGTGCCTTCACAGAAAATAGAATCTCTTCCTTTTCAGAGTTTACAGAAGAAGTCTATCACTAACATGATTGAACTTTTTAGAACCAAAGGACATAACCCTCCTTCTTGCCATCAGAGACCTCCATGAAACCGCCCCCTCATATCAGAAACGGGATAAAAAATAGGTTTCTTTTAGTAGTGCTGCATTTGTGCTCGTTTGTGCTGCAAAAATCATTGTTTTTGCTGGTACCATTTTTGAAGAATAAGACATTATCTTATTACCTGTAACGTAAGGCAGCCAATGGAAGCAAATCTGTCTCATTAGACTTTGAAATATTACTCCCTTGAATTAGTAGCACTGATTTGTTTTTTTGCACTGAAATTTTGCATCTGCATATAATTGCTCTTGAATAGAACTCGTGAATTTTCAAGAACACATTTTCAGTTATTATTCAAGGTTAATAAATTCAGATAAAAAAATTCAAGCTCAAAAAAATTGAAACAATATATTTTGGAAGTTGGTCAAATTCGGTAGGCAATATTCAGATGCCAAAATACCAGTTACAAAAAATTCAGATACACATCCTGGACACCAACGATGAGCAATCGATTCATTAGGATTTTCTGTTTCACCTTAAATGCTGCACTAGGTTCATTCTGTCACTGCTAAATGGCGAAATACGAACACAACTTCCACACCGTGGAAGACTACACGTTTAGCTTCCTTCTGCGGATATTATCTTTTTATTTTCAAAGTGTCTCAAAAATCTGAAAGGCTCACTGAAGACACAATATAACAGACTATTGATATCATGAAGATGAAGAAAATGTACTTTGGAAATGTTTTTTGTAATGGCCCTGTGGACATAGCATGTGATATGACAGAAAGTTGTCTCATTCGTTAGTGCCTCATTTGTGCTGTTAAAATAAATATTTGTGCTCTTGTAATTATTTAATTATATAAGGAATATTTCTATACATGATGTCACTGCCCCCCAGGCCAAATCGCACTAAGGTGGTCTCATTATTGATCCATTTGTGCTGAAAAAAATAATATTTGTGTTTTGTGTTAGAATTACTTAATAAGTGATTATTAAGGAATTCTGATGATCAAGCTAAGGCTAAGAAATATTTATTTGAGCCAGTGACATCAAGCAGTGTCATCAACATCCAAATTGCACCAAATGGGTCTCAATTGTTAGCGCTGTGTTTTTTAATAGCACAAATGCAGCACTGATTAATGAGACCACTTTTGTGCAATTAGGACGTATGTCACTGGCTCAAGTACATATTTCTTAGTCTATAACTCCAGAAGTAAATAAGCACAAATATTTTTTTAAACGACACAAACGCAACAATATGGAATGAGAACACTTTGGAGCGATTTGGATATTGATGAGGGGGTGAATGATGTCACTCGTTGAATCTTTATTGGTGAATAACTGGCACGAAATAAAATGGCACAAACATTTATTTTAACAGCACAAATAAGGCACTAACGAATGAGACCACTTTGGAATTTGGCCTTGGCTTCACTGAACCCAGAAATATTACTCACACTTTCAGACATGGGGAATTAATTTATTAAACTTTAAGCCAAATCTGAGAAATAATTTAGGCCAATATTTTCTGATAATTTACCTGTAAATAGGAATAAAAATATCTGCCTTGTGTCTGTAATCTCTTGTATATGATCTGTGTATGAATAACTCTTATTTTGTAATGAGCAGAAAATGTTTTAGTTTTGGCCATGTGTCCTTTCTAATGTATTATATATTTAGAATAACTTATGAACACAGAATTCCTGTAACGTTACTGTGAAGATTTGATGGCCTTTGATAGATACATAAACATCAGTGAAGTCAGGTGCTGATGTTGGGTGATTAGTTCTGGATCAGAAACACCACTCCATCTTGTCCCAAATGTACTGGCTGGTGTGCCATCACACAGAAGAACAGTAGCTCATGTGCAGCTGCTTCACGGTGTCATGCTTTTTCATGTTTTTCTTTATGGATAACACACAATGTCTACAATAGCTGTAGTTCACAGTTGTATAAGTGCTATATAAATAATTTTTTATTGATTTTTAGACTATGTTCAGAGCTTGGTTCTACATCTTGGCCCTGTAAACATAGCATGTCATATGACAGAATGACATTATATATATATTGTTTATTTTTATTTATTTATTTTTCATATATTTAAAATAATGAATTCCAGAGTCGTGTGTGTGTGAGAAACTGTCCATGGTCATGAGTGATGTGTGTGAATGTGTGAATGTTTAAGCCTCAAATTCCCTCCAGTCACTTTTTTGGTCTATTTGTATAAGATAGAACTTATTTATTGTAAAAGTAATAATAATACTATGTCTTAATATGATTTGTTCCCAGAGAAAATGTCATCAGCCTGGGCCTGACTAAATACATTTTTTTTTTATGTGTGGCAATAGGACTGTATTTAGGATGAGAACTGCGGTGTCCCTACCTGATAGTATCTTTAACTCAGTCCCTCTGTTTAATATTTAAATATCTATTTAACATGCCTTTTATTTTCTGTTTTATTTTTACTGTTCAAGCAAATAAATAAGAATTAATTAATTTGAAATCTTTATATACCATACAATATATAATTTTATAATGTATAAAAGTTCTTTAAAGTATTTTAAACTGCAGAGACCTTTAGGATCAAATGAACAAACTAAACAGCAATTGAGAAAAGGAAGAAAGGAAATATTTTGTACGTTTTTGGCTTGTTTTGTGTGTTGTGAGGATAAACAGTTTGTTACTTTCTGTATTTGGTGCTATTCATTTGTCCGTGATGCGATTAAAAAGCAATGTGTGTAGCATTATTATGTTCACATCGAACAGTCCCTTTTGTTCACCGCGGTTCACTGAATCTGGATCTCAAATTAAACTGCATTTAGACTGAGGGCCACCATCAGGGAAACCTGTCTTCTGAATTATCCTGTGTCCACTGGGTGGACTTCAGGGTGACCACCTCCAGACAGACAACATGAAGGACAAGTAGCAAGTGTAAGTGAGACAATGTGGGACAGACTGAATAACTTTAAGCATAAGATATAATGTATGAATAATTTACTAAGAAACATTTAAAAAGATTAAGACATTAATCACCTGACCCAAAAGATAGCCCAAAGGTCCATGTAACATGTATTAGTTCAAATTCTTTTCAATTTGAGGCTAAATACAAATATATGAACTTGGGTTTAAAACTTAATTTTTCATTTGATATATTAAGAAAATAATGTGTTGTTCTTTGTTTTTCCAATTTTCAAATTTTTCATTTCTCAAATTCTGAATTTCAGAAGAAAAAAATAACGCTTTATTCCATTTTCTCATTTTTCATTTTACTGCACCTTGTGATGAAAATGATAAGACTGTAACTTTGGGGGGGAACCGGGAGGGGGGTATACACCACGTCTGCGTGTGATTGGCCGACATGTCACTGAGAGCGGACTTATACTGGTCAGAAAGCGGAAGAAGCTGTATGAATGAATTAATAATATTTGTCATAGATAAATATATCTTGTATGAAATAAAGCAAATATAATCTAAAAACAAGCCAGTGGTGGAGGAATATTGTAGATTTCTTTATAAACTAATTTACATCCCATTTAGTATTGTTAAAATACTAATGGTTGCATTACCACAAGTCTCTCACATGACAGAATAATCAATCAGGTGATCCTCCAGTTCGGTGACTTTGGTGATAGACGTCCTTCGCTGTTTGATTGAACATCAGGGTTTTACTTGTAGAGAATTACAACATGTTCTACAGCCAAAACAAGGGTTTGAAAGAAGTACTTAATTGATTTACCAGTTCTGTGCAGCGCGAGATAATCATCATTTTGACCATTTGAAACTTAGAAGAGATGGTGTGTCACAGGACAATCATGACAGGAATGTTGAGAATGTCTGCTGGATTTAGGCTGGGTGAAAAGAGCATCAGATGTGCATTAGCTGAAATGACTATCACTGTATATACTTAAATGAGGGAAGGCACAGCAAGGCAAACAAATCCACATGTGTACTATGCTGAGTATGAAACAATTAATTTTGGTGTGACTCAGATCTTAGCATGTAATGGTTTCAGTGGAAAGATTCTGGGCATTTCAGTAATGCCTACCAAAAACAACCTAACGATATATAATGAGTTTTTTTTTTTTTTGTGAAATCTGCATCAAACATTGACAAGAAAAATTTGATCAACTTGAAAATTTTTTATCTGTCTTTACCAACAAAAAAACCTCCAGGCCTATCCAGAGCCAATCAAGACAGAACCACTGTGCAGAAAGAAAGTGGGTTGAAGTGAATGCACGTGTCAGTTATCCTATCAAACATGCACTGTGCAACCTGGCCAGTGATGGTTTGCTGAAACAGGCATGGAATTCTGCGACCCTGAAGATGGTTGTCCTGGCCTCCAGTGTCAAAGGGAGGAGCTCTTCTCAAATTCATACCTCAACTTTGAAGAAATATTTTGCAGTGCTGTTGTGGGTCGTATTGACTTGTTCAGAGATGCTCCCCTGACATTTATTGACATTACTCAAAGGTTAGAAGAATAAGAAGGTCTATGCTGTAATGGTATTTTTTATATGTCTCTGTTGAAAGACCCTGTCTGATGGTTTTATCTGTATATTAATTTCTAATCGTCAACAGAACTCAGAAACTAAGTGTAGGTTCGAGGTCAGTGCTTTATCAGAACAAAACATTCTGTCCCTCATCTTGTTTATCAAACTGGGATGTCTCTAAGGAAACTAAGCTTGAAGAAACATCGAGTGATTATCTTATGCTTATGACATATAAACTATAAACTCTCTGTGAAAACATCTTCTTTTTAAACATTCACATAGTACTCTGTGCTTTTTTGTGTTGACCACCTTAAGGTTAATAAACTACTTACTACTTTCTAATTGCAAATGCTCTGTTAGATTCCAATTCTTAATACTTGTACTTATTTTCTCCACCGCATGCAGGATGTGCAGTTGGATCATTACATGATTTTGGTAGTGTTATTAGTGTTAGCTTACAGATATACTTTGCGTTTGATTGTTTGCCATGTTTACCTTGTTAATGTTCATTTTAATTTCATTAATGCAACACCAAGCATTGAAGATACTTTCTTTTTTGACAGCAACAATATGCAAGTTACACGTTAAGCAATTTTGGTTGTTAAGAGTTATTGTTAAGAACTACTGAATATGGTCATGTTTTATTGGACATGAAAACAAGTCTCAGACGTTGAAAACTGCAGTGAACTTTTAATATGCAACCAGAACAGCAAAAACTGACAACATTGTCAGAAAGATACCTCTCAATACAAACGCCGCAACCTGCGACCTGACCACAACAAGTAGCAATGACTTTGGAATATCAAAACAAATTTGGCATGTCATCGCTTGGCAAAGAGCTTTAGTAATACACATCTGCAACATTTTCAGTAATAGTATCTAGCATCTGAAGCTTGACATTACCCTAGCTCACTAACTTTTGAGTTGATTCACCAAAGTAACTTCAGACCTGATGACAAACTGTTGATCTCTAACTTGATGAACATGCTTCTCTCTGCATTTTCTGTCCTGTAATATGACAAACCATTTACAAAGCAACTTTTATGAGAATTCATTATGAAGTGATTTTATCATACTTTAAAATGAAATGACTTTAGCATACACATGACCTAAATAAATCCAAGTTTTTTGTCTGTTTTTATTACACTATCCTATATTAGAAAATAGAATTTGAAAAAAAATTCCTGCGGGGGCTGTTATGAATACCATTTCTTTTTTGCTGCTGGCAGGTCAGGTCTGTGGCGTTTCATCAGGTCACAGCTGACTTCAGTGCACACCCCTTCCAGCTAGGGACTTTACAGAACACAATAAAAAAAATATTTTTAGAACGGGCAGCACGGTGGCGCAGCAGTGTCGCAGTCACACAGCTCCAGGGGCCTGGAGGTTGTGGGTTTGATTTCCGCTCCGGGTGACTGTCTGTGAGGAGTTGGTGTGTTCTCCCCGTGTCCGCGTGGGTTTCCTCCGGGTGCTCCGGTTTCCTCCCACAGTCCAAAAACACACGTTGGTAGGTGGATTGGTGACTCAAAAGTGTCCGTAGGTGTGAATGTGTGTGTGTGTCTGTGTTGCCCTGTGAAGGACTGGCGCCCCCTCCAGGGTGTATTCCCACCTTGTGCCCAATGATTCCAGATAGGCTCTGGACCCACCGCGACCCTGAATTGGATAAGCGGTTACAGATAATGAATGAATTAATATTTTTAGAACGGCTTCAAAATTATTTATTAAAGGAAACCAATAATAACTCAAGCACATACTCTTTACCTTTGGTTTCAGAGGAATCAGCTATTTCCAGGCCTTTGCAGTCACAAATGGTGTTTCTGATACTAACTATGTGAAGATGCTTTGTGACAACGTCAGTTGTAAAAGGCGCTATATAAATAAATTTGATTTGTAATCTTCTTCAGAATTTATGTACTCCTTCACAAGATTTGCCACACCTTTCACACAGAGCCCCTCAGTAAGGGTGATATGAATGGAACCTGCACAGAGAAACAGTTTATTTTATTGTGATTTTTTACAATAAAATGTATCCCTGTTTCTAACTACATTTGTGTAAACAAAAATATGTGCTATTCAAAAGACTAGTACTTAATTTAAGATTTAAAGTGAAAGTGTTAAGACTTAAGATTGTATACATGTGCTATAATATTAACAAATTGTGTATAAACACAAAACAAAAACATTTTGTTGTTTTTAAAATACATGACAAACAGGTAAAATCACTATACTAATAGATTGTTATTGTCTGATTGTGATGTGGTGAAGCGGCTGCACTGAACTCAGTCCTACAGAAATCAATACAACTTAAAATGGTTTCCTTCAGAAAAATGCACACTACCTAATTTTGGACAGGTTTAATGATGTATTTTAGTTAAATGAGACACCTAATTATAGAGGAAATGTGTATATTTCCTCTATAATGGGGAACAGAATTGAAAAATTTGAAAATGGTATAAACAAAGAAAACCCATTATTTTCTTAATATACCAAATGGAAAAATTAGGTTTTAAACTCAATGTCCTATATTTGTATTTAGCCTCAGACAAATCAAGAAACTGAACTGATAAACATTACATGAACCCCCAAAGTTGCTACAGTTTAAGGCCTATGCCTATACAAGACAAAACTCTAATTTTGCAACATATTGTCTTTATTGAGGCTATCAAATTAATCAACATCTCAGAGTCTGGAAAAATGACTTGGGCTAATTTGTTATTCCAGTTGGTAAAGCGATATGAATGTTGTACTGCATGATAAATGCTTGTCACTTCAAGTTGGGGTCATTTGGTTAAATGAAAAATGATAGCATCAATTTGCATGTTTCTTGTTGTGCTCTTGTCCTGTGAGACTCACATGCACCATGTCACGTCGCATCATATTCTCCACCATGCCCAACAGAAAAACTGCTTTTATATAAAATGCTAAAAGCTCCCTGCTTCACCATCCGCTGGTCTTAACCAGGCATATATTGTGCTCCATTCACTACTGCAACCTCATTTTCCCATTTTTGTGGCCACACTGGCTATGGCTGCCTACACTGACAAAGAATAAACCTATCCACAGGTTTGTACATGTTTTAATTTTTCAATTAGGTGGGTTCAAATGAAAAAGTGGGAAAAAGGGTAAAATTGCAAAGTTGTACAGTAAAAAATAAAAAGTAAAAAGTTGTACAGTACTACAACATAAAGCGGGACAGGTGCTCACCCTAGTGGACTTGGGTGAGGGGCTCCATTTAGGGTAGGTTTAATATGGAACCTGCTTGTTTAAGAGTTTGTGCGAGTAGCAGTGCAGTGTAACATGCTGCCGCCCACTCTGCTGTGGACACGCCCCATAGTAACCCTCTGACAACGGGTACTGACCAATCAGTGAGCAGGAGCCTATGGTAGCGCAGGAGGCGGGCGTTACGGGAGTGAACTGTGTGTGAGGAGAAAGCAGCAGAAGGAGAGCGGTGTGTTGGAGCTGAAATCAGGACGTGTTTTTACTGAAGGGAAAGAGCTGTGTAAGACATTTCCACACTGTTTACACTGGGTTTGGGACTCTCTCTCTCACAGGAACATGCGGAGACATGTTCTCTTTTTGAAGAGGAGTTTGTAAAATGGGGGAAATGTGGGAGCTTGGGCCGTGTACAGTCAGAATGAGGTGTTTACCAGCTCCACAGAGCCCAGTGTTTACAGAAGAAGAGGGGGAGAGTATTCTGACTGGATGAGTTTACTTTGAAGATAAAAATGTTCTTTGGACCGTTCTTAAAGTATTTAAAATTTACCAACTCATGAGAAAATAACAAAAAGGTCCAAAATACACCCTCCCTCTTCTTACGAGAGAGTCGCAGACACCAGTCGAGTGAAGTTCAAAGCAAATCAAAGTATTTATTTAACAATATTGGATCCAGGAGAACTAACACATTGAGAACAGTGTGATACCCCTCCCAAGTAAAGCTCTGACCTCTCCCCCATCTGACTCCAACAGTTATACCCCAGATGACGTATAGCCTGTGGTGAGGTGTTTCTGGCTGATTAGCGTATATTAATATGCATAATTTCATGTGTTAGTACTCAGCTCTTCACGTGCAATATTCAGGTGCCTGTTGTGACCCTGAAGACATTCTTTATCTGGCCAGGCTGACAATGGGCCTCTCTTCCCAGCACTTTTTCTCAAGAGACTAAAATTTAGGGAGTCCGAAATATACACTTCAAGGCCACAAACAGAAGCTACCGATCAGCGCCTCCGTGACCAACACTATGATGTCAGTGTGTTACAATCCTGGAGTGCACATCTGTTCAAGGTTAGACGTTAAGAATTAAAAATGGGTAAATATCAAGTTATCATGCCATATAGTGAAGTTAGCTTATAATATGTCTTTAGGAGTAATTATCATATGAGTTAGTAGTGCAGAATCAAGCAAAAAAATGTTTAACTACATGTGTAAGTAATTCATAATGTAAATACTGGTTAGTCATTCATATAAATACATATAGGGTACAGGATTTCACACAATGAGTATGTAGTTATAAATGCTAATTTAACTAATCATCATTTAAGGATATTTGTCAACAAACACAAAGTAATAAAATTGTTTTCTACAACAACTTCAACATGGATTCATTAAAAATTAGCTTGAGAACAGTTGTGTTTTTACTGTGATTTGTTTTATTCAAATTATTGTTTAAATAAAACGTGTTGAAATGTGTGTACCAGTTTAATTGGGTACCTTTTTAAGCTGCAGCCGGTCAGATCTGGATACATCAGGACCCATCACATCAAATTTCCAACAGGTCTCACTCCTCACTGTTTTATCACTGTCCAGTATACCTCCTTTTATTGGAATGGAAACTGCTAGAGTGGAGAGAACGTCTTTAGAAAAGCTTTTATACATTTACCTAGAGATTTAATTGAAATAAAGAAGGTAGATAATTTCCCCCTTTCTAAAATTTGAAATAGTTTCAAACACAGCTGTTATGAGAATATATTTGGCACTGGGAGGGTACAATGCTTCCCAGAGTTCAATGTAATTTTTTGTAATATGAACAAGACTTTTGCCTAATGATCGTGTTTTTAAACTGCTTTGAAAAACAATTGTTTTTTAGTCTGCACCCTTTAGCCCCTTTCCTGAATAATTTGTTATGGCATTTTAAAATATTTTTCGAGCTTTGAGAGAATGTTTGTAGTGAGGTGTCACGCCTTCGTCTCGTCATGTCTGTTGTCCCCGGCCATGTGCTTTTAGCACATGGCTATGTTTTGTTTATGTCCTTGTCTCTGCCCTCGTCCCGCCGCCTCGTCAGTCATTTGTTAACCCGTCCCCTCGTTATCTGTCCAGGTGTGTCTCGTTTGTGTTAGTATTTAAGCCCTCTTGTCTCGTGTCCTGTTTGTCGTTCATTTCACATTCTCATTTCTCCTTTGTCATGTCGGTCATGTTATCTGTCTGTCTCCGTAGTTTCCCTCGTCGTCGTTTCGTTTCCCAGTCTAGTCTGTCTCTGTGATAGTTTTGTTTCATTTCGTGTTTTGTTGTTTCCTTTGTATCTTGTCTTTGTTTTGCTTTATTAAACTGTCCGCGTTTTAGCAAATGCGTCTGCCTCAGTCAGTCCGCTCCGTGATTCCTGACATGAGGATAAATGGCATAATCAAGTAAATGTTTTATTTTTGCATTGACACTTGAACATATCATTGTTTTATTTATTTACACATTCTTTAATTTGAGTGTATATGGAAAGAAAAGTGAAAAATATAATCATATCCTGATAGAGACACACATCAGCTGCAATCTCACATGATTTTGATTTTTTACTCTGGCTTTTCCTCTTCTAGTCTTCTGCTGCTCCTGGTGTCCAAGACCGTTCTACGTTACTTCCACAGAGGAATATTCCACAATGTTGAAATCAGAAGAGATAAAATTTGAGGATACAGTGTGTGAAATCTCCAGCTCTTATGAATCATCTTCAGATACACCCCACATGGCATAATCAAGTAAATGTTTTATTTTTGCATTGACATTTGAACATATATCATTTTATTTATTTACACATTCTTTAATTTGAGTGTGTACCAAAATAAAGGGAAAAAATAATCATATCCTGACAAATAAACACACATCAGCTGCAATCTCACATGATTTTGATTTTTTAACTCTGGCTTTTCCTCTTCTAGGAAAAGAAGAACATCCCTTCGTGAGTCTTCTGCTGCTGGTGACCAAGACCGTTCTACTTTACCTGCACAGATTCATGAAAGAACATTGCACAATGTCGAAATCAGAAGAGATTAAATGTGAGGATACAGTGTGTGGAAGCTTCAGTTCTCAGGAATCATCCTCGTATACACCCCACACTAATACAGCTGACAGTAAAACACAGAGAAGTTCTGACAAACAGAAAACTTGCTCCTGTTCAGAGTGTGGGAAGAGTTTTACTCAACAGAGTCATCTCCAAAGACACCAGTGCATTCACACAGGAGAGAAACCATATTTATGTTCAGAGTGTGGGATGAATTTTGCGAGATTGAATTATCTGCATGAACATCAGCGCATTCACACTGGAGAGAAACCCTATTCCTGTTCAGAATGTGGGATGAATTTTGCCAGAATTGGTTGCCTCAAACAACATCAGCGCATACACACAGGAGAGAAGCCATATTACTGTTTACATTGTGGGATGAATTTTGTGAGACTCAGTTATCTCAAAGGACATCAACGTGTTCACACAGGAGAGAAACTGTATTGCTGTTCAGAATGTGGGAAAAGCTTTACTATACAGAATTCTCTCAAAATACATATGCACATTCACACAGGAGAGAAACTGTATTCCTGTTTAGAATGTGGGAAGAAGTTTGGTATTTATATTTCACTCCAAAGACACCAGCGCATTCACACAAGAGAAAAACTATATTCCTGTCCAGAGTGTGGACAGAGTTTTACTCAACACAATTCTCTCCAAAGGCATCAACGCATTCACACAGGAGAGAAACCGTATTATTGTTCAGAATGTGGGAAAGGTTTTACTCAGCAGTGATCTTCAAAGACACCAGCGCATTCACACAGGAGAGAAACCATATCAGTGCTCAGAGTGCGGGAAGAGGTTTACTGAAAGCAGTAATCTCCGAAGACACCAAGATGTTCACAAAGAAAATAAACTGTATTACTCTTCAGACTGTGGGAAGAGTTTTTGAAAAACTCACTGCGTTTAAAAAGAACTGAAGCAGTACCACTGCACGATATCTGAGAATACCTTCAGACAGCATATGGATATAAAAGATGATGAAGAAAAAATCTGAAATTGAAAATGAGAGAGTGAGTCAGCTATTGGATTGGAATGGCCAGGGATGTGAGTAGCCCTTAAAATTAATTGGTGCATGACTAAATGCCAAATGAGATGACGGAGAAGGAACATGAGTGGCAGTGACTTTTACCACCTTTTCTTAAATTTGCAAATGTTAAATTTACATTCAGTTTATTTTATTGCAATTAATTTAAAGGGAAATTATATTTTGGACTCAATTTCATGTTTCTATGGAGTGCCTAAATCAAGTAAATCACTATTTAAGTAGACATTTTACTAGATAGGTTCTTACTTGTACTTAAGTAATAATCCTAGTGGCTAATTTTACTTCTACTTGAGTAATTATTATTTCAAAGTACCAGTACATTTTCTTGAGTACAGGGTTTGGTGACTCAGCCCATCTCTAGATATTACAACTGTACAAATGGCACTGTTGAGCTTAATTTATCTAGATAATAGATACATTTTTCATTGTGACTATACCCCTCTGATTTGACCATGCACAAATGCCTTTAAGTAATGCCTTGCTATTCTTCATGACCAACCTTTCTTTTTGGGTGTCTTTTTCTGCTTTTTTGCTGCAACATGACCAGGGTCTTCCACATTGTTTAGAGACAGGGGACAAAATACAACAAGAATTAAGTTAATACTGTGAGCAATTAATATATATTAACAATTAAATGATAATTTAAATCTAATTCTAGACAAATGGAACTAACACAATCATTTTGAAATTATTGAGAGAGAAAGTCTTCTTTTGTTGGTACTAGAGGTGGGAATCACAGAGTATCTAAAAATACAATATTGTCATGATACATTGCTGACAATAACAATGATATCACAATGCTGCTATACTCAATATACTGCAAGACAATCCTCTATTATACATGACCATGTCTTTGTAACTGAAGAAGACACAATATTCCTAAACTGGCAAACAGCAGGAACTATGTATTTATTAGTGTTATTTTCACAGAATTTGACACCCAGTATGAAAATATACAACAAAGTGCATAGATTTCTAGCTTATGCCTCTTTAACACACAAACTGAAACTTGTCTAATTGTAAACATGCACCTACTTGATTAAGTAAAAATATCAATATTTGGCACTAATGTGTCATGTAATCTATCAAAAAGCAATACGATTTATCACAATATATATCATTTATATATTATCTTATTACAACAATTAAGCTTACAAATAGCCAAAAATCATCCTAATAACATATTTTCCACATCATATTTGTGAGGTATGTAACGTAAATCCAAAATAACCCACTTAGTTGAATATGTTTATGTTTACAATGCATTATTGTGGTTACATAGATGGAAACTTGAAATGATGCTTAAATGATAGGCTGCAACACCAATAAGGAAATGATTGTGGTCTTGTCCATTTTGATGAGCTAAGTAAAGCTCTGTCAGCCTTTAACTTTATGTATGAAGTTAGGTGCTTGATCCAGTATCATTATGTCAAATACCATTAGGTGCAAATATGCACACATGATGTAAATTTGAGAGTTAATTTTGAATGGATTTAGACATATCCCACCTTTTTATGTGTTCTTCCTGCTCCTTCTTGTTTTATCTAATGGGAAAAAAGAGACATCAGTCAAAAGCTATTTCTGTTTCATGCACAATGATACTGGTATTATATCAATATATATTATAGCTGCTTATTTAAAAATAATTTGCTTCAGCCCAATGCTTAAATTTGGTCAATATTTCAAACCAATATTGTCCTCTTGCTCTCACTTTTTGTGTGCCAGAAGAAGACTAAGTGGCACTGCCTATTCTACAGCAGGTTAGCTAAAATGTCTGACTGCAATGACTATTATATCATTCATTATCACTGCTTTTATCTTATGCTATATTCAAGATATCCCAGAAATGTAGTATTTATGAGACGAGATCTTATGAACAACACAAGAACAGCAAGGCTGTATTTACTAGTGGGAAACTTGAGGTAATTATAAATATGTGCACTGATCAGGCATAACATTAAAAGCACTGCCAGGGGTGATGTGAATAACATTGATTATCTTGTTACAGGGGGACAGTACTTGAAGTTGATATATTGAAAACAGTAAAAATGGTCAAGTGTAAGGATCTGTGTGACTGTGACAAGGGTCAGATTGTGATGGATAGACGACTGGGCATCCCTGCTTAAAGAAATTAAATAAATAAATAAAGAAGGTGGTGTGTTATGGAGTGTTCCAGGTATGCAGTGGGTAGTACATACCAAAAGTGGTCCAGGGATGGACAACCTATGAACCGATGACAGAGTTATAGGTGCTCAAGGCTCACTGATGTGCATGGGAAGCGAAGGCTAGCCTGTCTATTCTGACACCATTGAAGATCTACTGTAGCACAAACTGCTGAAAAAGTTAATGCTGCATTTGACAGAAAGGTGTCAGAGCACAAAGTGCATTACACAGCTTGCTGTGTATGGGGCTGCATTGGCACAGATCAGTCAAAGTGATCATCAGAACACAGAACACAAACACATCAGAACTAGACCATGGAGCAATAGAAAAGTGTGACCTGTAGAAGAGACAGTGACAAGATGCTGGACGAGGCAGTGTAATGCTCTGGACAATGTTCTGCTGGGAAACCTGGGGTCTTAGCATTCATGTGGGTGTTACTTCAATACATACCACCTACCTAAATATTAGTGCATACTTAATACACCACTTGAGGGCAATGTTGGTTTTTAATGTTGTGGCTGATCAGTGTATATTAGCATTAGAATCTGCAGATATATACATGTATAATATCAGATATTGGCATTGGCCTAGAACTCCCACATCGGCACATCCCTAATGACTTCACTGTAAATTACATTTGTAATGATTTTACATAAAACTACTACTGGACCCTAAGCTGCTGATGGTGGACCTGGCACTGCTGCAGTTGAATGATGAGCTGCTGCTGCCTTTGACCGCTGAGCTACTGCTGCTGCCTTTGACCGTTGAGCTACTGCTGCTGCTGGACACTGCACTGCCGCTGGACCCTGAGCTGCTGATGGTGGACCTGGCACTGCTGTAGTTGAATGATGAGCTGCTGATGCCTTTGACCGCTGAGATACTGCTGCTGCCTTTGACCGCTGAGCTACTGCTGTTGCCTTAGACCGCTGAGCTACTGCTGTTGCTGGACCCTGCACTGCCGCTGGACCCTTTGCTTCTGATGCTGCTGCTGCTGGACCTTGCGTTGTTGATGCTGTTGCTGCTGGACCCTTTGCTGCTGCTGCTGCTGGACTCTTTGCTGCTGCTGCTGCTGGACCCTGCGCTGTTGATGCTGCTGCTGGACCCTGCGCTGTTGATGCTGCTGCTGCTGGACCTTCCATTTGGCTTTCTGGGGCTTTGTCTGGCACACACTGAATCCAGCCTAAATTTGAGTGAAAATTTTAAAGATGCAACATTCACATGCTAAGCAAGTGAGATCAATGTCAGACACACTTGTGCTTAATACTCATCATATATAAAAAGACACAGACTGCAGAACATTCTAACCTTGAATTACGATGTCATATTGAGACTGCATGCATTTAAGACAGGCAGAGGATGTCTCAGAAAGCTTGCATCTAGGTGACAAAAACTCTGACAGCCAGGTGCCAGGCTTCCTTCCGGGCCTTGACAAAAATATGGTAGCTCTTATTCCTAAAGCCTGCAACTTCTCAAGCTGAAACAACAGAGAAATTAAACATGAGAAATGAAAAATCTGTCCAAGAACAATACAAATAATTTTAAACTTGTATACTGAAGCACAATGTCATATTAAAATTAGCTGCATACTAATAGTGAAGCTTCATCCTTTATGTGGGATGAGGTGTGATTCTTCTTTTGGGTCTGAACCCATTTGTTGCACTTTATGTCAAACTTTTCTAACTTTTTTTAAGTCTCAATTTATATGGCTGTTCTGATTTGCAAGTTTTGCACATTTTACAAGCTATACTGAGAGAAGCCACACATTGCTTAAAAGTGGTTTCTCGTCCTGGCATTCCTAAATAAATCAGACACAGTGAGAGAGCAAGACAGAGACAGTGAGAGACATACCAGTGAGAGACATGTAAGAGAGCAAAAATAAGAATAATAATTAGATAAATTAGTTGTTTTTTTCCAAACAACTAGTCAAAGTTTTATATTTAATTAAATATTCTTGTGCATGTGAGCAACTGAATGACTCATTCATACATCAGCAGATGGTTAGAAGATTTTGCCTTAGTATCAAAATAATTATTAGCAAAAACATGAAAATTATTTGTATGCAGCCATAACTAGAGAATTCTACTAATAGCAGCTCAGATCAGGACTACCATGAAATGCAACACTGAAAATTTACAGAGAACAAAAGGTTCAAATAGAGGTTTTTATCATCTAGACACACAGAAAGACTGATGTTTGTTTTATTGCAATATGATATCCAACTTCATCAGATATCAGCTTCAATATATATTTGTCAACAATGGAACAAAAAAGATTTTTGAATTTGATTATAGCTTGATAGCCAATTTGTTTAACAAGTAAGCTTACAAATAAAAGTGTTCTGTACACGTAGCACTTAATAAGAAGGGTTGTGCTGTGAAATGTAGTGTGATTATTATTTATTTATAGTCATTACATAATGGTATATATTAACATCTGAATGCTATCCTCTTTCTAGTCAATATTAAAACAAATTGTTTCCTGCATTTTTGTCTCATATCTACATCACAGACAATTGAGCTTTTCAAAAACACTAAAGTCATATCATGAAGCTGCACATGTCTATTTATAGTGGAATGTCAAATCATGTCCTATTCCCCATAGTGATGTACAGTACATAGATAATACACCTAAGAGTCCTACACATATTGAACTAAATATCAGATATGGAATTATGCAAAAATCCACCAATAAGTTTACATAGTTTAGAATGGACTTTTGGAATGTACAGATTTACATTTCAACACACCCAGCAAAAACCAATTGAAAAGACATTGATAAAACTCTTTGTCTTGCATCATAACAATATTGAGAATTGGTTGAAAATGAAAGGTGAAAAGACATCTTTTTCAGTTTGCTTAACAAAAACTAGTACAAAAATATTACAACATCTGGGAATCCGTGCCTGTTTAATAGCAGGGAGTTTGAGTTGAGTTAAAAAATATTCAGAAAGACTAATCTGAGTTTGTACACAGCATTTTCATCAGTCTTATTTTCCTGCCTATATTATGGGTATATGTATTCAAAAACGGACCAAATTATACTAAATACATTCCAATTTTCTACAACTATTTCTGAAGTAAATAAACAGCATGAC
This sequence comes from Hoplias malabaricus, assembly GCF_029633855.1. Taxonomy (NCBI): domain Eukaryota; kingdom Metazoa; phylum Chordata; class Actinopteri; order Characiformes; family Erythrinidae; genus Hoplias; species Hoplias malabaricus. The sequence goes on along the minus strand of NC_089802.1, from coordinate 37,904,659 downwards.
TAACTGACCAGTTTTAGCCAAAAAAAAAAAACCCAGTCCTATTGACATATGGTGTATGTATGTATAATTTCTCATGTTTGTCTTTGAACATAACATGTCTAAAAGCTTTGAATACAAATTGAATGTGAGGAGAATGTCCAATCAAATTTCAGTAAATGTACTTAAATTACAAATCAGTGTAGTTCATTAAAGAACCTGTAATATTCTTGACAAATTTGCTCAAATTTTGTTTATCCAATTTAGCAATTTTATAACACAATAAGGATTAAACACCAAAAATGATTGATGTAAGCTTGATCTTGCTGGCAACAGATGGAGCAAAAACACTTTTAACACTTTTTATATTTTTCTCTTTTTTGTTCTGGATACATGGACCTAGGTGTGTTTAAACCAGACTGCAGGCTGACAGCTCTTCAACACCAGGGGTAGAAATAGTACATTATTTCTATGAAATAAATATCCAGCACAACTAAAGAAATGCCTTCCTATATGTTTTTCTAATTTGTAACCACTCAATACTGGCATGCTAGGCATTTTGTTTCTTGCTCATATTTGTATTTATATATGAAATGCACTAGGATTCACAACATTTTATTAATGTGAAATCTCAAATATGAGATTCAGGCCGCTTCAGGCGCCCTCAGAGCGTGGTGACGTAAGTTGAAGGATTTCCTCTGGCTCGCTGTCCTGAGTGGGAGTCTCCTCCAGAAGGAAGAGGCGTCAGATTAAAAGTTTGCTGTTTTCCTCTGATCCTCAGAAGCGATGTGCTCAGAATTAATTAACTAATACAAATTTTACGATTTTCACTCAATTTCAGCGGTGGTCCTTATTCTGGCCCAAATAAGTTTTACCTGCTTTGATCAGTCGTAAAATTAAACTTGGATTGGGCAACAACGAAGACAAATGAAAAAAAAAAATTACTGACAATTAATCGACCATTTACTCTTTTAGTTTCTGTATTGCGATGCTAACTGACACAAGGCATCCCCTGCTAGTTCGCATGAAGGTCTGTCTTCTTTTAAGAGACTTCAGAAGAGTCGGCTTTGTCAGCGTAGAGAGAAAACAAAGAGCGTAAGGGAGAATGTAAGAAGGAGTGAAAACGAGAGCGTAAGAAGCAAAAAGAAGTATAAGAAGCGTAAGGGAGAAGAGAGTGCGTAAGGGAACGCGACTCCCTTTTTCATAGGTGGTGCGGTCACGCCCATTTGGGAGGTTTCCGTCCTCTAATTGGTTCCTGGGTTTGGGGAGTCCACGTGACCGTCTCCAGTTCCAGAGAAAGAAAAGATCACATTTTTTGGGCAAGTACATCAAGTATATTATCAACTTTTCTAGATGTTAGAGATTAATTCATTTTTCTAAATTGAGACAGGGATTTTTCCTCGTGATTAAAACAGTAATTCATATCACTTGGTTAGTTAGTAGACAGTCACCTGAGCAAAACAGAGGACAACATTAATAATACATTGCATAATACATGCTTAGTTTCAGCAGAAACATATGCGTCCGATATCCTTTGTTAGAGGGAGAGAGGGCGAAAAATGATTTCACAAATGTCCACTTGGGGGCACTGTTGGTCCATGCTGTTTGTCTGGTTTGAACTCGCGTTGCGAGGTCACCATCAGGCAGTCCTGGGCCATCTGTTGATTTTGGATAAGATAAGGTTCGTTAGTCCGACACTGACGATAATAAACGCTGGGGTTCTTTAATCCCGGTCTCCAAAGCTCTGATTGATCTTTTAGGCTTAATGGGGTCATAAAATTGGGGGGTACCAATTAGTGTCCAGAAGAAAAAGGGGGTCTTAGTCATCTGGTCGTCATAAAGTTTGAAGAGGACCACTCACTGTCATCCTGGGGGTCACAAGCTTAGCCTTCGCTATCAGATATAGGTGTGTGCGTGAGTTTGTGTGTGGGTGGGGGTGCGTAGTCTTTCAGCATACACACACTCTGTGGAATGCAGGTCCCGTCCCCTCCTTTTTATAAAACAGAATGTAGAGTCAGAGTCTTATTTTTCATTTCTTGATCTGGATCCATACTCCACTACAGCATGGCTGATAGCTTCTTCAGTCCATCTAGCTCTATTCCGGCCAGTTTGCAAGGCAGTTATCGGTAGGTTTTTCCTACATGCTTCAGCAGGATTCAACCGTACAAATACTCTATTTGGGTCCTGGCTGGTCTTTGAGTATTTTCCCGGAGTCAGGACCCGGTTCAATCACTTCAGGGAGCCGACGATCAGGAGAATGAGCAGCGGGGCCATCCTACCGGGAGAAATGCTCATGATTAGATTTAGGGTACTTACGGCGAGTCGCTTTTTAGAAAAGTTTACCACTATACCCCCCTTTTGATAAAAGTTTTATGTCTAGGATAAACACTCTACAATAATTGACGATGAGGGACTAGGATCTTCCTTTTGGTTAGAAGCTTGTTGCCTGCTGAAGAGTGAGAGGAAGAGGGGAAAAGAGATAGAAGGACTAAGGTGTTAGTAGAAGGCTGTAGTTGTTTGTTAACCAACACCCTTCTTGCCTTTGGTTCTATTGTTTATGACCTAACACAAACGTTAGTGTCCCCTACAAGTCCCATGGGGGTTTTGTGTGGCCTGATTTGATTGCGGTGGACTCACTTGAGCTTAGCACTGCCGTGACCTTTGTTGATTTTGATCTGGTACACAACGGGGGACAGTTTGTCTGTGATCTCATAGGGACCGGACCATTGGGGTAGGAATTTGCGGGCCAGATTCCCCCATTTTTCACGACCTTCCAACAGGTTGGACAAAGATGTAGTACCACACCTTGTCCCCTATTTGGAGTTCGTCATGGGATGCCTTGTGATCATAGTACGCTTTGTGACCTTCTACACTTTTTTCCAGTTTCTGCTGGGCAATGGCAAAAGTGGCTTTGAGATGTTTCTGCAGATCCTCCATATACTGATGAGTGGTGTAGGCTACTGCTATGCTAGCTTCACCTGGCTGATATAACAGATGTAGAGGCAGAATCATCTGTCTCCCTGTCATCAACTCAATGGGTGAGACCCTGACCGCATCATGTGGTGTCGCACGTATGGCCATCAGTACAAGGGGTAGCTTAACATCCCAGTCTCACTGGTTTGTTGCTACATACTTTTTCAGTATGCTAACAACAGTTCTGTTGGCTCGCTCTACCTGACCTGAGCTTTGAGGACGGTAACTAATGTGGAGGCTGGCTTTTACTCCTAAGAGTTGCCAGAGCTGCTGCATGACCTTTGCTGTGAAATGTGTCCCTCTGTCAGAGTCGACACGGCTGGGTAGGCCAAACCGTGAGAAGACATGGTTCATTAGTAAGTAGGCCGTGGTTAGCGCTGTGTCATTCGTTGTGGGGAGGCATTTTACCCATTTAGTGAATGCACACGTGACTGTGAGGAAGTATTTGTTACCTCTCACTGTTCGGGTGAGTGGTCCAACCCAGTCTATCTGGAGGTTTGACCAAGGGAACGATAACCCTTTCTTTTGCAAGGGGGCTCTATGAAGAGGATTTGAGGGTTGAAATTGGCAACATACCAGACAGCCTTTAATGTAATCAGCCACATCTTTTACCATGTGGGGCCAATATGCCACCTGCCGGAGTGCATGGTGTGTTGCTTTGACCCCTTTGTGTCCCGCAGATGTGGAGTCATGAGCGTGCATCAGCATCACCCCCCTGTGGCACTGAGGAACCATGAACGCAGGTGAAATGTGCAAGTCAGTGGCATGAACAAGCAAGCCTTTGACGGCGCCGTATAGGTCTTTAAGGCCTGGAATGGTGTCAAGATTTTGAGCAGAGATGGGACATGTAGATGGGTCAGAGACATGCATAAGCATTTTAGAAATGGACGTGTCCCGAGCTTGGAGAGTAACTAAGTCGGCGTCAGAAAAAGCAGGGTTAATGGAGACAATGGTACTTTTAGCATTGTCAGGTGATGCTGTTGCTACAGTTCGAGACCGTGTAATAGCTAGGACATCGATGTCGGGTGGGTTTGGATAAAGGGAGGGATCGAATGTCCATGATATGCCTTCGCAGGCACCTTGTTTGGCTAAGCTATCTGCCTGGTCATTGAATTCTTTGTCATCTCCTGGGATTTGGGAGTGGCCCCTTTCTTCCAGTAGATCTGCAGGTCATGTGTATCTACCAAGTGTTCACACGCCGCAAAAAGCTCTTTGTGTTTGACTGGCAAAAGTCTTTGAGTGACAAAGTCTTTGCATGTGTTAGGGTCGAAGTAGTGGTGGTTAGCCACGGTAGGTACGAGGGTTTCCGGAGTCTGTGGCACTTGGGAAGTAACGTCTCCTTCACATCGCCTGCAGGAGGCAAGGCCTGTGCCTAGAGGGTAGTAGTTTTGTGCGTAATGTACCTCCAAGTCAAAGCTTTGGAGAGCCATTAGCCAGGAGGGTACTCGAGCGTTAGTTACTACACCCTCTCGAATTCGTTGGCTGTTCAGGAAAGTGACTGGCTGATGATGAGTCTCAACAATCACCTTCTGACCACCAAGGTAGTTGGAGAAATGTTTGACTGCCAACACTGTTGCTAGTAGTGCTTTTTCACAGTCACTATATTTGTGTTCAGCAGCCAGCATAGTTTTACTAGCATAGGCTATGGCACGTTTGTCTTTGTCATGTAATTGATACAGACCGTAGCTGAGACAGTGGTCAGAGAATCCCACTTCTAGGTAGAATTCTTTGCTACTGTCAGGGTAGGCAAGGCATGGGGCCGTGCACAGTTTTGATTTCAGTGCCTGCATGGCTTGTTCCTGGGCTTCGCCCCAGATCAATATCCTGGAGTATCAGATCAGGAGTATCCTTTTTTAGTAGGTCATAAAGTGGACGGGCTAGGTCCACATAGTTTTTGATGAACTGGCGTGAGTAGTTGCATACTCCTAAGAAACTACGGCGTTCCTTAAGATTGGTTGGTGCTGCGAGGTCTGTTACCCCTTGCACTCGACTCACTTGTGGTTCAACGCCATCAGTGCTTACGAGCAGACCGACATAATTCACCTTTGTTCTGCACCACTGATATTTGGAGAGTGATATTTTCGCACCTGCTGTTGTGAGCTGGTCAAGAACATGATCAATCTCGTCAATGTGTGCCTGTATGGAGTGGTTACGCATAAGTATGTCATCCACATATATGAGGGTGCCTCGCTCGCGGGCATCAGGGCATGCTTTGTTCAAGAAAATGTTGAACTCAGCTGGAGAGTTGGCATACCCAAAGGGGCACCGAGTGAATGTACACTGTCGGTTCGCGAAGGTCAAAGCTTTTTCACGCCGCGCAATGGCTCAAACCTGGCGGAACAAGGTGGAAGACATTAGGGTGACATCTGATGCAGTGTCCAGCAGGGCCTCATGTACTAGCCTTCCCTCCACAATGGTGGACAAATAGAACTTGCATGCAACTCCTTTTTCAGTTAAGTGTCCCATGAATTGTTGGACGGGTGTGTCGCCTTCAATGACTGAGGGGTCATCTGGCGTTAAACCTTCCTTGCCGTCTAACTGAACAACCAAGACAGCACTGGAGGGTGTTTGTGAGTCACCCCCCTGTACCATTTGGTCCTCAGCATTTGTCTGGGTTACAAGGAAAACGCACTGTACACTAGAAGACGGAGCTTCGCTTGTCACCTCTCCTACATAACTCTCTTCCATTTCTGAGGTGTTAGAGGATGGCTCTAGGTCAGATTGCACAGAGGTGATAGAGAGAACGTCAGGTTTTTTTCTTTTTCTCTTTGCAAATCATTGCAAGCATTCGGCGGATGTCCTCTAACTTGCTTTTAAACTTGTCTTTGGCATAATTTTCTTTATTTTAATACCAGTATTTTCCTTCTTTTCTTTATTAGAATCAGAAGGCTGATTCTGAGCGGTTGGCTCATATACCTTATGGTGATTTGCTGGTTTTCTTTTCGGCAGGGTAATAGTCACGACCATACCCAGCCCTGTCCCAAGGGTTCTAGAAATCTTTGCTGCGATTTCTGTCTGGCCTGCGAGGAGGGTAGTGTTTGTAGTGGTGAGAGGATGGAGGAGATTTCGGGCCCTCACTGGACCACGGAGTTGGTGAAGGGTCCCGGGCGGATCTTTGTGGATCAGCCTGGATAGCACCCTCCAACTCTAAAGGTGGAGAGTTGGAGTCAACATTTAAGACCTGGGGTATTTCAGACCATTTGTTTGTATTTTGTTGTGATTTTAGGAAACCTCTGAGTGCTAAGTCACGCAACTGTCTGCTAGACAGGGTGCGAGGGCAAGCTGAGACTCCCAGCTGATGACTAGTGTAGGAATGGAGGTTTTGGATAAATAATGATTTAAAATGTAACTCTTCTTCCATTCCGGAGTCATTTCTAGGTCCGAAATATGCCTGTCTGAGTCTGTTATAATACTGCTGAGGGGATTCCTGGCGTTGCTGTTTTACACTCAAAGCAGAGGCCAGTCCTGTCTGTGACAGGTAATTGGAGAATTCTTCCTCCAGTGCTTGGCAAAGCACATCGTATTGCGCTTTCACATAGTCTGGCTAACGTTCAATGTAGTTACTCATGTCTCGGCTGGAGGTCAGTTTAATCACATATAGTTGGTCATCTACTGTGATTCCGGGGAACCGTTGTAGGTACAAACCAGATTCCAAAAATGTTGGGACACTAAACAAATTGTAAATAAAAGCTGAATGCAATGATGTGGAGATGGCAAATATCAATATTTTATTCGTAATAGAACATAGATGACAGATCAAAAGTTTAATCTGAGTAAATGTAACATTTTAAAGGAAAAATGTGTTGATTCAAAATTTCACAGTGTCAACAAATCCCAAAAAAGTTGGCACAAGTTGCAATAAGTGGCTGGAAAAAGGAAATTGAGCATATAACAAACAACTGGAACCAATTAACACTAATTAGGTCAATTGACAACATGATAGGGTATAAAAAGAGCTTCTCAGTGTGTCAGTGTCTCTCTGAAGCCAAGATGGTAAGAGGATCACCAATTCCACCATTGTAGTGCAGCAATACCAGAATGGTGTTACCCAGCGTAAAATAGCAAAGACTTTTAATTTATTATCAACCGTGCATAACATCATCAAAAGATTAAGAGAATCTGGAACAATTGCTGTGCGTAAGGGTCAAGGCCATAAAACTCTACTGGATGCTCGTGATCTCTGGGCCCTTAAACGTCCTGCACCTCAAACAGGAATGCAATTGTCAAGGAAATAACAGAATGGGCTCAGGAATACTTCCAGAAACGCATTGTCAGTGAACACAATTCACCATGCCATCCGTCGTTGCCAGCTGAAACTCTACAGTGCAAAGAGGAAGCCATTTCTAAGCAAGATCCACAAGCTCAGACGTTTGCACTGGGCCAGGGGTCTTTTAAAACGGAGTGTGGCAAAATGGAAGACTGTTCTGTGGTCAGATGAGTCACGATTTGAAGTTCTTTATGGAACACTGGAACGCCATATCATCCGGACCAGAGAGGACAAGGATAACCCAAGTTGTTATCAACACTCCATTCAGAAGCCTGCATCACTGATGGTATGGGGTTGCATGAGTGCTTGTGGCATGGGCAGCTTGCATGTCTGGAAAGGCACCATTAATGCAGAGAACTATGTTCAGTTTCTAGCAACAAAGACGCCACCCAATGTTCTCTGCAGCCCCCCCGCGAAGGCCCGCGAACCGATCCGGCCCAAAGACGCCACAGTGGGTCTCGTGACCGGCCGAGGACACACTCCAGGGCGTCGGACGCGACTCAAGCACGTCGCTGGCTTCGAGATATGTAGTTGTTGTAAAGGCTCTGGAGATGACCCAGAGGCTAAAGAACCCTTTTTATTTGTTTTTAAAAACAGGGCTGATATGGAGCTGTTTCTAAAAGTTTGTGTTGATGAGTAGGGTCTCAGGGTCAATGTGATGTTTGTGGTTACGCCATGCCCCTCACCCCAGAATATTTAAGGCATGTAAACTGGACTGTAGCTGGCCCCTCACCTCAATTCTTAAAGGCACAGATACTAGACTGCAGGGCCCCTTATACACCACAGTTCAGACAGTGTGTATAGTTTGATACTTAGAAACCTAGGCTGTCTGTTTAACTGTGACGTCCTGCTTTGCTTAAAATGCCCTGCACAAAATAGCTATCCTAGTTATTTTCTTTCTTCTAACAGATTTCTATAACTAATGCAGCTGAGATTGCTCTGTTTGAGCATTGTTTGGAAGTTTAAGAGAATGTCAGTGAGTTCTTTGGGATATTATGTTAGATTATTGTGTATTTTGTAGTACAGCTGTGTGCCTGGTGACCATGTAATAACTGTTTTGTTTTCAGTGTTAATATTATACCTTGTAAACATTGAGTACATTTTCAGCATCATGTGATTTACAGGCTTGTTTGTGGTTGGCTTAATATGTGAAATTCTTGCAATAAATAAAGAGAATAACCATTTAACTGACACCACATGTGCTGAGAATGATAATGTTTGCTTACATAGAGGCTACTACTCACTTCCTAACAAGAGACATGACAGTAAATATGGGTTCATCAGCACAGCTCAGTGCTGGGGTGCTATATATTCTTCGCCTGGCATTAGGTTCATGTTTCTCTACTCCAGAGAATCCAGTTCTATTGTCAGTATTTCTCTACAAGGATTAGAGAGGTGCGTGTGTGCACATCTGCACATCTGTGTTAGTAACGGTTGCAACTTAATATAGAATATATTCATTACAAATTTGTCCTCAAATATTTGTACATATGGTGTATTTCTGAAATAAACTGAATAAATGAACTATATTAAAATAAATTGATAGCCCTTCGGGCCGCACGGTGGTGCAGCAGGTAGTGTGTTGCAGTCACACAGCTCCAGGTTGTGGGTTTGAGCCACACTCCATGTGACGGCCTGTGAGGAGTTGAATTAGATAAGCAGTTTCAGACAATGGATGAATGAATGATAGTCCTTCTACAAATTCACATGCACAATCCAGGTAATAATAAAGGAAGGCTTTCTGACAGTCTAAGCCAGTGTTATCCAATTCTGATCCTATTCTACCTGTTCAAACAAACTTGATTCAACTAATTTTGTGAGTAGGGTGTTCCAGGACCTGGTTCTGATGCCAAATCAAAGCATATGTGATCATCTCAACACAAAGAACAATACACAATACTCTACAACAAGGACATACTTCTATAAAGAATCATTTAAAACCACACAAAGGAACTAAATGAAGTACAGTGAACTTCTCTGAATGTCTGTTTATATTCTTAATTGAGCCAAATTTCCTGAAAAGTTGCACCACTATCTTGGAATTCATTAAACCATAACTACATTACAGTGAATTTCCATCTTATTAAGTTCACCTCACTTGTAGCTACATGCACTGACTCTAATGTCATATACACCCACTATGACTGATTGCTCATGGTAGGTTTGCTGAATATTATGATTATTTGCAAATTATTAGCACCATTTCTCCCATGTCCATTAATGGAAAGGAGCTGCTTTAAATATTTATTTGAATAGTGGGCCATAAGTGTTACTTAAGGGTTTACACATTTAAACTGATTATAATCCAATACTGTGCTGAGTACAAAACAAATAATACAGTCCTATAGTTCTGTAATCAAATTAAAATAATGATTATAGACATGAGAGACCTAATGGATTTCATAAGTCTGCAGTTCACCCCATAATCAGATTACCAAAAATATATAATTAAAATATCAGGAGTGCTATGTATTTTGTTTTCACTGAAACGTAATATTTTGAACTACAACTAGTAGAGGGTACCTAGTTCTGTTGGAGAGAAACTATGCCCTTTTTTCAAATCACAAAGGCTGCATTTCCTACATTCGCCTTCCTACAAAACATCTAGATCCCCCACTTGCTGGTTTCTACCCACTTGCTGCGTACGCCCCTCCCACTTGCTGGATTCCGCCCACTTGCGGGCCTCCGGCCTGCAGAGATATGTACTTGGGGTTTTGTGAGTGGGAAATAATCAAACAATTTTAATTGCGATAGCAAGTTTCTCCACTAGAGAGCACTGAAAGGAGATCTGAATGGCAACAGCAAGCTTCAGCATCGGAGTTGAACTTAAATTGCAATACCAGACCAGGACACCAAAGCAAGTTTATAATGCAATAGTAACAATGAACACCAGTTGGCTTGTGGGGATTCAAATAAACACAGCACAAGTAGACACAATGTAACACAAACGGGAATTTCAACTGTAGTGGGAAGTTTTAACACTAGAGGGCGTTAACTAAAAAAATCTAAAATGGGAACACAGATTTCAAACACTAAGGTACATTAAAAGGATTTCATTTGTAATGACAACTTTTAAGCACCAGAAAGCTGACAAATACTTCAGGTTGCCTCAGCGGACAACCTCCCAACCACTAGAGGATGTGCGGGAATCAAACATCAAGGGTAACACCACACTTGACCACAAGGGGGAGCACGAAAAAATACGCTCCTCAATAGGCGCTAGTTATGAAGCAATTTCCCTGTAATCATGTACTTTAACCACGAGAGGGAATTAGGCTTCCTCTGTTTTGGGGGCGTTTTGAATTTCCCTCCTTAGTTTTAGCTCCGCCCCTTGAAAGGGGTCGTTTGTTTCCTGAATTTGCGTTCAGTCCGCAAGGAAGGGGCTGAAGAGCACAGACTGCTCTACACAGAGAACACACAGGCCGTATTTTTCCTGGCGTTTGGCTCACGTTTTCTCTATGGCTGTGTTCTCAGTAACCTCCAATCGCCAAGCGCGCGATTCGTTTTTAAAGCTGGGAGTGACCCAGTTTTAAAATGAGCGGGGGAGTTCGGTTCGGTGGTCCTTCGCGCCGGATTTCGCGGCCGAGTGTCGAACCATAGCGATAACCCACCGCGGAAAACGCGCAATGGGGATGCTGAGGCCTATACAGTTCATGCATACAAAATAGCGCAGAGCCGCACACTTTAAAAGCAACCAAGCTTATTTTCGACAGTATATACCACAGAACAGATTTTCAACAATAACACACATACAACACGAAATCTTTTAAGTGTCTTTTGGAAGAGTCGGCTTCGTCAGTGTAGAGAGAAAACAAAGAAAAACAAGAGACAAGAGCGTCAAGAAAACAAGGGTGTAAGAGAGAGCGTAAGGAGTAAGTAAAGGGCGTAACGAGTAACTACTTTTTCATAGGTGGCGCGGTCATGCCCATTTGGGAGGTCCTCTGATTGGTTCCTGGGTTTGGGGAGTCCACGTGACCGTCTCAAGTTCCAGAGATATAAAAAGATCACTTATGTTTTGGCGAATTTATAACCTCAATGAATTAATACTTCATACATACTTGAATGTAGCATAATGAATATACTGGAGTATTTTTATCAAATAAATAAATATATATATATATATATATATATATATAATCCAGAGTGACTTATAAAAGTGCTTAATGTTCACACAATGTGTATCCTACCTAATACAAACAGGTTTGGGCCCAAACTCCCTTTGAGCACAGACACTGCCAGAACAAAGGCCAGTACATTAAATACAAAGTTAAAAAATTGGGTACAGCTATTTCCAGAGGTGAATCTTGTGTTAAAATAGACTGTAATTAATTCATATATCCAATTTAGCCTTTTAGTTGAGTATATTTTTGTTACATGGCGATTTGTCATAAATACCTTTATTTTATTAAAACTCCAACAGAAAAACGGAACTATAGTTCTCATTATTTGGGCTGTTGTAAGGTTTGAAATGAACTATTGTCTGCTGAATTATGTTTTATTTTTCCAGATATGAAGTGATGATATCTCTGGCTCCTCTAAATTTATCCAAATGCAAACTGATTTCACTGCTGTTCCTTTCTGGGTTGTATTGTGGTCCACTTGATTTTTTTTTATTGGCCGTGTCCATGCTGCATTTTAATTGATTGACAACAACCTCTTTCTCAAAGTCAAGACTGCAGCCTAGTAAATATGTGGCAAGAAACAAAATTTACAAAATTACACCTCTTGACGTCATCACCATGATTTTGAGTCAAGGAATCTAGATATAAATGGGCTTTTCATAAAAGTATTCAATTAAACTTATTGGAATATATTTTGGGCGGCACCATGTCATAGCAGGTAGTGTTGCAGTCACCTGGAGGTTGTGGGTTCAAATCCTGCTCCGGGTGACTGTCTGTGAGCAGTTGGGTGTGTTCTCCCCGTGTCCGTGTGGGTTTCCTCCAGGTGACTGTCTGTGAGGAGTGTGGTGTGTTCTCTCTGTGTCTGTGTGGGTTTCCTCCAGGTGAATGTGTGTGAGGAGTGTGGTGTGTTCTCCCTGTGTCTGTGTGGGTTTCCTCCGGGTGAATGTCTGTGAGGAGTGTGGTGTGTTCTCCCTGTGTCTGCGTGGGTTTCCTCCGGGTGACTGTCTGTGAGGAGTGTGGTGTGTTCTCTCTGTGTCTGCGTGGGTTTCCTCCGGGTGACTGTCTGTGAGGAGTGTGGTGTGTTCTCCCTGTATCTGCGTGGGTTTCATCCGGGTGACTGTCTGTGAGGAGTGTGGTGTGTTCTCCCTGTTTTTGTGTGGGCTTCCTCCGGGTGACCGTCTGTGAGGAGTGTGGTGTGTTCTCCCTGTGTCTGCGTGGGTTTCCTCCGGGTGACTGTCTGTGAGGAGTGTGGTGTGTTCTCCCTGTGTCTGCATGGGTTTCATCCAGGTGACTGTCTGTGAGGAGTGTGGTGTGTTCTCTCTGTGTCTGCGTGGGTTTCCTCCGGGTGACTGTCTGTGAGGAGTGTGGTGTGTTCTCCCTGTGTCTGTGTGGGTTTCCTCCGGGTGACTGTCTGTGAGGAGTGTGGTGTGTTCTCTCTGTGTCTGCGTGGGTTTCCTCCGGGTGACTGTCTGTGAGGAGTGTGGTGTGTTCTCTCTGTCTCTGTGTGGGTTTCCTCCGGGTGCTTCGGTTTCCTCCCACAGTCCAAAAACACACGTTGGTAGGTGGATTGGAGACTCAAGTGTCTGGAGGTGTGACTGTGTGAGTGAATGTGTGTGTGTGTCTGTGTTGCCCTGTGAAGGACTGGCGTCCCCTCCAGGGTGTATTCCCGCCTTGCGCCCGATGATTCCAAGTAGGCTCTGGACCCCCTGCGACCCTAAAATTGAATAAGCGGTTACAGATAATGGATGGATGGATGGGGTTACAGATAATGGATGGATGGATGTTTATATTTTCATAGTCCCTCATGTATCACAGAAACCTTCCGCAGAAGTCATCTAAGGTCAGTGTTTGCAGAATTACTTCCATATACCAAGCCCAGAACACATTACTATTTCATGCAGCTCAGCCAATGGATCCTCCTCCTCTGGACGTAGCTCGGATTGAGAATTTACACCAACAAAATCACTTGTGATGCCCTCCCTATATGAGGAACATAGATTACATGTTGTACTGTGGCACACGCATTTCTGAGGGGCTGAGCTGTTCGCTTTTGCTTGCTAGTCAGTCATAGGGGCACAAATATGCCTCTAGTAAATGGCTGGTTAAAACCAAACAGTTACAATGCAATGTCGACAATTTTGTGGAAAATCTCTGCTACTTTTAAAGTGGAATGGTGTGTTTGTGCCAAAAATTTATGTCACATGGGGTTGAGGAATGAAACATTAAAAGGAAATACTACCTAGGAACATACAAACTCCATAAACAAAAAAACTACGAGAGATAACGTCACTGTAACCACAGCATAAGACACAACAAATGACTTTCTCTATTCACGAACACAATCTATTGTAAACATTTAGGACATCAGACATCCTCCTCAAGTTTCAGTTCTGCTCTAATAAGTTGTCTTGTATCAGAGTAATCACGTTTCATATAAATTTAAGTTGTGCCTCCTCTCTAATGTACTCAAATATCATACAACATTGTTTTAAAACTCAGGAGTCAGGTGTCATATGTCAGTTGTCAGGTATGAGTTTTTTGGGTATCAGTTGTCCGGTATGAAGTTTGAGTAGTGAGACATCTGTTGTCAGGTATTAGTTCTCAGTTGTCATATATCATGTGTCAGGTATCAGTTGTCAAGTGTCAGTTGCTAGATATCATTTGTCTGGAATTGGGTATCAGTTGCCAAGTAACAGTTGTAAGTTGTCAGGAGTATCAGTTATCAAATGTTAGAGGTCAGGAGACAATTGACAAGTGTTAGTTGTGAAGTATCAGTTGTCAGATATCGTGTCAGTAGTTGGGTGTCACATGTCAGTTGTCAGGTATGAGTTTTTTGGGTATCAGTATGAAGTTTGAGTAGTGAGACATCTGTTGTCAGGTATTAGAGTTCTCAGTTGTCATATATCATGTGTCAGGTATCAGTTGTCAAGTGTCAGTTGCTAGATATCATTTGTCAGGAATTGGGTATCAGTTGCCAAGTAACAGTTGTCAGGAGTATCAGTTATCAAATGTTAGAGGTCAGGAGTCAATTGACAAGTGTTAGTTGTGAAGTATCAGTTGTCAGATATTGTGTCAATAGTTGGGTATCTGTTGTCAGTTGTCTAGTTACCAGTTATTATTTATCAGCAGTCAGGTATCAGTTCCCAAATATCAGTAGTGAGGTTTCTGTTGTTAGGTATCAGCTGTCAAGTATTAAGTGTAAGTGCTCCGATATCAGCTTGTTACATTTGTTAGCACTTAAACTCTATTTTCTCACTTTGATAAACCCGATATTAATATTTTTATAAAAAAATATATTTCTGGACCATAAATCCAGAAACAAGGACTGCACCATTAGTATCCAATACCTGGAACCTGTTTTTTCTTTTAGTACCTGTTCACTTATTGCTCACCTCCAGAACCAAGAAGCATGCAGAGCATTACCTCTGATCCATCACAAACCTAACAGCACCTTCCCTCAGACCAGCGCAGTAGCCAAATGAGGATTAGGACAACTAGGCTACGGAGAAATTTCTCCCACATGCCATCACACTCCTGAACAGCTTACATTATAGTTACACAAACCACAACATCTTCTGGTCTCTTCTTTCTTCTGCACTTTACATTTCTTGGTGTAAAATGCAAACAAAACACTCCATCCATCCATCCATCCATTATCTGTAACCGCTTATCCAATTTAGGGTCGCGGGGGGTCCAGAGCCTACCTGGAATCATCGGGCGCAAGGCAGGAATACACCCTGGAGGGGGCAAAACACTCCATCCTCTGTACGTAACTCTCCAACCAGTGCGACTTCAGTACTTCTTTCACCACCTGCCCTTGTCACTCATATAACTGCACTCAGCACTTTCCTTTGTGCGTGTTTTAAATTAAAGTTTACAGACATGACATGTGAGCTACTGTAACCTAAAATTATCCCTTGTATGTGTATGTGGCCATTTAAGATTCTCAGATTTTGATTCATGGATCCAAACCAACTGAGTATCTTGAGATGTAAACTTTTCAAATCACTGATTGGCCAGGGAGACTTGTCAATCACAACAAATTGCAGACTTCCAGCACAAAGGAGTCATCTGGAAAATCTCCTAGGTTCAGCAGAGATCACATTTGTTTCTATCTTACTCAAAGCGGCAGCTCATAAAATTATGCTGTGGTTTTTTGGCTGGTGAAAGTATCCAGTGAGAGCTGGACACTGCAACAAAGAAGGAACAAACTCTACTGATCTGTCTGAACTGATGACGGAGCTGTGTTCAGTCCCAAACAACAACACGCCAATACACATTTAGAATTGGTGTTTAAATGGGAGCCTGTTTCTTTAAAATGGTTTGGGTGAACAGCAGTGCAGTCTAACCTGCTGCCACCTGCTCTCCTCTGGACCCGCCTCACAGTAACGCCCTCTTGGTTGGTATTGTCCAATAAGAGAGCTGCTCACATGAGGTTCCATCCAATGGTAGCACATAAGGCGAGTGTTATGGGCGTGAACTGTGTGTGAAGAGAAAGCAGAAGCAGAAGAGTGGTGTGTTGGAGCTGAAATCAGGACGTGTTTGCTGCTTAAACTTAATGCAAGGATAGGAACACAGATGTTTCAAACTACACAGACCGTGTTTCGTAGTTGTGTTTACTAATATATCATGTCAGTCAGTGCTGCATCGAGTGTCACATAGTTTAGTGAACTGTCATGACAGACCAGTTTGATTAGTCACTCGTAGAAATAATTTACACATTCTTCATCTTTCCACTGAGAAGTCACATCTTTTGTTTTCTGCCTGAGGAACAGGTAAAGCCACACACACTCCTCTACTGTCCACATGTTTAATTTAGTGGCATCAAAAGTAAATTAAAATTAGTTGCGTTTATCACAATATTTTGTGATCAGTCAATTAGCTATATGCTAACTTTCTTGTAATTTTGTGTGGAAGGTAAAAATGTGTTATGTTTTTTTTATGTTTATTTGTTTGTTTTACTTTAATACAATACCCCAGTGTAGATGTGATTTTTTTTATTTATTTGTATGAGTAAAATTTGCTGAGTAAAAAAATTTGGGGAGAGCCCACATGCAGCTTGTGGAAATGTGTGTGTGTGTTTACATCCAGAGCTGGGAAACTCAAACAGGAGGAGGCAAGAGTAAGCGTGAGTTTTGTTTTTGTTTGTTTGTTTGTTTTTTTTGAGTATACATATTTCAGAAAAATGTTATCTGCCTTCTAAACTCAACAGTAGAGATGTATTGTTTACAATCACTGAATAAAACTACACAGTAGGTTCTGTAAAAAGAGTGAAATATGGAAGTTGTGGCTGAATTTGGTAAAATTATTAGTTTAGATTAAAGAAAAATTAAATCTGATGAATCACATGCATTAGGGTTTACAGAGTTTGTTTAAACCTACCCCCACAGAAATAATACGTTTTGCCACAGTAACATTAGAGCACACATTGTGTGTGTACAGCTGGATCGGGAGTGTGCAGAGCATTGGCCGGTGTTTGAAGTATGTTCTGAATTTTCCAACATTGTTTACACAGGGTTTGGGACTCTTTGTTTTCATTTTGTGTAACCTGGTTTGTTCACGCTATGTATGAACATTATATTAATATATATATATATTATTAAAAACTCCTTAATATCTTGAAAAATTAATTCCCTGTTGGGCTTTAGTGTATCTTGCTAGCGTAGCTTTTCTTCTCTGTAATGTGAATGTAACATTATGTCTCATTAACGTCTACATGATATATAATGCAAATGGTAACAGAATCATACCTGTAAACTGTTTGTTCTGAGGCAGACAATACCCAAGAATTTCCTGCCCCCACCTCAAACAGAAACAGTCCTCTGGTTCTTGTTTTTAATGCTAATTTTCTGGTCAGTATATCCAGAAATATGGATCATGGTATTTTTTTTTTTAATTCTGGCAGTTGTACTGTATAATTGAAGTTATGTAATAACATAATTTTGGGAGTAGGACCACGCCCAAACTGGTCCTCTCAGCCCTATATATACCCCGCAAATTCACGTCATTTTTGTGTCAGACAAACTCGCTTCACTACGTCAGCTCGCTCCTCTGTGCTGGGTCATTCCTGTTGATCCCCATATTCTGAGCCGTGTTCGGCCATTATCAAACCCACCGAGCCTCATTTTAAACTCGCTCCCACCTCCACCCTTTTTATCATATTCATTTATCCAACAGGGGGGGTGATAAGCCGCCCTGAACTCCTTCCCTAAGCCCTGAGTTCACCTCCCCGTTTCAGTCACACAGGCGTGGTCCGTACTAGCAGAACTGTATTTATTTGTTTGTTTGTGGCATGATTGGGATCTTGTATAGGGTTGCTCCTTATTCTTGTGGCAAGGTCTTAGAATATGTAAATACTTGTATTTTATCATGTATATAACAAAGGCTTTGTGTACTGTAGTGTGGGCTTTGCCACACAAAATGACCGTATATGAAATTACTGAAAGAGTCTGTTTATTACTGTCATGTTTTTCTTCCATTTTTGTTAGCTTCATAAATAGCATGTTTAGGCAGCCTCTACCAATCCACAGACAACACACTGTACAGTGCTGTATGAACTGTGGTAGAGGTTGTGAAGTGACAGGTTCTATATGTCTGAACTTTAATTTACTAGACCCAAGGACATCGATCAAACTCATATTCATTTGTTTTATTCACCAAGAAAAACATAGTAGACAATTTGCTTCTTATTATGAAAATATTTTGGGTTCATAAACATGAATTTGAAATTGTTCCTTTTTACTTTCAGAAAAGAAGAATGGGTTCCACGTAACACACACAAATACATAAATATCACCAAGAGGAATAAACCACAACGATGGAATCAGTAGAGATTAAATGTGAGGATACAGAACATGAAATTGCAGAGCATGAATCCTCCTCATCTACACACCACTCTGATATATCTGTTAGAATAACAAACAAAAGTACAGGCGAACGGATAACTTACATCTGTTCAGATTGTGGAAGGTTTTTTTCTCAAAAGTGCAATCTCCAAAGTCACCGGCGGGTTCACACAGGAGAGAAACCGTATCAGTGCTCCCAGTGTGGAAAGTATTTTTCTCAACCGAGTAATCTCCAAACACACCAGCGCATTCACACAGGAGAAAAACCTTATTCCTGTTCACAGTGTGGAAAAAGTTTTACTCAGTACAATTCTCTTCAAAAACATCAGCGCATTCACACAGGAAAGAAACCGTATTCCTGCTCAGAGTGTGGGAGAAGGTTTACTGATCAGGGTAATCTTCAAATACACCAGCGCATTCACACGGGAGAGAAACCTTTTTCCTGCACAGAGTGTGAAAAGAGTTTTTGTCATCAGAGTCACCTCCGTAGACACCAACGCATTCACACAGGAGAGAAACCATATGAGTGCACTGAGTGTGGAAAGAGGTTTACTCTTCAGGCTCACCTTAGATTTCACAAGCGCAATCACACAGGAGAGAAACCGTATGAATGCTCGGACTGTGGAAATAGGTTTAATCATCTGAGTTCTCTCAAAACACACCAGCGCCTTCACACTGGAGAAAGACCGTATTACTGTTCAGAGTGTGGTCAGGGTTTTATTACACAGAGTCAGTTCAAATCCCACCTGCTTGTTCACACAGGAGAGAAACCCTTTCAATGCTCAGAGTGTGGAAAGGGTTTTACTGAATGCCGTGGTCTTGAAGCTCACAAATATAGTCACACTGGAGAGAAACCCTTTACCTGCTCAGTGTGTGAAAAGGGGTTTGTTGATCAGAGAACGCTCAAGAAACACCAGCGCATTCACAATGGAGAGAAACCACATGAATGTACAGTCTGTGGGAAGAAGTTTATTCAACACTGTACTCTCCAACGACACATGCGTGTTCACACAGGAGAGAAACCGTTTCAGTGTTCAGAGTGTGGGAAGCGTTTTACTGAACGCAGTAGTCTCCAAAGACACAAGGAAACCATTCATGCAGGAGAGAACTCATCCTCGAGTGGGTGAAATCATCCCTGTACAGAATCTGGGAGTGCTTTCACACATTTGGATTTAAAGATGCAGAAATGCATTAGGAAATATGAGTTTCTGATCAAACATGATTAAGAACAATTTAGATTTTTTTGATGATTGTGAATGATTTTGTTCACTGGAAGATGATTGTGGATCAACTGGATAATGTGGATCAAACTGTTGCTCAGGGAAAGTGCTAGGTTCAGAGGACATCCTGGGCTTAAGCCCCATAATCACCCCTGGTGCCACAAATGCCTAACCCATTACCCACTTTCCTGGCACCACTGTGTATATATTCTGTATATATTGTGTATGTATTGTACATATGTAGGGTGACCAGACGTCCTCTTTTACCCTGTAAAAACGTCCTGTTTTTTAGCCTTAAAAAATGTTCAGGTGGAATTTCACAAACGTCCAGGAGTTTTTCTAGAGCTTACATAGAATTTCGAGAAGCATTTCGTTCACAAACTAGTCCTGCCCTCCCCTACTCCGTTTGGTTCCCTTGAGTGAGAAGGGGGCGTGGTGAAGTAGCCTAAAATCTTCTGATTGCACGGTCTGATTGTAGAGCTACCGTTATTGGTTGATAACCTTCTCTGTAAACATTTAATTGGTCAGTCTGCATGTCAGTAGTCCTTGTTTACGTCAGGCAAAGCTCATGTACCCACACTCATCTTGAGCAGCTATGCCGAAATGTAAATGTAAGTTCTAGGATGAATTTAAAAAGAAACTCCCATGTTTTGTGTAGCAAATAAAGGTGTAAAGGACCTAAAAGCACATATAGTTCAACTAAGCATACAACGGCAGCGAGGGGCGAGAGCTCATCACCCCCCCACCCCCAAAGACGTGTCCTCTTTTTCACCATCTTGGATCTGGTCACCCTATACATATGTTACATTTGAGTTAAAAGTGACATTCATGATTTTAATAAACAAAAACATAAAACACTCTTTTTAACATTTTGAGGATGTTTGTGTGATCAAAACGGGTCTAATGTTTTTAAGAAACCAGAGACAGAGTCTCTGTCCAGTATGCTAGGCTTTGTCTGTCTGCTCACGGCAAAGATCAGTATTTTTGAAGTAATTAGACAATGAAGAGACCACCAAATTTTTGAAAAGCATGAACAGAGATGAGGATTTTCCTCTATTCCTGCTCCATGCATTACAAATGAATTTCTGTGGGAATTTAAACAGTGACTAAAAACATAGACAAGTTGCACTTCAGCTGTGTACAAGCAGTTATTTATTTCTCAAACACACCGTTCCATCTTAAAAGACAGGGAGCTTCTGAACATAAACAAACCAGAGAGAACTGCAATTACTACAATGTCCTGTTTGAGTCAAAGGATTCCTGATGATTGCAAATGAACTTGATGACAGCAGACGACCAAAAGTGAACTTGATGAATGGATTAATAAAAACAGTGTTATTGTCTGTAATTTAGTGCCTACTGAACACAGAGTATATTAGCTCAATGTGAAAGTATAGCAATATTCACATTAAAATACTAGATACAGACAAATTGCATAATTTTATTAATTGTCGCTGGTCCATTAAAAACATGTATGTCCATTTTAGTTTACTACATCATTTGGTATGCTAAACCGGGGTAGGGGGACCGGGGACTGGGCAAAGGAACCGGTGGGCGTGCATGTCCATCCGAATTACGGTTGTCAATAGAACCAGAGTTGAAATTAAACGAACAGACATGAACGTCTTCCCCACAGCTAGTGTGTGGCTGTGGGGGTACCATTGGAAGTCAGGGGTGCGGGCCCCTGAACGTTCGTCCCCCAGTTAGAGGGAGCCGGGGGGGGGGGGGGGGGGGCAGGCAGAGGCAAGGTCGAAGTGCCTTAAATCAATTTGGACTTGGTGCATTGTAGGGATCTTTGGATGATGGGGGCGCTGGCCCCATGCGTCCGTACCCCGGTTCGAGGGAGCCAGAGGCGGGTATAGGTAGGTAGGTAGGTAGCTCCCTATGTAATTTCTGGATGCTCCTGGAGGCCCGGGAATAGTGCCTCGTACATAGGATAATAGAGAACCGTCAGAGCCCCTGGTTTTGAATTGGTTTAGTCCAAGGATGGGGGCTTAAGTGTGAGCCAGAAAGGTTCGGCCTGTGCACTGGGTTCCCTGGAGGTGCCATATGGTCATCCCCGGAGGTGTTGGGGGCCCAGGGCTTATGGGAGCCCCAGAGGTGGATGTGGGGACCGGGTAATGGTAATATGATGCCCCTGAGGTGGATGTAGGGACCGGGGAATGGTAATATGATCCCCGGAGGTGGATGTAAGGACCGGGGCTTGTGGTAGTGTGGGGGTCTAATGGGAATATGATCCCCCAGAGTTGGATGTTGGGACCAGGGCTTGTGGGAGTCTGGGTCTTCTGGGAGTCTTGGGCCTGGGCCTTCTGGGTGTCTTGGGCCTGGGTCTTCTGGGAGAATGGGAGCCTGGGTCTTGTGGAAGTTGGCATTATCCCCCGGAGGTGGTGGGGGCCGGGGAATGGGAATATGATCCCTGGAGGTGGTTAGTTCCCAGCCGTTGAGTTTTGGGCATTCAGATAACTCGTCACGGGTTGCATCCTTGGATGTGTGTAGTTCCCTGATGTTGACTTATCATAACTCACCACGGTCGGCATCCTCAGATGCGGTTAGTCTGGAATTGCTTCTCTGAGTACCATCCCTGGAGGTGGTTAGTTCCCTGCCATTGAGTTATGAGCGAACCAGCTCGTTGCTTCGCTGACCACCATCCTTGGAGGTGGTTAGGCCCGGTGCGAAACGCACGCCGACTCGAATGTATTTGCACTCGCTGGTGTTCGAGCTAAGGTAACGGGTGACCTGCCCCGGGGCCATTTTAAATTTTCCCCGGAGGTGTATGTGGGGACCGGGGCTTGTAGAAGTCTGTAGCTGGGTTTGAGTGTTCCTTCCTGGGGTAGATTTAAAGGTGCAGTCCTGGATTTTTGCGTTTTTAGGAATTCCATTTTCCAGAAAAATCCAGTTTAAGGAATTGTACGTTAAGGAATGGCTTTATAACAGGGGTAATGGGCTGGAAGTCTGACCCCCTCTGTGCTAGTGGCTAGTACGAGGGGGGTGCACCATGTTCGGACAATGAATTCGGAGGCCCCCTTGTCCTAGATGAACGAAGGGGCATGGACCGTTTCAGAGTAGTGCCGTCAGGATATTAGGGTTAGTTTGAAAAAGTGACAGAGAACCAGAACTATGTGAACAGCAAATGACAATGAGTGAACCTGATTAAGAGAGAGTTTCACTGGGCTGTGGAGGCTTGATCCCTGGCCATCTAGCCCCGGAAGTCGGTATACCCCGGTGATGGGAACCAATATAATAGGAATGGTGACCCTCTGGGCTTTAATGGGACGATCTGCTCAACCTCCCTGGAAGTCTAAGTGACTTCCACAGACCCCGGTTCTTCGAACCAATATGCCCGAGGAGTGATGACCCTCTGGGCTTTAAAGGGACGGTCTGACCAACCTCCCTGGAAGTCTAAATGACTTCCATATACCCCTATGTTTTGAACTGATAAACCCAAAAGATGAATGCCCTTCTGGGCTTTAAAGGGACGGTCTGCTCAACCTCCCTGGAAGTCTAAGTAACTTTTAAAGACCCCGGTGCTGCGAACCGATATGCCCAAGGAGTGGTGACCCTCTGGGCTCTGAAAGTCTCCGGCCGGGTACCTCCTCCCAACCCGTTGGCAGTTACATGTGTTACTCTCCACAGTGGAGCGTGAAGGGGATAGGGCAGGCCAACTCGGTTCTCATGGGGAAGGGGACTACGGACTCCCCACTCCCGTTGGTGGCTACGTGCGTTTCCCTCCACAGTGGAGTATGGAGGGGACAGGGCGGGCCGACTCGATTCTCGTGGGGAGGGGGGGGACTACGGACTCACCACACATCCATCCCGTTGGCGGTTACGTGCATTTGGTTGGATCAGAAATTAAGAGAACCGTGATGGGGCTAAGTGAGGTCTGGTTAGTGCCGATAGCCGGTGCTCCCGGGCTTTTAATAGCTCTGGACCGGATAGAGAAGCCCGGTGAGAAACCTCTGAGCGGTTGCCGCGTCATGGAACATCGCATGGGTGATATTTGCCCGCTGTTCCTGACAGGATATCTGTGGGTAGAGATAACATACCAATGAGTCACAGAAATTTTGCCCAGGAATAAGACACATAAATTCAGATATAAAGCAATTGTACTTACCTGGTTCGAAATGGCAGTACAAATGAGTTTATAACTAATTCTCCCATGCAGACGTGACCTATGCCAGGCCTCCCGCAACAGATGGTTTGGCTTTCTCAGTTGACGTCCCCAGTTTTCTAATACAAGGTGTGGCTTAATATCGTAAACATGGGTCAAAGACCTAAGCTAGTCAAGCTCTTTTGAAGACAATGCAATGGGTGTGTCCCCAAACGTTCCTTTGGTCTTGTGGGTCTGCACATAGACCACACAGCCTCCTTCCAATATTTCAGCCTGTTGGAGCTCTTGGACGAGCATATTCACAAATACTAAGGCTCGGTGTCCGGTTAGAATGGCTAATTTTCCCAACAAAATAGCCTTGGAGTAATCTCACGGTGGAACGGCTGACTGGGGTGGTCCCATCCCTATGTATCAGTCACGGTATACGTTTGTTTGCCTTCCCCAGAAATTGTACAAAATCATCGGCTAGCGGAATTAGTCCTAGTTTGAAATGCTTCACTCTCTGTCGGTGACCTATGATTTTACAGGTGATGTCTCGGTGGGCCTTGGTGAAACTCAGTCTGATCTGCTCTCATTCTCCGGCAAGTCCGGCAGCGTCCAGCGTGAATGCAGCTACATTCGCTACAAATAACTTTGCATCATACAAGAACATTTTAACCGTTGTATAAGCATTCCCAAAGCTGTATGAGATGTTCTGACCAAGTGCGGACTTTACGGTGGTGAACGAAAGATAGATCCGAGAAATCGCACTGTTTTGGGACACAGTGTATTAAAAACCTCACTATATGAGATTCCCGTTGTTTGGAGTTTTCTAAGTCCTTGGGTGATGGGTCTGCTCTTATAGGTGAAATGCAGCGAAGGCAGAAATTTACTTGCCGACAAAGGTGTCCTTGAATCGGCATAGAACAACCAGTCTCCCCCTGGGAGGACCGGTTGTGGTAAGCGGATCATCAGCGTCGGATTTGGAAGTTGAGCTTTGGGTGCGGCTCGGATCGCATGGACCACCGATGTGGAGACCCAACGTGGAGGGGCGAATGGGAGTACCCGTAGCATTCTCTCCATCCAAATCTAGCGAAGGTGAATCTAGGTGAAGATCCTCCAAGCTCCGCTGAAGCCTGAGGCTTTTGTGGCTTACCGCTACGGTCGCACTGTCCCTTCCTTAATGCTGCTAACAGAGAGATGGTCTTGGAATGTTTTGTTTTCCATGCAAATTGGGCAGTCTTGTTCCCATAGCGAGTCACGGGAGCGTTCTAGAGCCAACACAAACTCAATTTCGGCAGAACAAAGTTTGTGAAAGGTGGCTAAATGGTTGGGAAAACTTACTACCGACTGTTCGCAGAGAGCAACACTGAGCCATGAAGCCGTCTGAGACTGAGCAGGCAGTTCTTTCGGCTTTAGGAGCCCTATGGACTTTGACCCTATCCCAGTGTCATAGTTGGAGACAGACTACCTAGCATTTTTAATTGTGTTTTTTTTTTTTTGAAGGTAGTAAATTGTTGTCCAGGACTAGGCGTAATCCTTGTCTGGGGCCCAAATCTATGATCTACCCCACCTTCCTCCTTTATCTAACTTGGGACTAGTAAAGTGACTTTAAAAAAGAGACAGAAATACATAGGGTTTTTTTTTTCTTTTTTTGTGATGGCTCACAGAAAGAGTAGGACATCTGACTGTGAGTCAAATGCATTGATTTATATTACTATCACACTGAAGAAAACATTCTTTGTCTGTAACCCTTATCCAGTTCAGGGCGGCGGTGGGGCCAGAGCCTACCCGGAATCACTGAGCACTGGGAACACACCCTGGAGGGGGCACCACACATTCACTCACACACACACCTGTGATAAGGGTTACAGATAATGAATACATTTACCTTGACAGATTTATTATTTAGATTGCATATGGTCAGGTTTTCTTTCAAAGAAAATGCATTAAAAACTTAAATCTTTTAAGATTCGCAAATAAAAATGACTTAAGAATTCATGTTTTAGATGACAGCAGTTTATATTAGGCTTGATCTAACTTGGTTAAATCTGGTTGAAACTTAAAGCTATAACTGGTTTACTTTGAAATGCTGAAAATGAGCAGTTTTTCATGTATATTTCAGGTGGTTTCAGAAGTATTTTGCTGATTTTTAAATATATTTTAATTATACACCACATTAATATTGCAACCCTGCACGTGCTGGAGGAAGAAGGATGGCACAAGTACGTATGTTTACTTTTTGTGTTTAAGTGTTAAGCATTAATTTAATGTTAAAAATAAATACATAAATGATTGCAATTAGCAGTTAAGTTAATATAGTTGTTTTTTTGTTTTGTTTTTTTTGTTTTAACTTTAGTAAATGTGTATGTTTTAATGGTGTATTCAGGAATTCATTTGATTGTTTATTGAAATATGTTTATAAAACAGCTTGTCCAAAATATTAAGTATATTTGTGTGAACTGGAGCATATTAAAACTCTACAGGCACATGTTAAGGGCGACTAGGTGGTGTACTGTCATTTATTGTTCTTCTGTGATAAGTTTTCCGAGAACGTGGGGTGCGCTCTGAATCCAGTCCGAAATACTATTAATACGAAATACGATTGAGCCATCCATGTACATATCTTTTTTGAAAGGTAATGATGGTTTATTTGTGATAGCTGTAAGTATGGTTTTGTCCTATTTCAATAGGTACATTTTTGAGACTGATTTGCTAGGTGTAGCACTTATACATGTTTTCACTCTAATTTGTATTTCATAAAACTTCTCGTTTTCATTATTTTGCCATTTAACCACAGAAGTAATGCTTGTAATTGTTATCTTTGCATACTGTTAGGGAGGCCTCCACATTCATAAATCTATTGCAGTTAAGTTCATTGATCTTCAGAATTATAGCTGTATATATAGCTGTACCATGCACCTTTACGGTCATTGTAAAACAAACCATGCATACATAACATACTGACTGATCCAGTGAGGGACACAGCTGTTTAATGTGGAAGAAAAAGTCGAGTACATGGATGTCTTAATGAAGCAGCAGCCTCATTTAAGGTGGAACAAGTACAAGAGGACAGACACTACCCCAATGTTTAATGTGGAACGTATTGTATAGGATGAGGAGGAGTAAGTAAAATACCAGAGTTTTCAATTGGTGTGGATTTTTTAGTCAAATTATTGTGAACTCAGGAAAATGCAAGTCCACTGGATTGTAAATGCACATCTGCAGACCGTAGTGGATCTATCCAATTAGAAATGTATGTTTACATTATTCTTACATTTAAAGGATGATGTAACTAATGATTTATTAACAATCAACCTACCAACATGTGTTTTTGGACCGTGGGAAGAAACACCCGGACAGTCACCCGGAGCATGAATCACACCTACTAGTAGCACTAGTCAAAATCAATATAAACTGCTTTAAATGTTCAAGTAAAGCTTAAGTGTTCAAGGCTAACTTGCTTTAGTTTAATATGCTGTCCATTTCATTGGCTAACCATTAATAAAAAAATGTGTATGCTGTTGCTTGAAGCTAAAATGTAATATAGATTTGATTGTTTCCAAAATGTACTAACATGTCAGTAAATAATGAATCAGTTAATCGCTTGCATTCGTAGTACTTAGTGGGACTGTTTAGAATCAATATTTTAAGCCCCAGATTTTCCAAAATATTTAGCTGTTGCTATTAGGGACGTTAATTCCAAGTCATTTACAAGCAGCTTATTAACCAAATGGTTGAAAATCATTTTCTCTTTTAAAGCACTTCCAAATGTTGTCTTAGACTCTATGCTTTGAAATTGACTAAATTCTGACACACTGCCCACAGAAATGTATTCACTCAGGTATCTATGCACATCATTACTTGCTGAATACTTTTTATTGTTGTAGAGAAAAGTTTAGATGAGCAGTGTTACATGTATTTTTGCTGAATTTTCTTTTTTTCAACTGACTATTAATCAAATATAAAACACAATATTTTCTGGCCTATGCTTATGTATTGATACCTTACAATATTACATCTTGATTCTGAGGCTTGTGCAGATAATTCCCCTGTTGTAGAACCATGCTCTTTTCAGTATTAGCCATTCAATGCTGGTTTGACATTTGTTTCCAGAATCTGTTGATATTTTTTTGAAATCCATAAGATCCACCTTTGTGCTTCTCTGTTGGTAATGTGTACTTTTAATGAAGAGCATTTTTGTTCTTCTCATTTTTCCACATAAACAGATCTTTATTAATTAATCCCTTGCAACAAAGAACCTTTTATGTGACATTTTTTTGTAAAAATCACTACCGCATGTTATTGCATTATCCATTGTGGAATGGAAGTCTAAATAAAATAATTTGAAAATTTATATTAAAAAATAAAATGAAATAAGAAAGCAAAACTGATTTCTCACAAAAAGAGAAAATGATTTACTTTTTTTATTGGAAGGGATAAAATAATAAAAAAAAAATTCAACAGCACTGGTTTTCTTTGTTCTCTACGCTCATCTGTTTTGTTTGGATGGTCAAAAGCAAAGTTCAATGCTCAGTTTGAAGACAGGTGAGGTTTATTTTCCATGACTTTTCTAATAGGGTTTTGATTTGCCTTTCTTGCCTGCATAGAAGCAGTTTAGAGGCCAAACTCTTGTACATACAGTTCTCCTGAAACGCCACTTAATAACATTCTGAAGTATAAAAATTACGAGCTGAAAACCTTTAACAGGCAGGGAGTGTTATATAAATCCTGTCTCTTTCATATTTGAATCTCTCTGTTGGAGAGTTCATAAAGCTTGTTTGTTTGATTGAGTTGATTGTTCCCAGGGTTGCTGACTTGCCTTAGGCCTGATTTTATAATTAAAAAGAAATTCTGAGCCTTAGTAAAACTTTGGTTTGCATTTGATTAAAATTTTTTCATTCAAAAATTTCATTTCAAAATCATTTCATTAGAGGCCAATTCACATCTACCTGAAACTTAGTTACAAATACATTTTAGTTTATATATTACTTTATTTTGTACTTATTTGTGCATCAGCATTAACAGGAAATTGCATTTTATTAAGTAGCTTGCTGTTATATTTACTTTTTTCAATTCAGACATCAGCTAATCAGCTATATATTAAAAATAATTTTTTAAAATAAATTTTATTTCCTACTGGGTGTAACTTGTGTTATGTAGACCACTAATTGGTTACAAAATATGCATTTGTTTCCCTTTGCTGCTGCTATTTTTTGTATATAAAGAATACATTTTGTCACACTGAAGTGTTCCAAAACTGAAATTTATAGAGCAAAACTCAAACTAAATATTTGCTTGGTTTATTTTTACCTAATGTTGCAGAATAAATACTGTTGGCTCTGCATTTAATTGCATGGACTGGTATTATATTATTAAGCAAAAAACATTGTACTCTGGTTTCCTCCCACGGTCCAAAAAAAACACATTTGTAGGTGGATTGGCGACTCAAGTGTCACCCTGCGAAGAACTGGTGCCCCTTCCAGGGTGTGTTCCCGCCTTGCGCCTTGATTCTGGGTAGGCTCCAGACCCACCACGGCCCTGAACTGGATAAGGGTTACAGACAATGAATGAATGTATTGTCAACTCAATTTAAGTCACTTTAGTATACTTAGGCTGCTTGAGTTAACTTTACTAGCTGTAGAAGTGTAGGAAAGTTAAAATTCTCAAGTTAAAGGAATTCAAATGCAAAGTTACTTTGAGGCAATGAGTTTGCCTCAACGCAGTTTTTAAGTAATAGCAACTAATTTAAATTTAGAATGCTTTGGGTCACGTGTGGACTGTGATGAGCACAGTACTCCTCAAGGAGAGTGCATGTTTCCACATATGTGTGTCTTTGTATCAAAACATATATATATACATATATATATATATATATATATATATATATACATCCACTATTATCGAGGTGAGTGAGCAAAAATTGCTTATTCTTTTTTTTCTGAGCATAGATGTAGGTCGCTTCATGTTTTAAAAGAGCCCTGTGAAGATTTTGTAACATTTAATTTATAAAGACTTTCCATCCATCCATTATCTGCCGCTTATCCGGGTCCGGGTCGCGGGGGAAGCAGTCGGAGCAAAGAAACCCAGACCTCCCTCTCCTCAGCCACCGCCTCCAGCTCCTCCGGGGGTATACCGAGGCGTTCCCAGGCCAGTCGAGACATGTAGTCTCTCCAGCGTGTTCTTGGTCTGCCCCGGGGCCTCCTCCCCGTTGGACATGCCCAGAACACCTCACCAGGAAGGCGTCCAGGAGGCATCCGGACCAGATGTCCGAACCACCTCAACTGGCTCCTCTCGACGTGGAGGAGCAGCGGCTCCACTTCAAGTCTCTCCCGGATGTCCGAGCTCCTAACCCTGTCTCTAAGGGAGAGTCCAGACACCCTGCAGAGAAAACTCATTTCAGCCACTTGTACCAGCGATCTCGTTCTTTCGGTCACTACCCAAAGCTCGTGACCATAGGTGAGGGTTGGGACGTAGATTGAACGGTAAATCGAGAGGTTTGCTTTTCTGCTCAGCGCTCTCTTCACCACAACGGACCGGTATAGAGCCCACATTACTGCTGACGCTGCACCGATCCGCCTGTCAATCTCATGCTCCATCTTTCCCTCACTCGTGAACAAGTCCCCGAGGTATTTAAACTCCTCCACTTGAGGCAGGATCTCACTTCCAACCTGGAGAGAGCACTCCACCCTTTTCCGACCGAGTACCATGGACTCGGACTTGGAGGTGCTGATCCTCATCCCTACCGCTTCACACTCGGCTGCAAACTGGCCCAGCAAGAGCTGGAGGTCCTGGATCGATGAAGCCAACAAGACCACATCATCTGCAAAAAGCAGACATGGAATCCTGAGACCACCAAACCGGACACCCTCCGCCACTTGGCTACACCGAGAAATTCTGTCCATAAAAATTATGAATAGAACCGGTGACAACGGGCAGCCCTGACGGAGTCCAACTCCGACTGGAAACCAGTCGGACTTACTGCCAGCCATACGAACCAGACTCCTGCTCTGTTTGTACAGGGACTGGATAGCTCGTAGCAAAGAGCCCAGTACCCCATACTCCCCGAGCACCCCCCACAGAATACCCCGAGGGACACGGTCGAATGCCTTCTCCAGATCCACAAAACACATGTAGACTGGTTGAGCAAACTCCCATGCACCCTCCAGGATCCTAGCGAGGGTAAAGAGCTGGTCCTGTGTTCTACGACCGGGGCGGAATCCGCATTGTTCCTCCTGGATCCGAGGTTCAACAATCAGTCATACTCTCTTCTCCTGTACCCCCGCATAGATCTTACCGGGGAGGCTGAGGAGTGTGATCCCCCAATAGTTGTAACACACCCTCCGATCCCCCTTTTTAAAAAGGGGAACCACCACCCCAGTTTGCCAGTCCAGAGGCACTGCCCCCGATGTCCACGCGATGTTGCAAAGACGTGTCAGCCAGGACAGCCCCACAACATCCAGAGCCTTGAGGAACTCAGGGCGAACTTCATCCACATCCACCCCCGGGGCCCTACTGCCAAGGAGGTTCCCTACAACCTCGGCCACCTCAGCCCCAGTGATAGACGAGCCACCACCGAGTGCGGGGATTGCCACCCCGACAGGCACCGACAACCTTGCAGCCATAGCTCCTTTCAGCCGCCTCAACAACGGAGGTCCGGAACATGGCCCACTCAGACTCAATGTCACCAGCCTCCCCCGGGATGCAGTCGAAGCTCTGCCGGATGTGGGAGTTGAAGATCTTTCGGACAGGTTCCTCTGCCAAACATTCCCAGCAAACCCTCAGCACATGTTTGGGCCTGCCAGATCTGTCCGGCATTCTCCCCCGCCATCTTATCCAACTCACCACAAGGTGGTGATCAGTTGACAGCTCAGTGCCTCTCTTTACCCGAGTGTCCAGAACATATGGCCGCAGGTATAAAGTCATATATAAAGTATAGGTCACAACTATAAAGTCGATCATCGAAATGCGGCCTAGGGTGTCCTGATGCCAGGTGTACTTGTGGACACCCTTATGCTCGAACATGGTGTTCGTAATGGACAAACTGTGATGGGCACGGAAATCCAATAACTGAACACCACTCGGGGTCAGATCAGCGGGGCCGTTCCTCCCAATCACGCCCCTCCAGGTCTCACTGTCATTACCCACGTGAGCGTTGAAGTCCAATGGAGTCCCCAGAATGAGTGCTCTCCAGCACCCCCTCTAGGGTCCCCAAGAAGAAATGGTACTCTGAACTGCTGTTCGGTGCGTAAGCACAAATAACAGTCAGAGCCCTTTCCCCAACCCGAAGGCGCAGGGAAATTACCCTCTCGTCCACTGGGGTAAACCCCAACGTACAGGCGCTAAGCCGGGGAGCTATGAGTAAGCCCACTCCTGCCTTACGCCTCTCACCCTGGGCAACTCCAGAGTGAAAGAGCATCCAGCCTCTCTCAAGGAGATTGGTTCCAGAACCCATAATGTGTGTCGAGGTGAGCCCAACTATACCTAGCCGGTACCTCTCAACCTCGCGCACCAGCTCAGGCTCTTTTCCCACCAGAGAGGTTACGTTCCATGTTCCAAAAGCCAGTTTCAGTAACTGAGGATCAGAACGCCAGGGCCCCCGACCCCGACCGCCACCTGATCCACAATGCACCAAACCCGGATTACCACCTTTCACACAGGTGATGGGCCCATGGGAGAGTAGACCCATGTAACTTCTTCGGGCTAAGCCCGGCCGGACTCCATGAATGAAAGTCCCGCCACCAGGCGCTCGCCAAGGAGCACCTCCCCCAGGCCTGGCTCCAGGGTGAGGCCCCGGTAACCCTACTCCGGCCGAGGGAGGCTGTGTCCATGTTCTTGATTTTTTCATCCTTGTCTTTATGGATCGCTCTTTGTCTGGCCCATCACCTAGGACCAATTTGCCTTGGGAGACCCTACCAGGGGCTATTGCCCCCGACAACATAGCTCCTAGGCTTACGCAGGCACGCAGACCCCTCCACCACGTTAAGGTGGTGATCCAAGGAGGAGATATAAAGACTTTGCTTTAACTAATTCAATTGTAATTCTTTGGAACAAGTTTTTTTTTTTTGACCACTTAAGTTTGGACAATTTTATATCACTTAAATGCATACCGGCATTTTTTAGAAAAAACAGTGACATCAAGTATAGTGAAAGTGATTTTATACATGTTAATGTTGCTGCTACTGCTCTATTCTACAAAATAAACTATGTAAAGGATTAATGTCTATCATTTTATACATTCCAGATTTATTCATTGATCGCATGTGCATGTGTGTGTGTGTGTGTGTGGGGGGGGGGGGTTGTTTAGAATATAACTTAAAAGTAATGAGGTTTGAGATTAAAAAAAATTCCAGGATGTGATGAGTAAAGGAATCCCATTACAATCTTAGTTAAAAGTAGTGAGTAATCAGTAATAAAATACTTTTTTTTGAGTAACTACTCCAACACTACCACTGTCAGACCTCTGCACAGATACTAAAAGAGATTTAAGGTGATTGGATACATGGACAGATAGATACCTTATTGATCCCAGAGGGAAATTCAGAAAAGTGGGTCGTGTTGATTCATCTCCTGCCCCATGCAATAACAAAGTGTCAACATACCATTCTCAGGTAAAGTTAAGGAACTATGTTACAGACAGGTCCAGGTTCCATTTTGGTAGTACGACCCTGTTTAAGAAGTTAAAGTTGCTGTATTTTACAGTTTTTCTCAATTGCTAAAACACAAAACTCTGTTGTCTGAATCAAATTCTCAGTGTCCTAAACCCATTTATTGAAATTGTCACCCATTTAGCAGAACCTTAAGCACTTTTCACCTATTAAGACACATTTTGCAAACGTATTTTCACCCACTAAAACACATTTTGCACTGTGATGCACGTGGGCTGCATATTGGTAAGCACAGTTAGCAAAAGTGAAACTCAAATAAAGCACCTGTGTCACAACTTAAACACAGCCACTCTAAATTGATCACACATGTGACCAATGATGTGAAGAAACCAATATAAGCCAGTACAAGGGTCCCGGTCGTAGAGGTTTCACTATGGATAGAAACAGAGAGGCAGAGTAAGGGGAAGAGGTGGAAGAAGAGGAGGGACGAGACAAAGAATGATAATCTCAGATGAAATACGGACAACCATCATTGACCACTTTCTTGTCCATGGATTGACTATGAGGGAAGCAGGACTTCAAATTCAGCCCCACCTGAGTAGATTCACATTGTCCACTATAATCCGAACATTCAGAGAGGAAAACAGGTAATTGCTTTATTCATTTTGTATATGTTTACAGTATGACTCAGTACAGATCTGTAAAAAGGCTTTTCATTACATGATTTTCCTAAAACATTTGTAGGCTTAGTGCTGCATGCAATATTTTGTAACGGCATGTTCTTTTGTAGAATCGCAAGACTGCCACATCGCAGGGGAGGACGTCTATGTTGAACCTACACCAAGAGACCCTCATTGTTGACATGGTCCCTCAAAGACAAGTGTAATAATACTGCATGAAATACAGCAGAGAATGTTCCAACTAGATTCCTCAGATTGTCCACATGAATATATTTATATGGATGAAGCTGGGTTCAATCTCGCCAAAAGGAGGAGGAGAGGCAGGAACGTGATTGGCCAACGAGCCATTGTTGCAGTCCCTGGCCAGCGTGGTCATGTTATGTGCTGCCATCAGCAATCATGGGGTTCTCCACCATCATCCCGCATCGGGGACATACAACACTCAACATCTTTTGGCTTTTATGAGTGATCTTTGAGATATTGTGTTAGGGTGTGAGCAGCAGTATCATGAACAGTCAGGACATCCTGTCCATGTCATTGTGTAGGACAATGTGAGTTTTCACCGTCCCGTCCAGGTCAGACAGTGGTTCAATATCAACCAAGATTTCCTAAATGTTTTTCTTCCACCATACTCCCCTTTCCTCAACCCAACAGAGGAGTTCTTCTCTTCATGGTGTTGGAAAGTTTGTGACCAGCAACCCTCTTGCAGGCCATGGAACTGGCCTGTAATGACATAGGGGTGGATGGATCCGGCTTACTAGGAGTTATTTCCCATGCAGTTTGGCCAAGGAGAATGTGGCCTGTGATGTAGTTGAAGTCCTATGGCCTGACCCAGCACATTATCATAATGCTGCACTAGAGTAGATGCTGTATGGTGGTGGTGTATTTCTTCATATTAAAAAAAAAAAAATATATATATATATATATATATGTTTTTTTTTTTACACATTACACAATTACTACATTTTCTACAGCTTCATGATCTGATCACTGTGTTTTCCTTTTTTCAGTGTGGTGTGTAATGACTGTTCAGTGCTGTTTTTCATTGTGATTGACTCGAGGCCTGATTTGACAAAATTGTTTGTTTTTGAGCACTGCTTGGACTGTTTTGAGGCAATAGTTTGGTTTTGCAGGAAGAGTCAGAGGTTTTGTGAATTTAGTGTGTGAATTAGGTTTTGTGTTTACAGTTTGGAGAAATGGATGCATGGTTTCAGGAAATGTCTTGGCAATTGAGAAAAACTGTAATACTGTCCAATAAGCCAATTTTAATAATACTTATTTACATTTTTAATAATTATATCCCCTTATTATGGAAATGTTTTATTTAAACAATCCCAATAGACATAGCTTTGGAAAGAGGAAAAGTGAAATTGGTTCTTCCATCCTGTTGGTATAATTTTGTACTGCAGAACTTTCAAAAATTTCTCTAGCACCAAAGGTCCCAGGAGCCCCATTCCACGTCTGGATTTAAAGGTGGGTGTGGCCTCTTCTACATAAGGGGAAGGGCTAAACACCAGAAAATGTATACATTATTATGTTTTTTTTAATACATTTTTAAACTGTGACATCACTTGGCCCTGTCCAAGTCATGATTAGCCCAAGTTTGAAAACACTCTTGTATAACAGTTTTAAAATATTAACATGTGGACAACTGTAGGAAAAATCAGGTACTACAGACTTGTGTGAATTTATTAAAAAATTAAAACACATATTTTTAAGGCACCATATGTTACAGAAATGTTATCAACAAAGTCTAAAAAAAACATTTAAATGTCATTTTGGCATCATATTCACCTCCTAAAAATCACTGTACTTAGATTATTGGAGTGTTGTTTAATGTGGAATAATTGGAAACATTAAATACAAAATCAAAGGTTGTAAACATGAGCCAAAGGAAGGAAAAATAATTGGGACAGTTTATAACAATGATTAGACAGCAGTAATAGTGATCTTTTCCATGAACATTCTGAATCCAGCTCTTCTATTCAGAGCTTCTGAACTGATATAATTTTAGACTTAGCTAACATTCTGTATTCAATAGATTCTTCTTCTTACAGACACTGGAAATGTACCTGAGGTATTTTTTTCCCTTTCCTTCATCAACAGTCAAGTTAATTTGCAGCTCTTGGTTTTATTCACAATCAGCAGCTTAATTTGCAGTAAATTGAGAACATTAGAATAATCCACAATCACCAAATCTATTTGCAGTCATCAGCTATTTTCAGAAACTCGAGTATGTCCTAATTTGTTTATGAATCCAGATATCTGAAGGTACTCCCAAATTGCTTTAGTTCTGGTTGAACACAGTGATGTTTTGGAAATGACTCCAGTACAGTCCAGTAAACCCTTTTCACACACTCAACAAGAAGCCGGTTTCTGTTCTGTGTGAATGCGCTGGTGATTTTGAAGGCTTCTGCGTTCAGCATACCTCTTCTCACAGACTGAGCACTGATATGCTTTCTCACCTGTGTGAACGCGGTGGTGTCTTTTGAGACTACCGCGTACAGCAAACGTCTTCCCACACTCCGAACACTGATATGGTTTCTCTCCAGTGTGACTGCGCTCGTGTGTTTGGAACTTACCCTGTGTAATAAAACTTTCCCCACACACAGAACAGTAATACGGTTTCTCTCCAGTGTGAATGCGCTGGTGTGTTCTTAAAGTAGTTCGATGATGAAACCTATTCCCACAGTCTGAACACTGATATGGTTTCTCTCCTGTGTGAAGGCGCTTGTGCATTCGGAGATTACTGTGACGCTTAAACCTCTTCCCACAGTCTGGACAGGAATAAGGTTTCTCTTCTGTGTGAACAAACTGGTGTTTACAGAGATGACTCCGATGAGTAAACTTCTTCCCGCACTCTAAACAGCAATATGGTTTCTCGCCTGTGTGAATGCGCCAGTGTACCTGGAAAGTACCTAGATGAGTAAACCTCACCCCACACTCTGTGCACTGATACGGTTTCTCTCCTGTGTGAATGCGCTGGTGTGTTTGGAAATTACTCTTTTGGGTAAAACTCTTCCCACACTCTGAACAGGAGTAAGTTTTGCGTCTGACTGTACTTTTCTGTGTTTTATTGTCAGAGGTGCTAATGTGGGGTGTAGCCAAGGACGATTCCTGAGAACTGAAGCTTCCACACACTCTATTCTCACTTTTTATCTGTATTGATTTCAACATTGTAGTATATTCCTGTTGTTGGTGTTTCTTCATGTATTTGGAGGAGAACGGTCGAACTGTGGGACAACGGCAACAGAAGATGACTCACAAAAGGGACGCTCTTCTTTTCTGGAAGACAAAAGAAACATGTTCAAAATTAGGAGCAGTTGTTTACTTTGAGTTTTTCTTTAAAAGAAACAAACCACTGTAACTTCATGATAATAATTCTTGGGTTAGGGGCAGTAAAGTTTAATACTGTTGTCAGGCTGTATAATACTGGGCTGTTTACTGTTTTTTCATCCTTTAAAGTGAGGTTAATACTATACATGTAGTAAAACAAAATCACTACAAATGTTCAGAGGAAGTTTCCCCTCCATTTCCTGTTCTCCAGTCTGTGGGTTGAAAACAGGTCTAGCACATTGGTTGTGTGTTTATTTTCATGCAGTTACAGCTCTCCCAAATTTCTCCCACCTAAAAACATTTGTTCCCAAAAAGCGACACCTGCTAATGTTCAGCACAAACCCAACAACAATAAAGAAATATCTTCTAATTTTGGCAGAAAAAAAGTTTTGATTAAAATCATGAAAATCACCTGAACAAATACTAATTACATGCTGGTCAATCAGCTCTGTGTGTGTGTAAACAAACTGCAGCAGTCACTAATCATCTTCAAACAATCAAATGCAACATGATAATTCATTAATAATCCAGAGAATTGTTCACTCAAAAACTCTGAACTCCTTCAGTGTTCTCTCTCCCACCAGTCTTTACTCTGAAGGCATTTTCAGATCTACCTTAAATAGCACATTAGGGACCTCCTCACACCTCCGTTTAAAGGGGATGCCATGTCTTTTAAGGTGGAACAGTGTATTTGAGGAGAAAATAAGACTGTTATTTGTATGTGATTTAACTTGTCTATAAGTTGTGGTTGTCTTTTTGTTTGTTTTTATTTTTAATTACCACAGAAACTCATTTATAAAAAGTTAAGCATTTTCTGTCTGTTTTTACTTACATTTAGTTATTTCTCTTCTGTATTTAGAGTTAACTCCATTTGGAACAAATTTAATTCAATGCTAAAATACAAAAATAGAGCAACATTCTCATCTCGGTTCTCAATTTTCAATGTTTAGAGACTCTACTTTGTCGAAATACGAGTAATCACAATGTCCTTAATTCCCCTACCCCTGCCCCTTTAGGGTCTCAGAAAGAAACTCCTATCAATAATTACTGTAAACGTACATAGTGCAATTACAACCCCATTTTCAGAAAAGTTGGGACATTTTTAAAAATATAATTTAAAAAAAAACTGATTTTCTTGGGTACACAGGGTAGAACTCTCATAAGATTTAGCTGTAAGAATTTGGAGAAGTAGCAATGCAAATGTGGAACTGTGGCTGGAAGCTCCCACATTTCCCCCATTTTACAAACTCCTCTTCAAAAAGAGAACATGTCTCCCCCCGTTCCTGTGTGAGGGAGAGAGACCCAAACCCAGTGTAAACAGTGTGGAAAAGTCTTACACAGCTCTTTCCCTTCAGTAAAAACACGTCCTGATTTCAGCTCCAACGCACCGCTCTCCTTCTGCTGCTTTCTCCTCACACAGTGCACTCCCATAACACCCGCCTCCTGCGCTACCATTGGCTGGAACGTCATCCAAGTAGCTGTCTGATTGGCTAATATAAGTTGAGGGGATGTTACTAAGGGGCGTGTCCACAGGAGAGCGGGAGGCAGCAGGTTAGACTGCACTGCTGCTCTCACAAACCGTATTTTAAAGGAGAAGGCTCCATTGTCGCCCAATCATTCAATCACTCACTCAATTAATCAGTCACCCAGTCGATACAGTTCAGCTAATTAATTCAGATTTATTTCCAGAGATACATTTGTATGTGGTTGGGTCGAAAGCCTGATAGAAATTCGTTCAGATAACGGGTCGTATACTGTTTTTCTTGTTCTCATTTTAGAACAAATCTCAAATGGTTGAAAGGTTCATGTCCTCCATGTTTGCTTATCTGACAAAGGTAGAATTCACTGGCAGAAACTGCTCTCTTCCTGCCCCTCTAAGCTTTAAATTGAGCTTATGACAAACATCAGACAACAATAACTGATATTATGCCCTAATGTTTTTTTTTAGGTATTTGTCTATACCTCGGTGTTTTAGAACAAGCATCGCTATACATTCACAGAATGTACTCAACAGTTTGTACTTCTGACACACACAATATCTTTGTTCATCCAGTCTTCAGATTCATTTTCATCTAAATCACAGACATTCATCCAGTTCATCTGCAAACATCAGGGTCATCCAGCTGATTCACAATCATCTTTTCATCCACAGTCCAAGATCATCCAGTGCTCAAATTCATATTTAGTAATCAGTTTAATCAGAAACTCTCAATATTTCCTATCACATTTATCCTTCTTTAAATCCAGATATCTGAAGGTACTCCCACTCTCTGTTCAGAGATACTGTTCTGTTCTGGTTAATGCTGTGATGTTTTTGAAAATAACTCTGTAGTAAACCTCCCTTCATACACTCAACAAGTGAATGGTTTCAGTTCTGTTGAATGAGCTGGTGTCTTTGGAGACTACAATATTCAGTAAAAATCTTGTCACACTGTGATCACTGACAGTTTCAGACAAGCATTCACACAGATGAGAGTGTCTCGCAGAGTGGACAGATATTGGACACAGGATTTAAAAACTCTGTGTCTGATCCACTCGCACCAGCACTGAGCGCTGAAGAACAGGGGGGAAGGGGGGTAACAAAGTATGCAGAGCAACAGATGGACTACAGTCTGTAAGAGTGATAGAGTGGTCAGTGGAGATGAGAGCGGACAGTGAGCGAAGAAGGAGGTGGTCAAAATATATGGCTGGACTGTGTAAATATAAAAGTAAATTGATAAATAAATAAAGAATTGCAAAGTTAGAAATTAAATTACCCAAACACCATTTAAATAAATAAAAAATAAATGCGATTAAAAATATAAAACAGGGCATAAAATGTGATTTTAATTTTGTGGTTAAAAAATTTGTGATTCTGAGAAAAAATCCTGACTAATTCCAAAAATAATGTCACAATATCTTAGAGAATAAATGCAGCATATTTTGAACATTTGGAGTGAAAATGAGTGAACACTGCATATTGATGAATTATATATATTTTTTATCTCTATAAATAAATAGTTCCCTGGCATATCAGGACGGTGTTATAAGTAATTGAACGCTGAAATGATTGTGCAAGAAATTGGGTTAGAAAAGGACGCAACTTTGCACAACACAATTAAAAGTCACACAGCTCCAGGGGCCTGGAGGTTGTGGGTTCGATTCCCGCTCCGGGTGACTGTCTGTGAGGAGTTAGTGTGTTCTCCCTGTGTCCGCGTGGGTTTCCTCCGGGTGCTCCGGTTTCCTCCCACAGTCCAAAAACACACGTTGCAGGTGGATTGGCGACTCGAAAGTGTGTGTGTCTGTGTTGCCCTGTGAAGGACTGGCGTCCCCTCCAGGGTGTATTCCCGCCTTGTGCCCGATGATTCCAGGTAGGCTCTGGACAAGCGGTTACAGATAATGGATGGATGTTCGCAGCCACTTTTGCTAAGGCCCACCCAACAGTCAACTGTGCCAATGGAACAAATCTCATACTGAGGCACGGCCTCTGTACAATTTGCATGGTAAAGCCATGAGAACTCAGTAGTCATTGGTTAATAGACAGGTTTGGTCAAAGTCTGTTTTATTGTCTATACTACAATATTTACAAGACATACAGTGGATTGTAACACATGGTGCATTAATAAACATTAAACATAGATATAAGATTCTGTTAACTGTCAATTCATTCGCAACTCAATCTATGGCACAGAGTTGGAGTCAAAATATCTAAATATTTTGATCAATCTCCATCTAAAAATGCAGATGTTTGCA
Source organism: Hoplias malabaricus (assembly GCF_029633855.1). Taxonomy (NCBI): domain Eukaryota; kingdom Metazoa; phylum Chordata; class Actinopteri; order Characiformes; family Erythrinidae; genus Hoplias; species Hoplias malabaricus. The sequence goes on along the minus strand of NC_089802.1, from coordinate 37,863,814 downwards.
ATGGAAGCCATTAAATTAAAAACTGCAGTACAATCACTTCATACCACATATGAATGTATATCTGATGGATTCACTATTTATTAGAAAAGGCCATTTTAGAATGTTTAATTTCACTTATCATGAAAAAAAGAACAATTGCAGGGATTGTTTATGTTAATTACTTAAACATTGCACAGAACTGTATACTTTATAAAGCAAAGTAATGATAGTTTGCTGTTTTTCCAACTAATGAAACTGGACAAGGTCTCTGAACAGCCAACCAAACTTAAGACCTTTTCAGACCGAGTCCAGTTTTTATGGACTAGAAAAATGCAAGTTTTGTAAACAAATGCCTTTTGTCTTTCATACCGTCTGACACTGACGAATTGCGGCACTGCGTCACAGTTTGAGACGTGACTGTCAACTATCAGGGTTCACTGGATGTAAGGAAAGAACACACGCTGATCAGAGAGCCAGTCCATCACATTAATTAAGAGAGCAATAACAATTTTATTAATTACTAAAATTATGTTACTTTCCTAGTTAAAATAAAACTGACAATAAAATTGTCCAGTTAGGATCACAACATCATAAGAATATTTATTTCCTAATTCTTTTCAGCTTCTTTAAATTCAGATGTCCGTAGGTACTCCCACACTTTGTAGAGGTTTACTGCGTCTGTTCTGGTTGAATGCAGTAATGTTTTTGAAATTGAATCTGCCTAGTAAAACTCTTCCCACACAGTGAACAGGAATAAGGTTTCTCTCGTCTGTGAATATTCTGATGTCGTTGTAGATTACCCTTTATATTAAAACTCTTCCCACAGTCTGAACAGGAATACGGTTTCTCTCCTGTGTGACTGCGCTGATGGGTTTGGAGTGAATTCAGGTACTTAAACCTCTTCCCACACTCTGAGCACTGATATGGTTTCTCTCCTGTATGAATGCGCTGGTGTGTTTGAAGATTACTCTGTTGAATAAATCTCTTCCCACATTCTAAACATGAAAACGGTTTCTCTCCTGTGTGAATGCGCCGGTGCATTCGGAGACTACCTTGTTCGGTAAACCTCTTCCCACACTCAGAACACTGATACAGTTTCTCTCCTGTGTGAATGCGCTGGTGTGTTTGGAGATGACCCTGTTGAGCAAAACTCTTCCCACACTCTGAACACTGATATGGTTTCTCTTTTGTGTGAATGCGCTGGTGTATTCTGAGACTACCATGTTCAGTAAACCTCTTCCCACACTCTGAACACTGATAGAGTTTCTCTCCTGTGTGAGTGCGCTGGTGTGTTTTGAGAGAATTCTGATAATTAAACTTCTTCCCACACTCTGAACAGGAATAGGGTTTCTCTCCTGTGTGAATGCGCTGGTGTGTTATAAGAGAATTCGGATGAACAAACCTCTTCCCACAATCTGAACAGGAATATGGTTTCTCTCCTTTGTGAACGCTCTGGTGTCTCTGGAGATTACCCTTTACATTAAAACTCTTTCCACAGTTTGAACAGGAGTACAGTTTCACTCCAGTGTGAATACGCTGGTGTGTTTGGAGAGAATTGTGATGTTTAAATCTTATCCCACACTCTGTGCACTGATATGGTTTCTCTCCTGTGTGAATGCGCTGATGTGTTCGGAGATTACAGTGTTGAGAAAAACTTTTCCCACACTCTGAACAGTAATACGGTTTCTCTCCTGTGTGAATGCGCTGGTGCATTCTTAGACTACCGTGTTCAGTAAATCTCTTCCCACACTCTGAACACTGATAAGGTTTCTCTCCTGTGTGAATGCGTTGGTGTGTTTGGAGATGACCCTGCTGAGTAAAACTCCTCCCACACTCTGAGCAGGAATATGGTTTCTCTCCTGTGTGAATGCGCTGATGTGTTTTGAGAGAATTCCAATAAATAAACCTCTTCTCACACAGTGAACATGAATATGGTTTCTCTCCTGTGTGAATGAGTTGGTGTCTTTGGAAATGACTCTGTAACGTGAAACTCTGCCCACACTCGGAACAGGAGAACGTTTTCCGTTTACTTGTACGTCTCTGTGTTTTTTTTTCAGATGTGTTAGTGTGGGGTGTAGCCGAGGAAGATTCCTGAGAACTGGAGATTTCAGAAACGGTATCTTCACATTTAACCTCCAATGATTTCAACATTGCTGATGTTTCTTCAGGTATTTGTTGATGTTCAACCTTTCTTTTTTATGGGGTCCCAAATAAGTGGCAGATGAAGGATGGAAGGAAGTTGAACTTTCGTAGACACCAGCAGCAGGAAAAGACTCACACTGGAATGTTCTCCTTTTCTGGAAGAGATAATTAACAGGAAGATGAAAGTCAAGCAAGTCTGCAGCTGGTGTGTTAATTTAATTATGTAACTACTTTATGTATATGAGAAAAATGTTTATTATAAACTTGATGGTGGGTCTGAACACCAGGATGTCCTGTGATCTTAAACAAATAAAATAGTTAATTTTAATAAATAAGCAAGTATTAAATGAGTTTTATTGGTGAGTGAAACAAACAAGTGTAATTGCAAGGTTAGTCATTTTATGGTGTTTAGTATATTAAAGATTACCATTATTGTCAGACTTATCGTAAACGTCATCTCACTTTACAACCTCTACAAGAGCCTGTACAGCACAGGTTTAGTAAAGGATGCCAAGACAGGTCAATAGAGTTCATACCCTACTAGAGTCACTATGCTGCTGGGATAGAACAGAAAACATGGCACATTAGTGCAGCTTACATTCAGCAGGGAGGCGGATGCGGTAACCAAGTAAGTACATACAGCGGTCGAGAGGACGAAGTACGTGTCTGTTGCTGCCTCTTCTCTCTGGTATTTTTTTGTCCATTTGTTTTTCCCCTTCTGATCCTATGTCTTGACATTTCTCGTCAGCCTATTTTTGCCCCTTTGTTTCCTCTGAACTTTTTGTGGACTGTTTCTCTTGGACCGATTGCCCAACTTTTGTCACTATTAGCTAGCTACACACGAGCCCGCTACCTTCTCCCTGTTGAGTGAATTTCCACTTCTTGCTAAGTTGCTGTCTGTATATCTGATGTGTTGGGTATATTTACTACTTCCCTTCAATCAGTTGCTGGTTTTTGAGTTGATGGGTTGGCTAACGTTGTGCATGCTTGTAGCTATAGTGCACCTGTTGTGGCTTATTCTCTGGCCTTAGTAGATGGTTAATTAAAAGCCATGATGTTTTGCCTTGGATAGCTGTTTGTTCTTGCATGTGGATTAATGGAGATATGAAATAACTTAAGTTTTGGGAGAAGGACCACACCCAGACTCCTCTTCTTCACCATTATGCACCCTATAAAAACCACTCCTCTCTCCTCACCTACTACTACGACAAAATTCTCACCGACGAAGCTGTCTCCCATTCAGCTGTGTTTTCTCTTCCGTCATGGACCTCGACATCACCGCTTCAGATACCGAACTCTTCTCGGATAGCCAACCCGTTCCTCCTCCTGTTCCCCCTCGTTCTACTCCGCGTCTGAGATCAGTTGTCTATGTCCCTGCTACTCCTGCCTCGTCAGGATCATCTTCCTGGCATGGCCACTCCTGTCTACCTCACTCCGGGTCTCAGTGCTCCCGCCGATCTTCACCTGCCTCCCCGGCTTCCCAAGGCCGATCTGCCTGCCCGAGACGTTCTTCCTGCCTGCTCGACATCGCATTGCCTGCCTCCCGATCCTCCTCGTGCTTCCTCCTCCAAATCTCGCATCATGGACTGGACAGTGCGTTCCCTCAGAATCTTTTGTAGTTTAGCCAATGTTCCCTTCGCTGGCACCGCCCTCAAGGCCGAACTTTTTTCCTTGTACCTGGCCTCCCTCAGAGGAAAACAACCGGTGCGCGTCGCAGTTCCGGTCACGCAAACTAATGACGTCACACCTCCCGCTCGCTTTGGCGCAGTCGATCCCTCCGGGCTCCTTTTGGGTGTCATTTCGCTGCCGCTTCCGCGTTAACGTGGCGTGAATCTACCTCTACTGCCATAACTACCCGCACCATGCCTGCCTCTTCTGGCCCTCTGCCTGGTTCTGATGTCTTTTCTCGTCGCTCTCCCCACCCCCTCTGTTCTCAATCATCCCAAGTCCCCTTCCCTCAAATCATTCCAACTCTTTCCCCGTCTCTCTTCCAGGTCCTCCTGCTGCCATGCCTCCTGCTCCACCCTGGACTGCTTCTGCGGATACTTCATTCCCCCTCTCCACTGCTCCTCCAGCTGTGCCACCCACTAATGCATATTCAACCCACCTCTCGTCTCGCCTTCATTACGGCAACGCATTATCCAAGGTGCAGATGTTGCTCTCATCTTCCACTCCTTCTGCTCCCCGCACCATAGATGCCGTGATTACCCTTGTGATGTTTCCTTCATTTTACGACCCTCTGAAGCACAAGTTTCCAAATCCCTCACAGTCCCAGAATTTGCTGTCGCCTTCTCCACCTACCGCAACATCTTGTGCTCCGTATTCCCTTCTCGTCGCCAGGAGTTGGATGATTACCTGGCCATAATTACCTGCCCCCAGTGGCCTCCTAAATTTGGCAGTAGCTGACTTCTTCGGTTTCTCTCTACCCCGGTTAATGTGCCCGGTTTAGCCTCTGATCTAGCCATGCATGCCGATTCCACTTTCGTCTGTTACCTCTTGGATGGTCTACTTTTTGTTTTTTCTCAGGGCTTGTAACACTTCGTTTTTTACCTGCCCAAACCTTCTCTCCACTTTGTCCGAACCTGACGTCGTTTCATCCCTTCTGGCTAAAGAAGTTTCTGACGGTTTCATGATCGGGCCTTTCTCTTCTCCCCCCTTCTCAGCGTACAGGACTTAACCCTATCGGCATTGCTACCCGCAAATATTCAGGCAAGAAGCGGATCATCATCAACCTTTCAGCTCCACGTGGTGCCTCTGAACCTTCCATAAACTGTCTCATTCCCAGTTCTGAGTTCTCGCTCCACTATGCGACCGTGGACCATGCCATCACCTTTATCAAACTTGCTGGTCATGGCGCCTAGCTCACTAAGGCTGACATTGTTTCTGCCTTCAAGATTCTGCCTCTCCACCCAGATTTTTGGCATCTTTTCGGAATCTGCTGGAACAATAAATATTACTTTGCCGTCCATCTTACATTTGGCTGTAAAACCAGTCCAAAAATATTCAATACCATTGCAGAAGCCCTCTATTGGATTCTGCTCAATGTACAAAAACTGCCTTTCGTTCTCCACCTTCTCAATGATTTTCTTGTTATTTATCCCCCTTCTTCACCTCCAGCTCGAGGCCTCACTGCCTTATCCAGCACCTTTTACCATCTCGGGATTCCTCTCTCCAGGGAAAAGACTGCAGGCCCTTCAACCTCTCTCGAGTTTCTCTGCATCACTTTAAACTCTGTCTCCTTCCAAGCTTCCCTTCCCCAGGATAAACTCGAACGTATCACCCATTCTCTCTCCGCATTTATCGACAATCCTATCTGTACAGAACAGCAACTCCTCTCTCTTTTGGGCCACCTTAACTATGCCATTCGAATCAACCCTCAGGGACGCTCATTTATCTCCCATCTCCTTCATCTTGCCTCTTCAGTCTGCTCACTGCACCATTCAGTCACTTTAGACGACTCTTGCCTTTCTGAGCAGAAATTCTGGCTCACCCTTCTTCGCCACTGGAATGGCATCTCCTTTTTTTTTTTTTTTTTTTTACAATGATACTATTTCCAACCCCTTGGATGTCCAGCTTTTTACAGATGCTGCTCCTTCAATCTGCTTCTGTGGTTACTATGGAAGCCATTGGTTCGCTTCTCCTTGGCTCGCACAATTCGTTAGCTTCGCTGCCAAAACCAACAACTTTTCTGCTCTTTGGGAACTTTACCCCATTGTCATCGCAGCACTTGTCTGGGGCCACGAGTGGACAAGAAACACAATTCTAGTTCACTCAGACAATTCTGCAACTGTTCAAATAATTAACAAAGGCCGTTCCACATCCCTATCACTCATGCCCTTCATACGTCGCCTCACCTGGCACTCCATACTCCACCAATGAATTCTTAAGGCAGTTCATATTCCAGGCCACTCAAATGCAATAGCTGAATCACTTTCTTGTTTTCATTTCAGAAATGCAGAACCTTAGCACCTCAAGCGGACCATCAACCCATGCCAGTGCCACCATTTTCGGAAACCATACACTACCTAACTCCCATCTGCAACAACTTATATCTCATGCCCAGGAAACAATACTTTCAGCTATCTCACCATAAACACTCTCCATCTACTGGTCAGAATGGAAACTCTTCCAGAATTTCCATACCCTGCATAACATCTCCGTCATGTTCTCTTCCTCAGTGGTTACTCTCCACGCCATTTCTCAGGCCATACATTCAGAATCATTCAGAACTCATGCGTACCACAGCTACATCCGTTGCCAAATCAATGATCTCAGACTAGCTTCTCTCTGAACTGGAGCTTTTGGGGTCCGGCTTCACTCTCCACTAGCAGAAGCCACCCAGAACTCCAGCTCAAGTCCTTCTGAGTTCCCCTTCCTTGCCCTGCTTACATCAGGCATAGTCTTCACCTCGCAAAATGGAGTTATGAAATAACTTAAGTTTGGGAGAAGGACTACGCCAAGTCTCCTCCTTTTCACCATTACGCACCCTATAAAAACCACTCGTCTCTCCTCACCTTCTCGTGATGAAATTCGCACCCCACTCCTCCAATTTCACCAATGAATTTGCCAGGCAAGGGGGGTCCAGCTTAACTCTCCACTAGCAGAAGCTGCCCAGAACTCCAGCCCAATATCTTCTGAGTTCCCCTTCCTTGCCCTGCTTACATCAGGCGTGGTCCTCATCTCGCAAACTATGTTTTGGATTGTTTTGCTTTGCTTTTTACTCACAATTACCACCTACTCCAACTGAACTAAAATGTTTGAACACTCATCCCCGTCTCATCATTAAATTATGTAATTGTCTGGGAATTACACATGGACCTAGATAGATTCACAGGTCCCTGCGGACTCCCTCTGTATACTATGTCTTGGATTTCCATAAACGGATTACTAAGAACTATAAAAACTCACGAGGAATTAACCAATTTCATCTTAACTCCATGCCAAGTCTGAGGTCTCTCACGCCTGCTGCACCCTCTCCCTCGAACATAGGCCTTCTGAACTCTCGTTCCATCACTAATAAGGCAACACTTGTAAATGACTTGATCATTGACAAAAATTGGACATGCTTCTTTTAACTGAAACGTGTTACAACCCAGTCTAGGGTTGAGCTGTAACAGAATGAGGTGTGTATGGGAAAGGAATAACTGTAGCAGAGATGAGAATGTGAAAAAAAAATGTGGACGAAAAGGACCCAAACTGAAACAGAGAATGTATAATAAATAGAATATATATATACAAACACCAGTGAACATCGGGATGGCCTTATGCCGACAAAAATAACAAACACACACCCTCCTAACTGACCCACAGACAGCTCTAACTTACCTAAGTGAAAACAAAAGGAAACAAAAGACAATGTCTTCCAATGACCTCACTCTCTATATATACACAAAAACACACTGCCAAAACAAACAGCAGTCAACCCTACTCTAGTGAAATATATTCACAGTGTTTAAAATACTTTACAAACAACAGATCTAATGTCAAAGCCAAGCAAACAGATTTCAATATACACAACAAAATCACAGAAGCACAGAGCACAAAAACACGCTGACTAGCAGCTTACAGACGTATTTATAATTCCAGCCGAGATGACGTAGAGGAAAACATGGACTGGACTGTGGAACGGACTCAGGACACTGAACAAATACATGAACTGGAATCTGGAACGAACTCTAGATGGGTGAACAAACACACACACTGGAACAGACTGCAGAACCTACGGGGTTCTACGGAGACAGAGAGGGAGAGAGAAAACATACACATACACAGCACAGCGTACCACATGGCAACAAACAGGGGACTTCCTGAATTTGAATCTCCTAACCCCTGCAGGCTTTACTTATATATCTAAGCCACGCAGCAGAGGTAAAGGAGGGGGACTAACTGCGGTGTTCCATAATAACTTGAAGGTCCAAGAGTTGGACTAGCTTGATGTTACTTCCTTCGAATACTTAACTCTGAGGGTAATCTCCCCTACTTAATGTTGCTTCTGTTAATTTATTGTCCTCCCAAATCATCTAATTTTCTGTTTGAGTTAAATTAATTACTCACAGTAGTCTCATCTAGTTCCTCTGCTATCTTGTTGCTGGGTGACTTTAACCTTCATGTTGACTTCAGCAACATCACTATTAAAGACACTTACTGCTCTCTGGACATTAAATTTATTATGCTGCTGTGCAGATCATTCTACCTGTGCAGAGAGTTTACATCAGTGAACATCATTGCTGTTTATGTACCAATGCAGGCTAATGCTAAACTAGCCATAGAGAAAATATACTCCTCCATCAGTAAACATCTAGCGGCACAACCAGATAGCATGGTCATCATAGCCGGACACTTTAATAACGCCAACCTGAAATCTGCCCTGCCAAAATTGCACAAATATATAAACTTCCCACAAGAGAGAGGAACATTTTTACGACGGAGCTTTAGGGCCACAGCATTGAGAAAAAAAAAAAAAAGATTCCGAGATTAAAGTCAGAATTCGGAGAAAAAAAACTTGGAATAATTCTGAGAAAAAATCTCGGAATAATTTGCTGCGTATAATGGAGCAGACATAGTGTAACAGAGTAGAACTCCAGCGCCCACGAGGCTCCATCGTGTTACGGCTCAGACTCGTACAAAAAACTAAAGCCTTTATGCATTTCAGTCAGGGGCTGCGTCATGTCGTGTGAATGTGTTTAATAAATAATTCATGCATAAGGCTTTAGTTTTTTGTACGAGTCCGAGCCGTAACGCGATGGAGCCTCATGGGCAACGGAGTTCTACTCGTTCTGGATCCATCATTTTCGTGATCATTAATTGTATCATGTGAAACTACATGCCATGAATTCGTGCACCGATTCAGGGTTTAAACACTAATCGCACTGTGACCCTGATATGGAAGAGAAGAGTGTTTATTCCTGAAATCTATACCATAGCATAACTTAAGTTACACTGTGTCCGTTCCATTATACAGAGCGAATTACTCCGAGTTTTTTTCTCAGAATTATTCCTTGTTTTTTTCCTCAGAATTCTGACTTTAATCTCAGAATCTTGTTTTTTTTTTTTAACGCTGTGGCCCTAAAACTCCGTCGTCCATTTTAGATTAGGTCTAGGGCATCACTGTAGCTAGACCCTTAACACATCTGGGTCTCTCTGATCAGCTGACCCTGTCTCTAACATCAGCATATAAACTACACATCTGTAGACAAAAACCAGCTACAAAGACAGTTAGAGTATGGACTGAAAAAGCCACCTCAGCCTTGCAGGACTGCTATGAGGACACTGAGGGGATAGACTTGAATGGACACACATCAGCTGTGCTGGATAACATCAACTTTTGCGCTGAATGTGTGACCAAGACCACAACTGTGAAAATGCTGCCCAATCAGAAACCATGGTTCAACGGAGAACTGAGGTCCCTGCTCAAAGCTAGGAACTTTGATCTCAGACTAGGGGACCATCAAGAGAGCGAGGAGCAACCAGAGGAGGGGCATCATAAAATGCAAGCACAAATACCAACTGCGCTTCCAGGAGCACTTCAACCAAAATGACTCCTGAGGTATGTGGCAAGGAATAAATCCACTCACTGGTAACAGAGTCACATGCACAACTGCCAGACAGAAACCACCCAGACACACAGAATCACTTCTTTGCTCGCTTCAACCATAAGAACAATAGCAACCTGGAAGCCACCACTCAGCCTAGGCGGGCAGTTGAAGACACCCCCATTCACCTACACCGAAACCAGGTCTGATCTGCTCTGCATAGGATAAACATTAATAAACTCCTGGACCAGATGGTGTCACCAGACGTATTCTCAATGTCTGCACACACTGGCTGTCAGGAGTGTTCACAACAATTTTCAACCTCACCTTGCAACAATCTGTAGTTCCCACCTGCCTCAAATCAGCCACCATCGTCCCAGTGGAAAATAAAAACGCAGTTAGCTGCCTAAATGACTTCCACCCAGTTGCTCCCATCATCTCTAAAAGCTTTGAAAGACTAATTGTTCCTCATATTAGATCTGCCATCCCAGCTGACTTTGAGCAACATCAGTTTGCCTACAGGACCAACAGGTCAACAGAGGATGCTGTGATCACAGCTCTCCACTCAGCCCTCACCCATCTAGAATGGAAAAATCCATATGTAAGGATGTTGTTTAGTTCAGCCTTTAATACAGTTATTCCACATAATCTGGCCAAAAACTGAGCAATCTGGGCCTGGGCAGTTCACTATGCTTATGGATATTGGACTTCCTGAGCATTAGACACAAATTCGTCAGGGCGGGAGACCGCACATCCTCAACTCTCATCTTGATAACAGGTACCCTACAAGTGCCCTCCTCTACTCACTCTTCACATAAGACTGCTCCCCCATTCACACCTCCAATAAGGTCATCAAGTTAGCTGATGACACCACCATTGTAGGACTGATCACGGACAACTAGTTAGCCTACAGGGAGGAGGTCCAACATCTGACAGCATGGTGCAATAATAATAATCTGGAAGTGAACCCTAACACAACCAAGGAGCTGGTTGTGGATTTTAGAAGATCCACATGCACTGAGACCACAGCTCTCTACATCAATGGTCGAGAGTGGAGAGCTTTAACTTCCTTGGGGCGCACATTTCTGCTGACCTCACCTGGGCTTTCAACACCCGATTCCAAGTGGGGAAGGCACAACAGAGACTCTACTTCCTCAGGAAGCTGAAGCACTTCCACCTCAACACTTGTTGGTGAACTTTTATAGACCCACCATCAAAAGCCTCCTGACCTACTGCTGCACAGTTTGTTGCACCAGTTGTACAGCACAGGACAGGAAATACCTGCAGCATGTGGTGAGAGAGAAACCCCCCCCCCCCCAGTGACATTAACAACAGCCAACTCCAGAAAATGCCTATCTGCATTTCAATGGACACTACTCACCCTGGACACTCTTTATCCCCTCCCTCTAAAAAGAGATTTAGTCAATTAAAAGCAAACACAAACAGGCTGAAACACAGCTTCTTCCTTCAGGCTCAGGCTCCCTACTGATTGCACACATCACTTTAAATAATCTCAAGCTTATTAGCGTATATTTTCTTAGTGTTAATATATTTTTTATTATCCTTATTGTTGTTTTGCTCATGTAGTTTTTTCTTTTAACCACTGCCTTGGAGAGGATGCTAAACTGTATTTCACTGTTTTAACATTGTTCTTAACACTGTTTTCACAGCGACAATTATGCTATTCTATTATTTTTTTCTATTCTATGCATAGTTTCAAAGCAGGACTATTGTTTGAGCTATTTCTGTAATTCTGAGCCATCTGTTTCTTAAATAATTTTTAAGAATAAGTTTTTTTGACTTTTGCCTAATACTGTGTTTTGTTTTGTTTCCTTTTGGATATGCCATTTGGACTTGTTTAACTCACTGTACTAATTTACAGGTTTTGGAATACTTCTGGTTTTGATTTGTAAGTTGTTAACCACTTCTAATAAACCTACAAATGAGTCTCCCTCTCGGTTTGGAGTCATTAATGATGCCTACAGATACGTAAACAATGTAATATGAATGAATAGTAGTCATTTCTGACTCTAACTAAGCAGTACAAATTAGAACTGAAACAAGTGATTACTTACCGTCTTAAATATACACTATAGTTAAATAAAATGCCAGCCTTTTTTATTACTTGGTTTTAGACTTGAGATTAGCTTGTTTTAGCGATCTGAGTGTGTCCACCACTGTTTTTTTTAAGATGATTGGAATGAAACTAAATAAATTCAATGTTTTTTTTTTCTTTTCAAACTTGTTTCACTTATTTTGATTCACTAAATGAAAGATTACTTTGGAGACTAACAATGCGTCTATAAAAAGGCCTTCCACCACTCACCCCTTAACATCTCACACTGTATCAGTCCCAGTGTGAATGGAGGAGACAGGACACAAGCCTCAGCTACAGTGACTTTCAGTGACATTACTCCCATTTATTCTGAATTAATGAACACATGGTTCCTGTGGAAGAGACTCTCTATAATATGAATTTCATTTTCAGGGCATGAAAACTGCTGACAGATTTTGATAATTGGGTGGTCTATGCTTTTAATGAAAGCCACGTATAGACCTCAGTTGTTTTGGTAGTACACAGTATCATTGTGTGATTTATAATATACTGTTGGTGACCCCTGACTACAAAGGTTGTGTTGTGGTATTTGACACATTAGCTGAGGTAATGGATTTATTATTAATGCACAGCAGACATTTACAGTAAACAAGCAAGATTCAGTAAGGATTGTAAAACTTCAGCTTCTAATTTTGACCTGAAGAAAAAGTTTACTCCCCCCAAATTGTCATTGTATAATTCGCACCCTGACTGTGGAGCTGGTAAACACCTCATTCTGACCGTACATGCCCCAAGCTCCCATATTTCCCCTATTTTACAAACTCCTCTTCAAAAAGAGAACATGTCTCCCCCCGTTCCTGTGAGAGAGAGAGTCCCAAACCCAGTGTAAACAGTGTCGAAAAGTCTTACACAGCTCTTTCCCTTCTGTAAAAACACGTCCTGATTTCAGCTCCAACACACCGCTCTCCTTCTGCTGCTTTCTCCTCACACACAGTTCACTCCCATAACCCCCGCCTCCTGCGCTACCATTGGCTGGAACTTCATCCGAGCAGCTCTCTGATTGGTCAATACTCGTTGACAGGGTGTTGCTATGGGGCGTGTCCACAACAGAGCGGGCGGCAGCAGGTTAGACTGCACTGCTGCTTGTACAAACTCTTAAAGGAGCAGCCTCCAATTTAAGCTTTTCTTTCGAGAAGTGTATCTGCAGGCTGAAGGCAGGTCCAAGTGGAAGTTACAAACTAACACAGGGCTTTACAGCAAGGGGCTGGACTTTGGACAACACTGACCCTTACTTTCCCTAACAGAAGTTTATAAGACCTGCTATGTTGTATGGCCTGGAGACCGTGCCACTGACAAAAAGAGAGGAGAGGGAGTTTGAAGTGGCAGAGATGAATATGCTGAAGTTTTCATTGGAAGGATAGGATTAGGAACTAGTTGATTAGAGGGACAGCGACAGTAGGAGGTTTTGGGGACAAAGTTAGGGAAGCAAGATTAAGATTGTTTGGGCATGTGCAGAGGAGAGATGAGTCATACTGAAAGAAGAGCACTGAAGATGGAACCATCAGACAGCAGGACGAGAGGAAGGCCAAAGAGGAGGTTTATGGATATGCAGAAGGAGGACAAGCAGGTGATGGTTGTGAAAGAATTAGGGTGAACCTAATAAATTTGATTTTTTTTCTTTTTTTTTTTTTTTAACTACCCCACAAAAATAAAGTGTGGGGCATCAGATTTTCCGTGGCTGAATCCACGAAAAAAGAGCTGATGGAGCTCAGAGCTGTGTCACCAGCCACTTCCAGTATGTAAGAAAGGTGACTCATCTTTAATATCATATTGAATAGAGAACAATTTTGGGTTATAACTTATCTTATATTGTTGATGTCTGACTTGTATATGTTTATTTGTGTTTATGTTCCAGAAAGCTCATCATTCAGGATGACCACAAGACCTTCAGTAGGGAGGCCAGAAAAATCATCCCAAAGAAGCTGAGAAAGTGTTGGTCCATATACAATTAGTCCTTCTGCCTTCGTAGCAACATAAGTTGGATTGTGTTATGTATAGAACAATTTGCAAAGGAGCCGTCCACTTACCTGGTGCCCCAACTGTTCGGGCTGCTGGCAAGGTACTTTACTGTGGGCACAGGGCACCTAATAGGTGTTGTAGAAAAACATGACAGAGTCTGAGGTCCTCGATGCAGTAGTTTGAGAGGGAAATGTGATTAGTGTAAATTTTATATTTAAGTAATTATTTCCTTATAGGTTGGCTTAGGATTATTGATTATGTGTTTTTGTGTCTAAAGGTTGCTCACCCTAAATCTGCTGGGACCTATGGGTTGGCCCAGCTCAATATGACTATGGATGACTATGCTTAGTTCACCACTCCTTGACATTCTCCTGGAAGCTTGTTGCTTCAACTTTTTTGTGTTCTTGTCCACCTCGGGTATCCCATGCCCCAGAATCCTTCTGTATTTCCAACAAGCATGGAGCAGGATGGGATTTGGCAGAAGGTTTAGCTTCCACCAATTTCAAATTACCATATTCCACCATGTAAGTATACATTAATTTGCCACTAATAGAAGAGCCATGTTTAGCATGTGATGGTTTATAATTTGTGATTTCTCTTTTAGACAAAAAACATTAAGCTCAAGAAAAAGAGGAGGATAGAGCGGGCCATATGCCACTCACAGTCATTGTCAGAAAAGTATTAGGTGCCACTGAATGACCCAAAGGAAGCCACAGAGGTGGTAGCCCTCCAGCTGGCAGTGCAGGGAGAGTCTCCCCAGGTAGCTGGTCTTTCTGAAAGGTGTCGACATTTGTTATTAGGTTAATAGTTTTATATACATGTTTTACACATGTATGTATACTTTGTAGTTTTCTTTTTACATTTTAAAGTAATAAGTTTTATAATTTTTAATATTAATTCATTTTTCATAACATCTCCAAATATTAACATGGTATATAGAATAACAGCGAGGTGGGGGGTGTGCACTGTCAGGCTGCGTGAGCATCATATCTAAGAGTGTGAGTCAAAGGGTTTTTGGCACTGTGCAGTTCAGCTTTGTAAGCCCGGCAGTGCACACAGTCATGATCATAAAAAAAAAGATTATGAGAGAGCAAATTTCAGAGATGGGTGCTAGAGGAACAGGAGTTAAAAAAAAAGCAAAATAAGACACAATCTAATTTAGAATCACAGCTGGCGCTAACAGACACTTGTGGCTTACCACACCACAGTAGATGATTTTCCAGCAAACGGACAACCCTAAGATGCATTGGAATCAGTTCCTTGAAAGTCAAATTCATTTTGTTTATTACAGAATATCCCAATGTTAATGTGCACTACAGATATGGCAATGGCTCAGAGTCAAGGTTATAGGAACTGGTGCATTCAAGCACCACCATGTGACCAATTTTACCAAACCAAGCCATTAAAATATATTACCGATGCATTTTCCCAATGCTAACTCGTATCACCAGCAAGGATCCTTATAGGAAATTTAATCATATTTTTTCTCCCCATATAATTCTGGCATATTCTCACAATGGTGTTTTCCTCATTCTCACTGCATTTAGCAAGTTTCTTATGTTGTTTTGTTGAGCCAGGCATTGGCTGTTCTCTTATACAAATAAATAATGGGAATGGTTTGACATAGAAATTAAATGAAATATTAAGATGATATTATAAAACAAACAAACAATGGTCTTCAATGAAGATCCAGATAGATTTGAACATCTGAATGTTACAAAAGGAATGAAGAGCATGAATTCATAAAATGAACAGCAGCAAATGTCTGTCACAATCAGTTTTATTGCCTTTTGAACAGCCATTTTACAGGTATGTGAAATAAATCTACACTTTCCACTGACACAAGCCCGTCAAATCATTTTGAGCAGCGCTGGGCAAATCTGTGAGCTTCTTCTTCAAAGATTACAACACTGTGTTTGGGGTCACCGATTCATGACATAACAATTAGCAGAGTTTTGGATAAACATTACTTTGGGGAATAAATGATAGAAATCCATTTTCTGTAGAAAAGAACCTGGGCAGTTTCATAATCAGAAATGGCTCAGAAATACCTTTAAAATCAGTTAAAAAAAACCCCGAAATGAATGGGAGTAAATGGAGAGCTATTCTCAAATGATCCTCTCATTGCTCCACCCCTCAATTCCTGTGGCAAGCTCTCACTTCCAATTCGGAAGGCAAATTCTGAGGGGCTGTTCTCTGCTTTTACCTCAGCCACCAAGCATTGCAGTCATATGATAAATAATCAGAACCTGATTGATCATTCAATGTATGAAGCACTGATTGGCTCACATATATATATCCTTATAAAACAAAGTTAATGTTAGGTAGGTGTGTAGTCATGCATTGCCAAAATCTCTAAGTATTGTCTGGTGCCTTTTGCCATTTAATGTGTCCAAGAACTGCTTACTTCTGCAGGAAAAGAAATGTGACTAACACACAAAAGGACCAATAAAAGTTCTACTCTGTTGATATGACGTGTAGAAGGAGACAGTCTTTGTGATTCACGTCAGATCAGTAAGAGCCAGGACAAAACAACACATGGAATTGTATATGCGTGGACGTACATGGAGCTTATTAGAACGCAACTGGCGAATCCTGACAGCAAGCCCATATTAGTTCATTGGAAGTATCAGACTCTCCATCAACTTGTGGGCAGAGCAGCTGTGGCTAAAATGATGCATTTTGTGATTTTTTTTCCATTTCCCTACAGACTTAAAGCTGCCATTAATATATTGTCTTCATAATTCACACACAGAGTAATTTATTTCCAACAATATTTATTACACAAAAAATCTAAACAGTACAATAAAAAGGTACAAAAGTTGACTAAATGTTCTTAATTAAACATTCTTCTCTTTGTTATGGAGTGTCTCACTGGCCAGACGACCTGCTCGGTGCTAGAAGTGCCATCTAACATCCTCTGAGGCACAAAGCTGGTAATGCCTTTAACCTGAACTTTAACAGACCTGCCCCTGTAACCCCTCTTCACTGCTTCCTACTGTCCTCTAAAAGCAACATAGCTGTGTTTCTGCAGTGCTGAGCCAAGAGTAGCAATGGCACGGGCTCTATTCTCCCTGTTACACATCAGTGAAGCATCACAATGATTGTGAAGCAGTCATTTTCAGGTAAAAATATTAATTATCTTTAAAAAAAAAAAAAAAAAAAAAAGAAAAACAAAAAAGTATGAAATTTATAGGGGTTTGGGTCTTTTGAGTCTGACTCAAAAAAATATTCATTGTAACTTTGGGATGTTTCATTCAAAAGTAACAATATTTCAGTTTGTAATAAACAATATTTTGTTGTACTAAGCACAAACTACAGACTACACATACTGTATATTCAAAACAATCCAGAACCAGCAGTTATAAGTCTCTACCTGAGAACGTGAGAACTAGTTTTCTGATTGGGATGGTGGCCACTACCAGAGTCCCTGACTCTACATGAAAATGAATGACTTCTGGTCGCTCTGCGGTTCTCTGTGTGTAGAGCAGGCAAATGACTGGCGGCACAATTTAATCAGATTCTCTTTAATGAGTTTCTAATGCATGTATGCCTCTTTAAATCCGGATGTCCGAAGGCACTCCCAGAGTTTTTACTGCTTCTGTTCTGGTGGAATGCACTCATGTCTTACTAATTTACTCAGTGTAGTACATTTCTTCTGACACTTTGAACAGGAATATGTTCTCTTTCGTGTGTAAATGCACTTGTGGGTTTTGAGATTACTCTGTGTAGTAAAAGATTTCATACACTCTAAACAGGAATATGGTTTCTCTCCTGTGTGGCTACGCTCATGGGTTTGGAGTGAATTTTGATAATTAAACCTTTTCCCACACTGTGAGCACTGATACGGTTTTTCTCCTGTGTGAATGCGCTGGTGTGTACGGAGATTACTCTGTTGAGAAAAACTCTTCCCACAATCTGAACAGTAATACGGTTTCTCTCCTGTGTGAATGCGCTGGTGTGTTTGGAGACAACTCTGTTCAGTAAATCCCCTTCCGCACTCTGAACAGTAATACAATTTTTCTCTATGAATGCGCTGGTGCTTTTGGAGATTAGTCAGTACAGTAAAACACTTCCCACAGTCTGAACAGGAATACGGTCTCTCTCCTGTGTGAATGCGCTGGTGCATTTCAAGACGACTGCAGTCAGTAAACTTCTTCCCACACTCTGAACACTCATAGGGTTTCTCTTCTGTGTGAATGCGCAGGTGTTTTTGGAGATTACCCAGTTGAGTAAAACTCTTTCCACACTGTGAACATGAATAAGGTTTTTCTCCTGTGTGAATGCGCTGGTGTACTCTTAGAGAACTCTGTGTTGTACACTTCATTCCACACTCTGAACAGGGAAACGGTTTCTCTCCTGTGTGAATGCGTTGGTGTATTCTGAGAGAACTGCGTTCAGCAAACACACTCCCACACTCCATGCATTGATACGGTTTCTCTCCTGTGTGAATGTGCTGGTGTGTTTGGAGATTACCCTGTTGAGTAAACTGCTTCCCACATTGGGAGCACTGATAAGGTTTTTCTCCTGTGTGAATGCGGCGGTGATATTTGAGATTATTATGATGATTAAAACTCTTCCCACAGTCTGAACAGGAATATGGTTTCTCTCCTGTGTGAATGCGCTGGTGGGCTTGGAGATTACACTTTTGCGTAAAGCTCTTCCCACACTCTGAACAGAAGTGCTTTTTTCGTTCACTTGTAGCTTTCTGCGTTTTTCTGTTAGAGGTGCTTGTGTGGGGTGTAGCCGAGGATGATTCCTGAGAAGTGGAGCTTCCACACACTGTATCTTCACATTTAATCTCTACTGCTTTCAGCATTGTGGTATATTTTTCTTGGTGACGTTTCTTCAATAATTGGTGGAAATGTAACTTTTTTGGACACTAGCTCAAGCAATGACTTTCAAAGGGATATTCTTGTTTCCTGGAAGAGATAAAGAACAGGAAGATAAAATTCTAAGAGTACAATGAAACTTAGTTTATTTTCTTGGAGGTTGTCAACAATGTATAAGCTTTAATTAAAGTGCAGATTAAGTGTAATTAATCATGTTTTAAGGTTCAGATTTATTAACAGGAGGCAGAATAAAATATTCAATAAAAATAATGATAATAATAAAATTAAAAATGCCACCATTCACCAGTCTCACACAGCTACTGTCTTGTTTTCATTACATGATGCTCTTGTCAGGATATAAAAAGTTCAACAACCATGATCCCCACTGCATTATTTCTGCTTTATCCCAAACACCACACTGCATAAGGTATAAAAAAAATACTGCATTGTTATGAGGGCACTCAGCAGATAACATGTATGTGGGCATGGTTCAGGATAAAGCATTAACCAGCTAAAGCAACAAGTTTAACCATGGAAACAAATGTGTGAGAAGCTGCTAAATAAGTAGGATGCACTGAAATATTAAGCAAAATGTGTCTGTGTTGTACCCATTTAGCCGATCAAAATCTGTTTTCAGGTATATTTAATATATATTGACCTGATTTATTATTTGCCCATATCATTATTTATTCATTCATTATCTGTAAATCTTATCCAGTTCAGGGCGGCGGTGGGTTCGGAGCCTACTCTGTGGACACAAGGCAGGATCATGCCCTGGAGGGGGCGCCAGTCCTTCACAGGGTGACACACACATGTTCACTCACACTTACGGACTGAGTGGGTTTTCCTCCAGGTGACTGTCTATGAGGAGTGTGGTGTGTTCTCCCTGTGCCTGTGTGGGTTTACTCCGGGTGTTCCGGTTTCCTCCCACAATCCAAAAACACACGTTGGTAGGTGAATTGGCGACTCAAAAGTGTCCGTAGGTGTGAGTGAGTGGCTGATTGAGTGAGTGAATGTGTGTGTGTTGCCCTGTGAAGGATTGGCGCCCCCTCCAGGGTGTTTTCCCGCCTTGCGCCCAATGATTTCAGGTAGGCTCTGGACCCACCGTGACCCTGAACTGGATAAGAGTTACAGATAATGAATGAATGAATTATTTTTTTTATTAGCTTATATTAATGCTTGTTTGCTTTCTTGTCCATCACTTGAAACAATGACTCATCAGAAACTTAAGATATTTAACTCAGATGAGTTCATGAACCAAGAATTCATTGTAATTCCATTCCATGCACTTACTTTATTAGTTAATTAGTTTATTAGTAAGGTCTATATTTCCTGTTTTTTGTCAATTTGTCACTGAAAAAAATATGGGGCAGATTAGCTGATTCTAATATGGTTCTCAACAACATATTTATTTTTATTTCTTTACTGTTGTAAATGAGGTCTGTAAATTAAGAGTATCCATATTGTTTGTTAAATTCTGTCACTGAGGAGTGCAGTAAAATTATTAAACTCCTCACTGAAACACAGAGTTGGGCTAAAATTATTCCAAACTGACTAAAGCTGAAAAAAAGACCAAATGTGAAAGATATATTTACACAATCATTGCAAGAAGCCTAAATATAAAGTGGGTTAAGCATTATATTAATTAATGTGCCCACATACAAAAATATTGTTATTGTTATTCAAAGTTAGCTTGGTTGCTTTTTGTAGCATTGTACCACTTAAACCCACCTTAAAACAAAGCAAATTTATAGAAACATCCAGCTGTCCAGAACAAGCATATGTTTATTTGTAGACTAATGTAAAATGAATCAGAAAGCCTTCAGTGTTCATACTTGGCCAGGTTAATTATCGGTTAATTATTTAGCAGTGTATCTCTAAATTAAGCTAAAGTCTTAACCCTCAGATTAGCTTTAAATGCTAACTACCAAATACAATTAAATTTCCATAGCAAGGAAAATAGCATAAACTGACAAAATATCATGTCTTAACACTTCAAAATGTAAAATGAACCTCTTATTTTACATAAGGTAAATAATTGTCTGAAAATACCAAAAAAGTTATGATATCCCAGTAAAAACACAACTGTCCTCAAGCAGATTTTTCATGAAAGCATTAAATGTTGGAGTAAATTCATCCACTTGGAATAATCTCACACTCTTCTTTTGAAAACCCAGTGTAAACAGTGTGGAAAAGTCTTACACAGCTCTTTCCCTTCAGTAAAAACACGTCCTGATTTCAGCTCCAACACACCGCTCTCCTTCTGATGCTTTCTCCTCACACACAGTTCACTCCCATAACACCCGCCTCCTGCGCTACCATTGGCTGGAAGACCCTAGAGTCGCTCTCTGATTGGCCAATACCCGTTGTGTGGGTGTTTATAAGGGGTGTGTCCACAGGAGAGCGGGCGGCAGCAGGTTACACTGCACTACTGCTCACACAATCTCTATTTTAAAGGAGCAAGCTCTCTGTTCTGGTACTGCTTGATCTTAGTACAGCTTTTGACACAGTAGACCATGATATTTTGAGCAACAGGCTTAGTGAATGGGTTGGCATATCAGGGACTACACTAGATTGGTTTTTATCATATTTGTGAAATAGAAAATTCTCTGTGGCTTTTGGAAATACATTGTCTTCTGTGGCTGATCTTACATGTGGAGTGCCTCAAGGTTCCATTCTCTGTCCAGTTTTATTTTCACTTTATATGCATCCTCTTGGTGTCCTTATTAGTCATTTTAATATTTCTATTCACTTTTGTGCAGATGATACACAGTTGTATCTCTCCATTGGCTGGAAAGACCTCAGTAGATGAGCTAATCTTACTGAGTGCATTGACGTTATTAAAGTGTGGAAGAACAGCAACTTTCTTAAGTTAAATGATGACAAAACAGAGGTAATGGTTGTTGGTTTTGACAGCATTCCTAGGGATTTTGGAGGTAACTCTTGGTTCACTCACATCAAGAATGAATGCTTTTCCTAAAAATATGGGTGTTGTTTTTGATCCCTGGTTACAATTTTGTTCAGTCCTGTTTATTGCAGCTAAGAAAAATTGCAAAAAATCAAATGGATTTTGTCTTTTCTGAAATTGGAGAGAGTTATCCATGCTTTTAATTCCTCACATTTTGGATTATTGTAATGCCCTTTATCCCCTAACCCTGCCTTAGTCAAGGAACTTTGGCAAGACTTCAGTTGGTGCAAAATGCAGCCGCTTGGCTTTTAACTAAAACAATTCGAGTTGCCAGTGAAGTATCTAATTGATTTTAAGGTTTTGTTTCTAACCTATAAGGCATTACATGGTGAGGAGCCTGAATATGTTTATGAATTGTCAGTTCCCTGCTTAAGTACAAGGTCACTGAGATCCACAAATAAAGGGTGGCTTGTTCTTCCAAGAACTAAACTAAAGTGAAAGGGAGACTGTGCTTTTGCCGTGTGTGCACCTACATTGTGGAATAACCTTCCCCTGGATTAGACTATCATCTAATTAGTCCTCATCTTTTAAGAAACGCCTTTAGACCCATTTTTAATGTTTTTAAGTTGTTGTTTTTTTTGTTACTATTGTGTGTCCATTACATTATAAATTGTGGAGCACTTTGTAGCTTTGTCTTAGAAAAGTGCTATACAAATAAAGATTACTTACTTACTTTCGAGTATCCCTATCCCTAATCCCAACCCTAACTCTTTAATTTAAACCTTACTCTAATCCTTAAACCTAAACCTTACCCTAAACCTAAAGTCCCTATATCTAAACTTTACCCTAATCCTAAAGCCCTTAAACCAAAACCTTACCCTAAAACTGAACTGAAACCTTACTCATCCATCCATCCATTTTCCACCGCTTATCCGAGCAGTTACTTCGATGACCGATTTTATAGTTAAATCATCGGACCTGTGGCCATGTTCTGGACACTCGGGTGAAGAGAGGTGCTGAGCTGTCAACTGATATCAAACCCAAATTCCTCTCACCCACAAACTAACACACAAGACAAAAATAACCCTAACTACAAAAAATGTACCGGTCTGGTGAGGACTCTATTCAATCTAATGTGGTCTCACCACCACATGGAGAAGGTTGTGGCTAACGCTGAACCAGAGCCCCTTACCTTCTCCAGACTGACGACTTACCTCTCAGAGGTGGTGAAACCTGCTAATATAACACCCCAGACCAGAACAATATTAGAGGGTAATGCTAAAAACTGGGCCTACACCACACGGCTCATACGTACAGAACATTACCTAACACATATCAGCCAGGAAACTGCAGAGCTGAAAAAAAAATGGGGGTGCAACACGGAAGGGAGGCACTAGAGGTCCAAAGAAATACATGGAATACATGAAGAAATACATGGAAAGTGCAATCAAAAGTGTAGAAAAAATTCTTTCCACATTAAAAAGCACAACATAGGGTATAAGGGAAGAAGAGGGGGGTAATTCTACTCTAGTGGCAGAGATTCCTCTGAATGAAGAGGATTTTCCACCTTTACCCCAACATGTGGGTACTCCCTCACCACGGTCCACGCCATGGGGACCTCTCACCCCTTCCCCTATTGCACTGCCACCTCGTCCACCTAGGAAACAGCCTAGACAAAAAATTAAGAGACAAGAGCCTGTAATTAAAAATCCAGCAGTCGTCCATACAGAGGACTGTCTGGATTTAGTTCAGATTGTGCCCTGTGCTGACACACAAGAGACGAGGAACCTGCCGCTTGTTGAGGAGCCACGGAGGGAGTCCTTGTGTTTGTCACCAGCAATAGTGGAGGTGCATGCAGAGAGCAGCACTCCCACACAGACCCAGGGAGCCGAGGAGGACCCTCGGGTGATATTGCTGGAAGATTCTGACTCTGCATTAAATGCGGAAATACCCTTCACTCCAATGGGGAGGACTAGAGGGTCCCAGCTGGATGAAGTTATTTCACCGTTCGACCGTTTGGGCAGTGTTCCCAGGGAGGAACGGGAGGTGAGCCTCTTGCTGGACCCCCCCATTGAACCAGTGGTGTTGCATAAAAATACAGCAATGACCTTTAAGGAAACTTTCCACATGGAACCTTAATGAGAATCACAGAACACACCCATAAGGATGTGCAGATAGATAGCTACCAGGGGCTACATTTAGACACGCAGAGAGTATCATTCTCGGGGCAAAGGAACATACAAACGTGGAAACGGTCATCCTTTCTTTTGGGATCAATCATTGAAACAAAAAATGTAAGGAGACCGCGGTCAAACAAATTCAGTGGGCTTTAAAAGCAGCAGAGGATAGATTACCGGATGCAATCATCTGGATCGCCCTGATCAATTTTTCCAGGGCCCTGAAAGCAGATGAATAAATTAATTTAACAGGCATAAATAAACACATCATGAAAAACATGCCTCACCTTCGACTGCTTCCAGCCGCTCAGTTCAGTGTAACAAAGGACATGATACACTGAACACGAGACTGTGGCAAGGCAATGCTAGAGCACTGGGGGAAACACTTCCCAGCCCTGTGAACCTGAAACCGGGTCTAAACAGAGGGGGTGAACAGCGGAGGAGGAACAGCGGGCTCTGGGACAACAGCAGAAAGACAATTCCAACAGGAGATTTATTACAAAACACTCCCTGAACCCAGTCCCAGAAATCTACAGCATCCTCACAGAATTACGGGAAAGGGTATATATATATATATATATATATATATATATATATATATATATATAAAACAGGAGACTTACCTGAGGGGTCCTGACAGTCCATGTCAGAGATTTTTTTATCTCCTCCCCAAAATCCATAAAGACCCTCTGTCCTGGCATTCCTTTTGAAATGCCAACGGGCCGTCCGATCGTTTCTGACTGTGGCAGTGAGACCTACGGCACAGAATACATAGAACACTTTCTGAATCCGATTAGTACCAGACACCTTAGCTACATTAAGGACACTTATGATTTTATAGATCAAGAACATCCATCTCCCATCTGACTGCTTCCTGTGGGACTGGAAGCAGTAAAGGAATGGTTCTCTTAGTACCCTGACAAAACCAGACCAGATAACATTCTATTAAAATTACTAGAAATCCACCTAACTAAAAATGATTTTGAATTCAACTCTAAATTTTACCTTCAGGTCAAGGGTACTGCGATGGGGAAAAGGTTTGCCCCCTCATACGCCAACATCTTTATGGCTCAATGGGAGGAAGCGGCACTTGTTGCGTTGCAAACCAAACCTTGGTCAATCAAAATAAAATTTACATTACACAGGACAGAGGTGAATTCTTAGACACGGGCACATATAAAGGAAGGGACTTCCCTAAAACTTCATGTCAAGGTCTATTTTAAAGAAACCGACACACATGCCTTACTCTTCAAATCCAGTTATCACCCTAATCATAATTTTATTGAGATTTCACAGAATTTGCACCCAAAAAGAGGATTTCTGGATGGCAAAGAGAATTCTCTTCCGAGCCCTCAGAGATCGGGGATACTCTCGCTCATTCCTCCGGGAATGCCTGGAGAAATTTCTGTCCAAAAAGGAACAACAGAACACAGAGAAGATCCTTTAATCACCACATTCCCTAAAGGGAGTGTGGGATTAAATAAAAAACTGAAGGATAATTATACCAACTTCACCATGACTGACGGAATGCTGGACCATCACAGGATGATCTCTGCCTACCACAAAAATAAGAATTTGAAGAACTTATTGGTCCATACTAAGTTACCCCAGACACAGGGGGTGAGGGCCAAACCCTCTAATATCATTGAATTTGGATCTAAACGCTGGATCTCCAATCCATGCACAAAACACACATTTTCTATTTGGCCGGCTCTAAAGCCTAGTATTTCAAGTTGTGTCTATCTGATTTACTGCATAAAATGCAATAAACAATATGTGGGGGAGACCAGGAACTCCTTGGCCACGAGAATGTATCAGCTTAGACATAACATTAAGAACAGGAAAGAGGCTCACACCTATTTGGTCCAGCATTTTATCAGCCATGGTTGTGAATCTCTGTGGGTGATGGGACTACAGTGTAACACACTATGGTCTCACACCACCAGAAAAAAGAT
Organism: Hoplias malabaricus; assembly: GCF_029633855.1. Taxonomy (NCBI): domain Eukaryota; kingdom Metazoa; phylum Chordata; class Actinopteri; order Characiformes; family Erythrinidae; genus Hoplias; species Hoplias malabaricus. Next base: position 37,838,214 of record NC_089802.1, on the reverse strand, counting down.
TGAAAATAATTAAATTAGCAAACTGGGATCAATGCATCCTTGGGGACTGAATGAGCAGAAAAGGATATTACAGTGTCTCAGGACAGGAGCAAAGGGGAACATGGGGATGATGTGTAGATTGTGATTGGTGACAATGTATTGTATATATAATGTCATGTATTATGTAACATTGAGGATTTTGATTTGGGAGTGGTAAGTAAGGGTAGTGTGGCAGACACAACAGAGATGCAGGACAGTTCTGGATATCCTGGACCTGTTCATGCTCTCTATTTCACCATTTCTTCCTCCAAAACTGGAATTTAAAGGGTTATTAAACCATTAATTTCAAAACAAAGTATTTAGTAAATAAATATATAATCAGGGATTGGTTATTTTTCTTGTGACAGTAAGTAGCTGGTCTAAAATAAACAATAAATAAATAAATAAAATAAAACAAAAATAAACTGATTTACCTTGAAAAGCATATTATCAATAAGAATAAAGAATATGGTAACAGATGTAAAATGAACATATTCTTATCCATGAGAATATTGTTCTTCCTGTAAATATATGCTTACCTTAAAAAAATAAATAAGACCGATATATTCTTATCGAGGAGAATATTGTTGAAATGGAGGAGAGTAAATAATATGGATGTATTTTTATCAATGAGAATTCAGTATTTACCTGAAAATGAGAAAAAGACTTACAGGAAATATCTGTTTTTGAGCTCTGTTAATTGGAGATGACTGGGAATGTTGAACTACCTCACATACCAAGTCTAAGCCTGATGAAGGATTATATTTAAAACCTGAAACCTCTACAACATTAGACTTAGGCATAAATAAAGAGATTAAAACAGTAAAGGTTAACCGCATAAAAAAATAATGGAAAAAATTAAATTACTGTGAGGAAAACTAATCTATTCTTTGCCATGAGAATATAGTAAATTTTGTTAACAACAGGAATGTCTTTATAGGCATTCTTAAATTAACTTCATTAAAAGAAGAGACTTGAGATCCCTACATTTGGGACTGAGCACTGACCCTAAACCTGGCACTGATCTTAACTTCTTACTCTGAGACCAACTTTAACTTAAAATGAAAACTAACTACAAATGGGGTCCATAAGATATGCTGTAGAATCCAGCAGCTACAGCAGCATTTAACTTGTAAGATAGGACACCCCAGCGGTACAGGATCAACCATACAAACTATGTGCATATTCACAAACGACAACTTCTTTAAACATCTGAGAAATATAAATTATAAGAGGAGCAGAAACACACCAAATTTATTATAGAGCGAAGCAGCAGCAGTGTGTGTGAGAGAGAAAGACAGAGAGATGAGGGTTTATGAGATTTAAGATATTTTTGCATAAAGAAAATGTAAAAACAAAAGCTTTTAATCAGTGTTTGAACCCACAATAGCCAAGCCACATTCATCTTAATTTTAATTTTGAACGTATTCTGTGTTTTTATGAAATACAGCGTACAGATGTGTACAGAAATCATCTGATCTCCGTTCAGAAGTTTAGAAATGGGAACGAACTAAATGTGAAAGAGGAGGAGCAGCATGTAAGTGTCTGCACATGCGCAGCTCATTCTCATCTGTGTGAGCTGCTGTCGGCACTAGGCAGTGAGAGGAGACGGTGAGAGAGTGCGAGAACCGAGTCTCTCTCGGGGGCAGATTTAGAGACTCTCTTGGACGGGAAGTTGTTAGGGTTTGTACAAAACATCGCCAGTTGCTTTTTAAAAAATAACTCACTAAAGGGGTCTGAAAGATCACCAAGTCTAGTGACAAAAATCACCAAGTTGGTAACAATGAAACCTGTCCACTGTCATAAAAAGTCTGTCGCACCACTGACTGTAAACCACTGCTGGTCCACCATCGGAGCACTCAGATTACTGTCCTGTACAGTATATAAGGACAGGATATTCACAGAGACTTTTATTCTGGAAAACACACTAATTCAAATATTACCAACAACTATGAGAGATATAATGAGTATAAGCCTGATATAAAATGATTAAATGATAAAAAATGTTGACACTGTGCTGATTAAAATTATTTACTAGCCGTATTTATAAACAATAACAAAAAGAACCCAATAAAGGAGAAAAAAAATGTAAATTGGACTGAATGGAAAAGTGCTAAACTGTGGCATTTTGTCTAAAATTCTGTTTAATTAGCAGTGGTCCGCCCAGAAAACGCTGTGTAAAACTCTAGTGGACCTCCAACTTTGCCCTCAGTGGAACAACAGTGGTCCACCGCCTCCTTGCTCTCAGGGATGTATATGTCTCATACTTAGTTTCTGTAGTGTGAATGTCTTATCTTTTTTGCTCTTTGGTTGATGGTGTATATAAGCACTTTCAGCGATTAAAAAAAACAAACAAACATCCGAGCTAGTAATAGAATGCATTCCAGATATACTGTAAGTATAGTCAGTTCTATAAATGTATATGAAGCTTTCATTTGTTAATGATACAGTTGGCAAATTCTGACAACTTGATTTTAAACATGTCTGGGTCACACCACTGACTCACAATGCCATGCACATCCTTCCTTCCTTAACTACAAACACAAACAATGCAGAGTATGTTTTAGACAGTGTTTGACTTGCTCCAAATTCACAATATGCAATACTGATGCCCTTGGCACTATGAGAACAAGTATTACCTCTTTGAAACAGTGTGTGCGCTGATACACATCAGGGCATGTCACCTCAGGCAAGTGTTTTAAATCCGTGGAAAATAGTTTTCCTTATTTATTTCTCAAAAGGTCCTGGTAAACATACTTGATCATTTATTGGTTACTTCTGTTTATATCACATTTGCTCAGCAAGCGGGTGACTGGCAAAATAGGAGCTCGACATTTTGACAGCTGGATATTTAACAATGCTACTACCGTAAAGGCAAAAAGAACAGACATATGCAAGAGGTTTGTTACGGTCACTGTAAAGTCTATTTTGCATGACAACTGTGGTAACTTTTTAGACCAAGTACCAACCATTATTAAACCAAACCCCCAAGTACCATCTATGAGTCTTGCCACAAAATCATGTGAAGCCCTGGTTGTTCCTCTGTTCATGAGGCAGGTGGGGGCACAAGGCACAGTCTTGCTTAAATTTGGCATGTTTTTGTTGCTCTTTTTACTTTACACTTATGTTACACAAAATTATTATAAAATAATTACTAAAAACTAGACAGAAATAGACCTGAATATATGAGAACATATAATATTTATGGGAAATTACCGTTTTGAAAGAAATAAAAAATGATTAGAAGTCAATTTAATATCAGTTAGATTTAATAGGCTACAGGTGAAAACCATGTGGCGCTGGGAGCAGGTCACATCAGTTCTCGGCGCTTCTAGCAGGTCATAGCAGTTCTTGGCGCTTGTAGCAGTAGGTGATAGAGGCGCAGCACTGTGGTAAAGTTTTATTTAAGAACTCTAACGATGCAAATAATGGCCGTGTTGGTTTTCCCTTCAGCTGAGCATTTTCCTGTTTTGTCTTTGTGTGTACAGCATTCTCTCTCATTTTGCCTCTGGATTTAGTTCTTCTGGGCTCCAGAGTATTTCTCAGGCTTGGTGTTGGGCTTTTTTTCTTGATTCTGCTTTTTCCTTTGCGTTATAAATGTCCAAACTGTTCACGTCTGTCTCTATCCTTTGCTTACGTCCAGTAAGCAACTGAAACTGGGCTTTCTTTAGATGGATTTCACAAAAAAACTGGGGGATTGTGTTCCCTTCCTGGAATCCAGACGTCTGAAGACACATCCACACACTGCACATTTACTGCTTCTGTTCTAGATTAATGCAGTGATGTTTTTGGAAACGACTCAGTCTGGTAAAACCCTTCCAACACAATGAACAGGAATATGGCCTCTCTCCTGTGTGAACGCGCTGATGAGTTTTTAGATTACTCTGTGTAGTAAAACTCTTTCCACATTCTAAACAGGAATATGGTTTCTCTCCTGTGTGAATGCGCTGGTGTGTCTGGAGATTAGTTTGTTGAGTAAAGCTCTTCTTACACTCTGAGCACTGATAGAGTTTTTCTCCTGTGTGAATGCGCTGGTGTACTCTGAGATTAGTTTGTTGAGTAAACCTCTTCCCGCACTCTGAGCACTGATACGGTTGCTCTCCTGTGTGAATGCGCTCATGTGTTATGAAAGACTTCTGATGACTAAAACTCTTCCCACATTCTGGGCACTGATACGGTTTTTCTCCTGTGTGAATGCGCTGGTGTGATTTGAAAGATGTTGGATGATTAAACCTCTTGCCGCAGACTAAACAAGAATATGGTTTCTCTGATGAGTGAATGCGCTGGTGAGTTTTGAGATTTCTGCGTTCGGTAAAACTCTTCCCGCACTCTAAACAAGAATAAGGTTTATTTCCTGTGTGAATGAACTGGTGTCTTTGGAGGGCAATGTGTACATTAAAACTCTTCCCACACTCTGAACAGGAATATTTTTTCCGTTTTCCTGTACATTTTTGTGTTTGTTTTCCAGATATAGTGTGAGATGTAACTGAGGATGATTCCTGAGAACTGGAGCTTTCACACACTGTATCTTCACATTTAATCTCCTCCGATTTCAACATTGTGACAAATTCCTCTTGATTATTTTTCCTGTATTTCTGGAAGTAAATGTAGAACTGTCGAACACCAACAGCAAGAGAAGACTCTCAAAGGGACGTTCTTCTTTTCTGGAAGGGATAAGAGAAAAGTCAATTGAGTCCACAGCTTGTACGTGTGAGGCACGTATATGTGTTTATGCACCCGTGGGTGTGAACATCAAGAAACTTTTTTTGGACTGAGAACATTTAAAAATAAATAAATAAAAAAAAAATTAATTACATAAATAAAATTAATTACATTTATCATAGGTTGTCCTAGGACAATCCTTTTCCTCTTTTAGTTGTTTTCTGTTTATATTTCTATCAACAATTCACTACTGGTTCCTCATGAATGGTTTCTTGAGGGGTGGTATTAGTGCAACACCAGGTTTGTTTTGAAGAGTGAGGGAGAGACTCGAGCGCGGCATAAAGCGGCTCTGAATGAGTGAGTGTGAGTTATCACTTATCATTATTTCAGTAAATAAATTCAGACACTGAATAATTCTATTTTCAAGTGTTTTACACCAGAAGGGCTGATGTACTGTGCTGGTTTAAAGTATCTTTATCTCACCTGCTGTTTGTGCATGTACTAGGTACTGCTGATATTTTAGTTTTCACCACAGAGAAATTTAACCCCAGAGAATGTTCTCAGCAGAAACAGTGAAAACGTCCACACAGCAGAAATATGTCCATTTACAGGCATCAGTGTGCATGCGCAAGCACAAAAATATGCGGCAAGATATCAGATGTAATATTGGCTAAAATTCAGACAGATTACAATAACTAAAACAATCCACATACTGGCCCACGCACCGTTCCACCTTAAGAGACTGGGAGCTTCTGAACATAAACAGACCAGAAAGATCAGTGGCAGTTCCCCTACAAGCGTAGACATTGCCTTTAAACCAGAGATGTGAGGAAGTTGGGGGAGATAATACAATGCTCTGAAACGTGACCTGTTGGCAGTTCATGTTCCCCACACCCAGGTTATGGTCTATGTAGATGCTAATAGCATTGTGGAGAAAGTTGGTATTGAAATGATCTCAGTGTCTTGTATCATTTGGTTTAATGTTATGTTAAATAATTAAATACATTTGATATTAACTGAATATCACCTTCAAAACAAAACACACCAAGAATGAGTTGTTAGCAAATAATTATTTTACCTTATCTTAAATTATGAGTATTAAAATTTGACACAAAGAATTGAGCATCTGTTTTCAAGAATTTGAGATCCATTTCTAAAAAGTTCCACAGTAAAAATGCCTGAAAATCCTAACAAGAATTCCTGTAGAGCAAACACAATGAAGTAACAAACCCATTGTTTGAGAAGTTGTTGCATTTTGTAAAATACAAAAATGTATCTCATATATTCTCTTGTACACAGCTTATACATGTCATCAGTTTTTACTGTGAGAATATGGAGAAATAACAATGCAAAACATTACTCAAATCTCCCACAGTGAAAACCAATCACAGTAAAAACACAGCCGTTTTCATATTTTTAATGAAACCATTAAATGGAGTAAACTCATCCAGTCAGAATACTCTCCCCCTCTTCTTCTGTAAACACTGGGCTGTGTGGAGCTGGTAAACACCTCATTCTGACTGTACACGGCCCAAGCTCCCACATTTCCCCCATTTTACAAACTCCTCTTCAAAAAGAGAACGTCTCCCCCCGTTCCTGTGAGAGAGAGAGTCCCAAACCCAGTGCAAAGTGTGGAAAAGTCTTACACAGCTCTTTCCCTTCAGTAAAAACACGTCTCGATTTCAGCTCCAACACACCGCTCTCCTTCTGCTGCTCTCTCCTCACACACAGTTCACTCCCATAACACCCGCCTCCTGCGCTACCATTGGCTGGGGCTTCAACAGAGCAGCTCTCTGATTGGCCAATCAGGCGTTCAGGAGGCTTCAACGTGGTGTGTCCACAGCAGAGCGGGCGGCAACAAGTTAGACTGCACTGCTGCTCACTCAAACTCTATTTTAAAGGAGCAGGCTCCATTTTAAAGCGCTGTCCTAAATGGAGCCCGGAGGTCCTCATTAAAGTCCACCCAGTGAACACAGGACACTTCAGAAGACATTCTTAACTTTCACTGCAGTGTTGGGGTGTGCAGATTTACTAAGTAAAAGTAGGGCTGGACGTTTTATCAGTCATTTTAAAATTCATCATCTGAATTATTTGTTTTTGTTTATTTCCCTGATTTGTATTATTATTATTTTATAGCTTTAAACATACACTTACGTTTGGACAGTGAATATATAAATATTACCATTTATTGAAAAGTGTTTAATCAAATTCTTAACATCGTCAGTAAAATTTTGCAGCTATTGTTGACATTGTTTGTATTCACAAAAGAAAGGTATTAAATGAATTGACACTCTGAAGCAGAGGCACATGAGCCAATATCGTACAGCAGACACAGTACACTATATCCTGTCACAGGATTGCTCGTAATTATGGTTTTAGTCACATAATATTTTTGATATGGACACCATATTAGGTACACCTCTTCATGTCAGGGTAGAAAGTATCAAAGTGTGTTGCATAATGAAGAGAAAAACAGTTATCCGCTGTTAGCCATTAGTCATTAGCAACTTTGTCTAATGGAAAACTGTTAGCGTCAGCCTCCAGCACAACTCTCTGCTCTTCTGTCTGTATCTGAGTGAGTTATTCACACACAAGCTTCAGTCATCATCTTATTTCACTGCTGAGTTGTTGTAGTGTATCAGAGATGACAGACACCAGCCCCGTATTCCTCCGTCTCAGTCTTTTACTCGTTCCGTGGGGCACAATGTACACATTTAGAAATTAGTGTTCTTCAGGGGTTCTTTAGTAAAGAAACGGTTTGATAAAGATCCCTGGACTCTCAAAGAACCTTGATTAAAATTCTTCAGACTGATGATATATTCTATAGAGGGGTCTATATAGCACCTTTTGGAAAAGAGTTCTATATAGCATCAATAATGGTTCTTCTCTTGTTACAGTTTGATGTTATAACAACAGAAAAATTGTTTTGATGAAAGGTGGTATATAGAACCATTTTTAGCACATTCTCCATCAATCTGAGGAACCCCTTCATGATGCAGAAAAACCCTTTAATCATGCAAAAGGTCACATGAATAAATGGATCATGGGATACAAGCATATTTTTATTTAATTTTAATGTCTAAATTAGGACTAAACATGAACAGGAAAAAAGGAACATTAAAAACACCACTTTTTATTTGTGTTTATGAGTAAGTACTTTATATGGCAGTAAGTTTTCACCTGCATTTTTTACAAATTCTGCTTGCAGTGACCTAAAACACTCTTTTCGCGTAGAAAGGAGAATAAACTGCAGATTTAAATAAAAAATAAAATTTTTTTTAAATATTATCCAGATCTTATTCACTTTAAGAAAGAAATAAACCTTCAGTTTGAACCAAAGGTAGTGGAGCGGTTCTGAGGAAGCCTGTTCTCTGGTTAAGCAGAGCTGTACTGGTTTGTGTCGCTGAATTCAAGCACTTTGCAGAGCTCAACTCCCTCCTGTCGCTGACTCTTACTGAAAATCACTCTATTTTATAGTTTGTTTTTTAATACAAACTACTTTCAGTCACTCTGTAGCTTTCAGTGTGCACTCACAATCCGTGGTGGACAGTAACAAAATAAATGTAATTCGTTACTGTACTTTTTCCATGTATCTGTACTTTACTGAAGTATTTCCATTTTGGGCGACTTTCATTTAACTCCGCTACATTTCAAAGTCAAACATCTTACTTTTTCCTCCACTATGTTATGAAAATCTGCCATTACGTTTTGGTGTGTGTGTGAATAAAACCGTAACGTGAACAAATCTCCACGCTCCGCACAGCTCTCCACACGACACACAGTGACTTTGTTGCTAGGAGACAAACAAACACAATCGCGGCTCTAAAACAAGTGAAAATGTTTCTCCGCCTAAAACCAATAACACCGAAGGCAGACTTTGTTTTTATCAAGTGTTGAGTGAATTTGAGACTGTAATCACTTTCAGTTCTTAGCCGTTATGAATCAACACAATGACTGTAGCGTTTAGTATTGGGCTGTGTTTGAGTCGTCAGTGACTACTATTCATTCATAAACACGGTGTACGGAGCTGTAGATGTCACAGATCACCCCCAGAGGGCGACAGTCAGCTGGAGGTTCATTAAACAACACGTGAAGTGAGGTCAGAACCAGAAGAAACATTCCACAACTTCAGTGTTCAGTGTCAGACTCATTAATGATATTCTATTAAAAGACTGTAGAACCAAGAGCGACACTCGAGCCTTTTCACCTACAGTGTTAAACATGAGTCTTGTTACAAAAATGCTAATAGAACATTAGAGCCGTAATAAGTCACGCTACTTTTACTTTCGATACTTAAGTACATTTGAAGGTAAATACATTTTTTTGAGTATTGTTTTACCTTTGTACTATTACTCAGTACATGGTTAGTGTACTTTGTCCACCACTGCTCACAATAATTATGTAAACACACACTGGCAATAAACACACCATAGGGAATGGGTGGCCAACCTATCAGACATAAAGAGCCAGACAAACAAACACATTACTACAAGAAGCCACAAATATTTTATTTACACAAATAGCGCACATAACTGCGATACTACAGCAATTTTTACATACGATCCATGGAATTTTTATTCCTGTCTTTGCAATTTGATTTATTTTTTTTTGATTTTGGGGTTTGCTGTGGTTTTAAGGCTGTGCAGTTTCAGGTCTACGCTGAAGAGATTGTGTGTGAAATCTGTGGGGAGATTTGGGCTTGGAAAAACATGGTTTTCTTACCATAATATCCACTTTTTTCTTTTTGGATGCCATCCTGACTGAGCATACACACAAACACAAATGCACACAAACGTATAGGTTTGCCACCAGTTCCATATAACAACCATGGAATCATTCCTCATTTTAAAATAAAGTGCACAGTTCCTTAGTCAATACGAGAAGTGATTTTCATGGCGTCTCACACTGCCTTGGCACAGTTAGCGAGAATCTGCAAAGCCAATGCTGTTAGCAATGTGGGTTTGGGAGGCAGGACTCCCAGTAGAGAATGAGATCTTAACCGTTTGTGTACCGAACACACTGAATAGACAGCTTTATGTTTTATTATGTGTCTGATAATAAACTTAAGGTTGGCTACTCCTGAACTAGAGGCACATTTCTCGCACACAAAGACACTCTCACTGATGGATGGACGTATAGACACACACACACAAACACTTATGGCTTGAAACTCATGTATTAATAAAACACTGGCTTGTGCATCGACAGGATTGATGTGGGCAAGGCTTATTGCTGTGGGAGACATATTGAGATGCTTTATTTTTCACACTACTGGAATAACGTGGCCATATACATCTCTGACCACCTCCAAATGTGGTTTGAACAATCACATAGCTATGTGTCCTCGAGACCCATTGTACTCCGTACACACCTGTACTTTGGGCTAACCACTTACGATCAGATCCCCAGGACACTAGGTAATGCAATGTGTGAACAGCAGTTTTACTCCTTCTGTTCTGGTTGAATGCAGTTATGTTTATGGAATTTACTCACTCTAGTAAAACTCTTCAGTCTGAAAAATTATAAGGTTTCTCTCCTGTGTGAATGCGCTTGTGTACTTTGAGACTGCTGTGTTCAGTAAACATACTTCCACACTCTGAACACTGATACGGCTTCACTCCTGTGTGACTGCGCAGGTGTCTTTGAACGGCACTCAGTTTACTAAAACTCTTACCACACTCTGAACATGAATACGGTTTCTCTCCTGTGTGAATGCGCTGGTGTGTTTTGAGACTACTGCGTTCAGTAAACATACTTCCACACTCCGAACACCAGAATGGTTTTTCTCCTGTGTGACTGCGTTGGTGTTTTTTGAGATTACTGTGTTGAGTAAAACTCTTTGCACACTGTAAACAGTAATACGGTTTCTCTCCTGTGTGAATGCGCTGGTGGGTTTGGAGAGTACTCAGTGTTCCAAAATTCATCCCACACTCTGAACAATAATACAGTTTCTCTCCTGTGTGTGTGCGCTGGTGTGTTTTGAGAGAATGCTGATGACTAAACCTCTTCCCACAGTCTGAACAGGAATACAGTTTCTCTCCTGTGTGAATGCGCTGGTGTACTCTGAGAGAATCAAGTCTCGTAAAATTCATCCCACAATGTGAACAGGAATGTGGTTTCTCTCCTGTGTGAATGCGCTGGTGTATTCGGAGATGACCCTGTTGATTAAACCTCTTCCCACACTCTGAGCACTGATACGGTTTCTCTCCTGTGTGAATGCGCTGGTGTTTTTGGAGATGACATTGTAAAGTAAAATTCTTCCCACACTCTGAACAGGAGTAAGATTTATGTTTGCCTGGACTTTTCCTTGCTCGTGTGCCAGATGTGTTGCTATGGTGTACAGCCGAGGATGATTCCTGAGAACTGGAGATTCCACACACTGTATCATCACATTTAACCTCTACTGACTTCAACATTGTGGCATATTCCTCTTGATGATGTTTCTTCATGTATTTGTGGTTGTATGTTAAAACTGTCATTGACACCATCAGCAGGAGAATAATTGCAAAGAGATGTTCTTCTTTTCTGGAAAAGACAAAGATCAGGCTGATCAAAGTCAGGCAAGTCATGTGTGTTCATTTTTTAAATTTGACTATGGTATGTGGTATGGAGTCTGAACACCAAGAATCTCCCCAGAGTTTGTGATATCAAGTTCATAAAAGAAATAATCTAGTAAGAGGCAGTTTTTATTGGTAAGTGAAACCAACAAGTGTAACTTTATAAACAATCTGCTACAGTATTGTACCTTAAAGTTGTTATAAAAGCTGTCTGACATTGATAATGTAATAATGTATAATTATTTGTCATTGTTCAACGTACAACGTAATGTGTCTTCCACATTTAACCCATCTGTAGTAGTGAACACATACACACTAGTGCATTAGGGGCTGTGAACACATACCCATACAAAAAGAAAAGGGAGGGAATATAGCCCCTATACAAAAACAAACTAAAACCAACAAAATCAATTAATAAAATAACTGCATGAAATGAAATTATAATACATCATTTATTCATGAGCTGTTCTGTGTTAAATATCTGATTACATTTCTGCGTTATGTTTCTGATGATGAGAGTCATTGCTTCAGGTGTTGGAGAAGATTAGAAACAAGCATTAATAGCATTTAGAATAAGTATACACATTAAGCCCACCAATATTTGTTTTCAGGTATATGTTGTCCTGAGTTAAAATAGATTTCTGTAAGGAAAATGCAAGACTGTTTATGTATGCGTTGGTTTATTTACATTTAAAATATAAGGTAGGACTGGCTCCCCCTCCAGGGTGCGTTTCTGCCTTTCACCCAGTGATTCCGGGTAGCCTCCAGACTAGTGTTGTCACGATAACAAAATTGTTTTTTGATGCAATACTTGCCTAAATATCTTGATACCGATACTGAAATGATACCATGGCAAAAACCTAAAACATCAGGAAAAGTAGTGTACTTTCTCTACAAGCTGAAGGCGATCTGCAAGATCGCTGGTATCTGCTTGTTCAATGTGACAACACGTGACGTTTCCCTATATCTGGGTCCAATCGTGCCTTCGGTTGTAAGACGTGTTTACTGTTTGAATAAAGCTGAATGCCTCTATCAATGATGTAATCTCAGTTCAGGAGTTCTGAAAAAATAGGAATAAACTGAACATAAAAGGAGCTCAGTCCCTCCCACTCACAGTCAGTCCCGGTGTTCTACCGGTGATTCTCTTCTATATAAATTAGTGAAGGCTTGTACAGAAAGTCGCTGATGCTAATCAGGTATTTTTGTTTTTAAAATAACTCTTTGGAAGAGCTGGAAAGTTATTAAAATTATTGGCAAAATCACTGAGAGGAAGAGGAGGCAAAGCACTGTGGGCGCACACTGACCCCCGTGGAACTTGTTGAAAATACTGCTCTTATTTTAAAACACTTCATCTTTAAAGTACTGGTACTAATTATATAGGATATTGTACAGACAAAATATTGAGATTATTTTCTAGTATCTGTATACTGTGCAACACTAATCCGGATTGACATGACCCTGTACTGGAAAAGTGGTTACAGACAATGAATGAATGAACGAACAAATGAACGAATAAGTTTATTCTGTGACATAAGTATTTGAAAAGTGGAAGGAACAATGCACCCTCTCCCATTAATAATGCAGAGAGCAGGTATTGTAATGATCTTCTTTATATTTACACTGTAAATACTGGGCTAGACTGGACAATCAACCATTTGGTGCTGACCTAAGACTATAAAGTTACAAGACAGCACATTTTAGAAAGTAATTTTAAATATACTTCATTTTATGTGGAAATATCTACAAAAAATACCACAACTTAGTGTATGGTCAGATGGTGTTTTTCAATAATGCAGAGGATCCTTCACCCGGTGAATTCAGTTTTTAGAACATTAATATTGGTCAAATGAAACTTTACGCAGCAATTTTTTAGAATTTAAATCCAATTAATCCAAATTTCTGCAGTATGCCATAAGCAATGTCTAAGAAGTAGGAACATTTTGTAAGATACAATAAAAAAAATCTATTTATTTATTTTAGGTACAAAGTATATTTATTACTGTGAGAATTTGGAGAAATAGCAATGCCAGATAGTGTCTTGAAATTCCCACAGTGAAAACAAATTATAGTATAAACACAGCCGTCCTCAGGCAGATTTTTAATATAACCATGTTGTAGTAAACTCATCCAGTCAGAATACTCTCCCGCTCTTCTCCTGTAAACACTGGACTCTGTGGAGCTGGTAAACACCTCATTCTGACTGTACACGGCCCAAGCTCCCATATTTCCCCCATTTTACAAACTCCTCTTCAAAAAGAGAACGTTTCCCCCGTTCCCGTGAGAGAGAGAGACCCAAACCCAGTGTAAACAGTGTGGAAAAGTCTTACACAGCTCTTTTCCTTTCCCCAGTAAAAACACGTCCTGATTTCAGCTCCAACTCACGGCTGTCCTTCTGCTGCGTTCTCCTCACTCACAGTTCACTCCCATAACACCCGCCTCCTGCGCTACCATTGGCTGGAACGTCATCGAAGCAGCTCTGTCATTGGCTTTTAACCGTTGTTAGGGGGTTACTATGGGCGTGTCCACAGGATGGCGGGCGGCAGCAGGTTAGATTGCGCTGCTGCTCGCACGAATTTTAAAGGAACAGGTTCCATTTTAAATGTCTTCCAGATGTCTGTGTGATATTGTCACACTGGCTGTTCCTCAGTGCTATTTAAGTTTATTTAGACTTAATATATACCAGAAAACATTTACACGCTCACACCTGTGGACAATTTATCTTTCTCTCTCACACACACACACAGTTACCCATATATACAACTCGGTCTCACACCTATTCGTGATATAGTCACATATATAGGAGACTGCAATTCATGACATAGTCACATATTTTCGACATTTTCTGCAACAATATCACAATTATAAGTGAATGGGTAATTACCATACAAACTGTCATATCCATGCCCCATGTTATGCGATAGTAAACTAACTCATTCCTCATTGGGAAAACTCTTACTCATTAAGGCGTCATTACCATCCGCTAATACTATCGACTTATTTTTAAGGAAATATAACCTTACTAATTTATTTGCTAAAATATCGAAGCAAAAAATCCTTTTCAGTATTAACCTTTTGAAAATTATTCAAAATAATGTTAAGTGAAAAAAAATGTTCTAGTTAGCGTTAAAGCTAAAGTAGGACACCAATAATAAGCATTGCTTAAGGTAAATATTATAATAAAATACTTTATGCCATTGTTGGAATAACAACCTATGTTATAATTCTCATTATGCCTTTTTCTATGTTATGAGTAATGACACCTGTAATGAGTAAGAGTGTTACTGTCGCACAGTGTTTGTATGTAATTACCATACACTTATGATCGTGGTATTGTCACATAAAAGGCTGAAAATTGCGGTCTCCTATATATGTGACTATATCACGAGTAAGTGTGAGACCGGGTTGATATTTAACAATTACTGTTAAATATATCATCACATTGGTTTTGAAGCCAGATCCTATTTAGAATTTCCTTTTTGTATTATCTTCATTTGGTCCTGAGAATAGAAGACGAGGCAGAGATGAGAGTTCATGTCTTAAAGGGAACATCTATGATTGTGGCTAAGCAAAACGTGGCTAATCAACCAAAAGTGGATAACGGTTCACATAACCTGGCTGGTTTCTAACTCACTAAAGTTTATATAACTTCATCAGATCAATTAAAACGAAAACTGACACTTATTAAAATGCCTCAATCAGCAGCACAGCTTCATCAGAAACTTTTTTTAATGCATTTATGCTTCTTTAAATTCAGACATGTAAAATGTACTCCTACAATCTGTGCAGTTTTACTGTCTCTGTTCAGGTAGAATGCAGTAGTGTTTGCGGAAATTACTCAGTGCAGAAAAACTTTTCCCACACTCCGAACAGGAAAATGGTTTCTTCCCTGTGTGAATGCGCTGGTGTCTTTGGAGATTACTGTGTTGAGTAAAACTCTTCCCACACTGTAAACATGAATAGGGTTTCTCTCCTGTGTGAATGCGCTGGTGTGTTTGTAGAGTATTCAGTCTTGCAAAATTCATCCCACACTCAGAACAGTAATACGGTTTCTCTCCTGTGTGAATGCGCTGGTGTGTTTGGAGCGCATACTCAGTATTAAAACTCTTCCCACAGTCTGGACAGTAATATGTTTTCTCACCTGTGTGAATGCGCCAGTGTCTTTGGAGAATACTTTTAAAAGTAAAACTCTTCCCACACTCTGAACAGGAATACGGTTTCTCTCCTGTATGAATGCGCTGGTGATCTTTGAGTGAACTAATTCTTGTAAAATTCATCCCACACTCTGAACAGGAATATGGTTTCTCTCCTGTGTGAATTTGCTTGTGATTTTGGAGATTACACTGTCGATTAAACTGCTTCCCACACTGTGAACACTGAAACGGTTTCTCTCCTGTGTGAATGCGCTGGTGTTTTTGGAGATTATTCTGTTGAGTAAAACTCTTCCCACACTCTGAACAGGAGTATGTTTTCCATTTGCTTGTAATTTTCTGTGTTTCTCTGGCAGATGTGTTAGTGTTTGGTGTATCCGAAGATAATTCATGAGAAGTGGAGTTTCCACACATGGTATCCTCACATTTAATATCTTCTGATTTCAGCATTGTGATATATTCCTCTTGGTGAAGTTCTTCATGAATTTGTGAAAGATTAACTGTTTAGGACATCGGCTTCAATAGACGATATGCAATGGGATGGTCATATTTTCTGGAAGAGATAAAGAACACGGATATGAGTGTTATGTGAATCTGCATTTGGTGAGTCCTAATATTTTTATATGACTGTGGCATGTGTAAGAACATGTTTATTATGTGCCATGTGTTTTGTGCACACCTGAGAGTGGGTCTGAACACTGAGACTCTCGCTAGCATTTGGGATCTTAAGCTAATAATTAAAAAATAATAATAATCTTAGTAAGAGGCCTTTAAACTTTGAGTCTTTCTTGGTGAGTAAAACGAGAGATAAGAGTCTTTAATTTCATTATACTTTAGTATAACAAATTTTGTTGATACTGTTCACAAGCAAAAACTGGGAGTATATCTCTTGGATATTTAGATATATCTCATAATCCAGTGTTTTCCAAACTACTCTGACTTTATCTGAATTATTCCAATTTTAATTAGTTTTTTTCCAACTTCAATCTAGAAACGATCTGACTTTTTTCTCCCAAACGTAGTGTCACTGAAACTCTTTTATAAATCCCAAATCCCATCTGAACAAAACAAAACAAACATGTAAACATAACCATAGTTGTGTT
Organism: Hoplias malabaricus; assembly: GCF_029633855.1. Taxonomy (NCBI): domain Eukaryota; kingdom Metazoa; phylum Chordata; class Actinopteri; order Characiformes; family Erythrinidae; genus Hoplias; species Hoplias malabaricus. The sequence continues at coordinate 37,821,726 of NC_089802.1, read as the reverse complement.
GACATGATACATTTCTCACTTGAAGTCTCACTTAATTTAATCTACAGCTTTGTTTGAACAAAGCTAATATCCCTATCCAGATCTGCGAGGGAACACAGAACATATATGAAGAAACACAACATCCATAATCTTTCTTTCCCCTGTCCCTTTAGGATCCCTGTATGGAACTCCTATCTAGAATGCTTGTAAAAACATACTGCAATTACAACATCGTTTTCCTAAACGTTTGGACGTTTTGTAAAATACAATTTATAAATTGAGTCTCTCGGTTTTAGCTGTCAGAGTTCTGGATTAGCAAATTTAAATTCTCAAAAGTGTACACTGCCCAAGCTCCCACATTTCCCCCATTTTACAAACTCCTCTTCAAAAGAGAACATGTCTCCCCCTGTTCCTGTGAGAGAGAGAGTCCCAAACCCAGTGTAAACAGCGTAGAAAAGTCTTACACAGCTCTTTCCCTTCAGTAAAAACACGTCCTTATTTCAGCTCCAAAACACCGCTCTCCTTCTGATGCTTTCTCCTCACACAGTGCACTCCCATAACACCCGCCTCCTGCGCTACCATTGGCTGGGGCTTCATCGAAGCAGCTCTCTGATTGGCTAATAGCCGTTGTCAGGGGGTTACTATAGGGCATGTCCACAGGAGAGCGGGCGGCAGCAGGTTAGAAAGCACTGCTACTCAAAATGAAATTTATTTTAAAGGAACAGGCTCCATTTTAAACATCTTCCTGTTGGCTGTGTGATATTGTCACAGTGGTTGTTCCCCAGCAGAGGCGATTGCTCTAAGACTGCAAGGGAAGCTCAGCTTCCCCTAAAATGTCAAAAAAATAAGTGATCAGATATATTAGATTAGATTAGATTCAACTTTATTGTCATTGTGCAGAGTACAAGTACAGTGCCAATGAAATGTAGTTATCATCTAACCAGAAGTGGAATATATAACATTATTTACATAATTTACATAAAGTGCAGTTGTGATATGACATTACGATTATGGATTGTGATTAAAGTGCAGTTGTGATATGACATTGTGATTATGGAAGTTAAAGTAACCATATATACATATTGAAATATAAAACATGTAACAAAAAAAAAGTAACATTGTGTAGGTGATGCATTATGTACTGAAGGATAAAATAAATACAACTTTACAGAAGGTGCAGTGAAATGATTTTGCAATGTTTGTTTAAAGTGCCTGAATAGTGTTCATCCGGATAACAGCCTCAGGAAAAAAACTTTTACGAAGCCTGTTAGTGCAGGAACGGAGGCTCCTGTAACGTCTGCCAGATGGTAAAAGGCTGAAAAGTCCATGATTTGGGTGGGTGATGTCCTTGACGGAGTTTCTTGCCCTGCCCAGGCAGCGTTTATGGTAGATATCCTCGATGGTAGGGAATTCGGTGCCTATGATGCGCTGTGCTGTTTTTACCACCCGCTGGAGAGCTTTGCGGTCTGCAGCACAGCAACTGCCGTACCATACAGAGATGCAGTTGGTAAGTATGCTCTTGATGGTACAACAGTAAAAGTTCACCAGTATCCTGGGAGACAAGTGAGCTTTTTTCAGACTCCGAAGAAAATAGGGGCACTGCTGCGCCTTTTTGATGAGGACGGAGGAGTTCAAGTAGGTGAGATCATTGGAAATGTGGGGACCAAGAAAATTGAAACTCGACACCTGATCCACTGCAGTTCCGTTGATGTAAATGGGGGCATGAGCTTGGTTCCTAGTCCGTCTGAAGTCCATGATGATCTCCTTTGTTTTGAGCGTATTTAGTACCAGGTTATTGTTATGGCACCACAATGACAGATGTTGTACTTCATCCCGGTAGGCTGTTTCATTATTGTCTGTAATCAAGCCTATCATGGTGGTGTCATCTGCAAATTTGACTATGGTGTTTGAACCATAGGCAGGTACACAGTCATGGGTGAAGAGAGAGTACAGAATCGGGCTCAGAACACAACCTTGTGGAACGCCAGTGTTCAAGGTGATGGTTGATGAAAGAACGTTGCCTAATCTAACAGATTGGGGTCTGTCAGACAGGAAGTCTAAAATCCAGTGGCAGAGTGATGTGATGTGCCCTGGTCGAACCGAGCGTAGAAATTGTTCAGCTCATCAGGGAGTGAAGCACTCTTGGTAGATGGAACAAAGCTAGCTGGTTTATAGTCAGTCAGGGTGTGAATTCCTTGCCACATATGCCAAGGGTCAGAGGAGGTAAAGTGCTCCTCAATCTGGCGTTTGTAGCAGTGCTTGGCTATAGCTATTCCTCTCCTCAGGTTAGCTCTGGCCAAGCTGTATGCTTCCCGGTCACCTGATCTGAAGGCAGCATCTCTGGCTTTGAGTAGAGTGCGAACCTCTCTGTTCATCCAGGGCTTCTGATTAGGGAATGTTATTATTGTCTTTTGTGATGTCACTCTGTCCACACATTTGTTGATGTGTTTCAGGACAGAGTTAGCGTAGGTGTCCAAGTGGATGTGTGAGCCTGTGGTGGCTCGGGCAGCATACTCACTCCAGTCGGTGTGCTGGAACTTTGCTGAAGGAAGGAGTCAGCCCCATCCATCCAGATCTTTACAGTTCTGGTTGAAGGCTTAATCCTCTGCATGACTGGAGTGTATTTGGGAAGCAGGAACAAAGAAAGATGATCGGAAAGTTCAAGATGGGGGAGGGGTGTTGTTTTGTATGCATTTGTCACGTTTGTGTAAACTTTGTCCAACGTTTTTTTGTCCCCTTGTGGTGCAGGAGACATTCTGAAAAAAATTTTGGTAGTCCAGATCCTGATACAATAAAAGCTCCGTCGTTGTGTATTTTGTATACGGCTGAAACAACACAGCTGAACTCACGGGGCAGGTAGAAGGGTCTGCATTTAATGATCAGGAACTCCAGGTCTGCAGAGTAGTGGGTTTCCATAACAACAGAGTCCATGCACCACGCTTTGTTTATGTAGATACAGTTTCCCCCGCCGCGGGTCTTGCCCGTAGTCGTGCTTGTCCGGTCAGCTCCGAACAGTGTTCATCCCTCCATTTCCACAACGCTGTCCGCCACATCGTCCCTTAGCCACGTTTCCGTGAAAAAAAAATTAAATTACAGTGCCTGAGCCAGCTCTGTGTGAGGGTCCAAATTTTTAACTCATCCAGCTTCCCTGGCAGTGAGCGAACATTCGCGAGAAAAACGCTAGGTAATGCTGGCCGGTGTGGGTTTAGCCTTAGCTTAGCACGTAAGCCACCGCACTTACCCCGTCTTTGTTTACGCTGGCGTCGTCGCTGTCGGGTCCTTCCGGTCGGCAAGATTGAATCGTTTGGTCCCGGTGTTCGGATCATCTCTGGTGGAAGCTGGTTGAAGTCGAACTGATGCGTGAATCCGGTGTTTGTGCAGTGAATGTTAATTTCCAAAAGTGTATACTGTTGTGTGTACATGTCATTGAATAAATATGCACTACAATGCGCTCAACTTTTGTTCAGAATTCTTGTCACTGGTAAAGACACGGCTTTCCTCTCAATCATTCCCGCAGCTTCACAGTGCTTTAAACAGTGTGGACAGAGTTCAATAGCGAAGCAGCGAAACGAGACGAGTCATTGGATAAATGCGTCTGTTGGGGTCTATGGGGCAGTGGGCTGGCCCGGACGCTCAGCTTCTGCATGATGATTGGATGATCTGTCTGAGGTTGAATCCCTTTTTGATTGACAGCGAAGTGAGCAAATCAGCGATCCTTTGGTGTAAAGATCCGTGGGAGCACAGGCTCACATGGGCCAAGGCCGAGAAGGTGGCCAGCCAGGCCGCTATTGTCTCCGTGAACGCGCCGCCTCCAGCCACTCCTCTCTCTGTGAACGCGGCACTCGCTGCTCCTGTCTCAGTGAAAGCGGCGCCTCCCACGGCCGCACCTGTCCCAGCAAAGGCAGCGCCTCCAGTCGCTCCTGTATCCGTGAACGCGGTGCCCGCCGCTCCTGTCTCCGTGAACGCGGTGCCCGCCGCTCCTGTCTCCGTGAGAGCGGCGCCCGCTGCTCCTGTCACTGTGAACGCGGCGCCTCCAGCCGCTCCTGTCTCCGTGAACGCAGCGCCCGCCGCTCCTGTCTCCGTGAAGGCGGCACCCGCTTCCACAGCCGCCCCTGTCTCCGAGAAGGCGGCGTTTCCCGCTGCTTCTGCACCAGTGACTGTGGCTCCGGCCGCCTCTACACCCGTGACTGTGGCCCCAGCCGCTCCTGGTCATGTCTGTAGGTCGGCCCCAAGGACTTCGGGGCCGACCTCCAGAACTGTGCCCAGGCTGGTTCATCAGACTTCCCCACAGACATTTGCCAGTCTTGGGCACCCGCCAGTTATTTTGGTTCCCCTGTCTGTCCCTGTCCTGGTTCCTGTCTCTCTCCTTGTTCCTGTACCTGTGTCTGCCTTTGTCTCTGTCCCAGTCCCTGTCACGGTGTTTGTGTCTGTTCCTGTAAATGTTCTGGCCCCTGTTCCCCTGCCAAGTCCTGTCCAGTCCCCTGTTAGTCCTGTCCAGGCCCCATTTCAACCCTCTGTCCTGTCTCATGTCCAGTCCCCTGTTTGTCCAGTCCAGTCCCTTTTTCAACCCTCTGTCCTGTCTCAAGTCCCGTCTCATGTCCAGACCCCTGTTAATCCATTCCAGTCCCAGCACCCAGCCTCTGTCCAGCCACATGCCCCTGTCCCGTCCCAGGTCCTGCCCTGTCTTCTGTCCATTCCCAGCACCCAGTCCTATCACCTGTCCTGCCTCATGTCCAGTCCCTGTATCCGCCCAGTGTTCAGTCACCTGTCTTGTCTCCATTCCAGTCCCCTGTCCTGTCACCTGCCCATGTCCAGTCTTCTGTCCCCAAAACTGTTCAGTCCCCAGTCTTGTCACAGTTTCTGTCTAATATACAACCCCAGTCTCCAGTCAAGTCTTATGTGTCCACTCCCGTCCTGTCCAGTCTGTTCCAGTCTCTTGTTCAGTCTCCTGTTGCTCCCCTTTGTCAGTCTCTTGTCAGGTCCCGTGTCCCGTCTCATATATCCGGTCCTGTCGTGCCCCCAGTTCCTGTGTCTGTTCCTGTCCTGTCCTGAGTCCTGTCTCCCATGGTTCCTTGTCTTGTCTTAGTCTGTCTTGTTTTCCATGCTCTCTCCTGCGGGGTCTAGGTGTACGCGTTCAGGAGGGAGCATCTGTCACGCCCTCGTCCTGTCAGGTCTGTTTTCCCCGTCATGTGCTTTATCTGCACATGGCTTTGTCTGTTATTATTCTTGTCTCCGCCCTTGTTCCGCCTCTTCGTCTGTGTCATTTGTTAACCTGCCCCCTCGTTAGCTGTCCAGGTGTAACATGTCTGTGTTTAGTATTTAAGTCCCCTTGTATCTCTTCCTGTTATCGGCCATTTGTTGTTTTGCTCTGTCCAAGTTAAGTCATGTCGTTTCGTTTAGTTTCCCAGTCGTGTTGTTTCACCTTTGTTTGTTCCTGTTCATGTCCTGTTGTTTCTCTCCATTCCAAGTCCTGTCGTTTAGTTTAAATTTCTAGTCTTGTTGTTTCCACTGTTGCTTGTCTTTGTTTTGGTATATCTTTTGTTAAATTAAATCTCACTGTGTTTTAGCAAGTGCGTCCGCCTCCGTCAGTCCACCCTGCTAATCATGACAGGTAAAATCTACGTATAAATAAACCGACACATTTTATGCTGTAGGCCAAAATTGAGCTTCCCCTCCTAGAACGACCAGCATCCGCCACTGTTCCCCAGTGCCATTTAAGATCATTTAGATCATTAATCTCCTCAAACAGATTTTAAATTCACAGGGACTTTTATTCTGAAAAACACACTAATACAAATATTACCAACAACTATGAGAGATATAATAATGGGTATAAGCCTGATATAAAATTATTAAATGCTAAAAATGTTGACACTTTCCTGGATTAAAATTATTTGCTAATCTTATTTATAAACAATAACAAAAGAACCTAATGAAGGAAAAATTTGTAAATTGCAGTGTGAATGGAAAAGTGCTAAAATGTGGCATTTTGTCTAAAATTCTGTTTAATCAGAAAACGCTGTGTAAAACTAGTGGACCTCCAACTTTGACAACAGTGGTCTGTCAGCTCCTTGCTATTACGGGCTAAGTGTCTTTTAATGTGGAACAGCATGTTTGATAGAAAAAACGACTGTTGTATGTACATATCTGAAGGGTAACGTCAGTAAGTTTTTATTCAATTATTGAATTACCACAGAAACTCATTTGTAACTTGAGTTGTTTAGTTTTTTAGCAGTTTTCTGCTGAGTTTAGAGACATTTCCACCTTAAGTGATCCAAAACAACATTAAGTCTATAATACCCATCTATGGAGCATTCACAACAATGTCCTAATTTTGACTCATGCTTTTCAACATTTGGAGGTCTCTATATTGTATAAAAATACTCCAGATTAAAATGTATAAAATGGCTTTTGATACAATACATGCCTAAATATCTTGATACAGATACTGAAACGAAACCATGGTAAAAACCTTAGACGCCAGGAAAATGATTGTACTTTCTGTACAAGCTGAGGGCGGTCGGCAAAATCGCTGGTATCTGTTTGTTAAGGGTGACGCCACACGTGACATTGTGCCATTTCTGGGTCCAATCCTGTCTTCAGTCCCGTGTCATACATTCATAAGATGTATTTACTTTTTGATAAAGCTGAATGCCTCAATCAATTATGTGATCTCAGTTCAGGAGTTCAAAGAAAGGTACCAAGAAAGAAAAGAAATACACATAAAAGAAAGCAAATGTGTCTTTGGTAGCACTTTTTGCTCATTCTAATCTGTATGTGCTGCTGCGCGGATCAAATGTGCTGCTCCATCTCTGGAGCAGACGAGCCATGTCGTGGGAGCTGTCTTCCTGAGCTCCGTCTTCGGGAGCAGAGAAGCCACGGAGAGTGAGCTGTCTCTCCCACTCACAGTCAGTCCTGATGTTCTAAGGAGTCGTGCTACCAGCAATTCTCTTCTATTAAAAGTAGCTAAGGTTTGAACAGAAAGTCGCTGGTGCAAGTCGGCTGTTTTGTTTTTTAAATAACTCACTAGAAGGTCTGAAAAGTCAATAAAATTAGTGGCAAAATCATTAAGGGAGGGAGAGGAGACAAAGCGCGGCAGGCACACACTGGCCCTCTGTGGTGCTTGCTAGAAATACCACTCTTATTTTAAAACACTCCTTCTTAAAGTACTGGTACTTATTATATGGGGTATTGTACCATGTTTATTAGTACTGAGATACATTCCTAGTATCGGTATACCATGCAACACTATTCCAGATGCCTCTGCCATGAGCAGAAAAAGAGAGATAGAAAACCTAGCATACCAAACAAAGCCAGTCTGTCTTTTCACTCATTTACAGACACTGGGGCTTCATAAATACATCAGACCACTTGCAAACGGTGAGGAAACATCTTCTGAATTTTATGAAAAGTGTTTTTTGACCTCAGTTATAACCTTTGGCTTTAAATAAAACAAGTTGACATTTGTTTTATTTTCAATTATGATTTTTATTTGATCATCTTACAGGTACATTTGCAGCACCAACTAAGGGCGTTTCTGTTATGCAAACACTCCCCACCGGGAATGCCCCTTGAGTGACGTCAGTTCTGGGTGGGCTTGGGTGATAAAGGGACAGTAACATTGCTGAATAAACGAAGAAAGGTCTGGGGTATTCAGTTCATTCCTTACAGATATTGATGCCTGTAAGATTATCAGAGATTGGTTAAAAAAATAAACATTAAAACATTACAAACTTTTTTGTGCAAAATGTTTTCTGCATTTAACTCAACTGTGGCAGTAAACACACATTAATGCACTAGTAGCAGTGAGTAGTGCTTAATTTGTAAATCATGAGGTAAGGGCACACAGAGACTGGGCAGACCCAGCAAGTGCACATGGAGTGTAAAGGATCCAGAACACACTGACTGCTGTGTAAAATATAAATAAATTGTAAATTAAAAATTAGTAAGTCTGGAAAGGATGTTTGAGTTGAAGTGTGGAGGGTACGGCTGAAAAAGTGAGGGTTCACTTAGCAAGGAGCAGGCAGGACTCAAAGGTTGCACACGTGATGACGTCACGATAAGAGAGGTACCAAGAAAGAAAAGAAAATAATTAAAAACAGCAAGTAAGGACTAAACAGACCTAGTTTGTCCGTACTGCAGTCCCATTGTAGCGTAGTAACAGTATTTGAATTAGTTATGTTTAATTGTGATTATAACTTATAATCATTATTATTATAACTGAATTTAGATAACAATATTAATAATTTATCAGAGATTGAAATACTGTCAACGCTAGGGGTGAGTTTCGGGATTTTCAGACTTTATTCAAAACTTTATTTCAAATCAAAAATACTTTATTAAGAGGAATGATAATAATCTGATAAACATAGCATAATCATCAAAAGTCTCAACAGAATCAATGCAGGTGAAACCATTCTGGTTTTAATAATTGGCTAGGTTATATAACTTCTGACTAATATGTGTTGCTAAATGAGATTTAATTAATGTGTAAATTTATCAAGAGACTTAATTAGGCATCAGCTTCTGAAAATGAGGAATTTATGCTTGCTTACTCTTGTTGCTATTATAAACAAGCCGATGGGTCCAGTAGATTTAATCTCCGTTCTCTGGTTCTGTTACGGCTGAAGGTAGGCTTGCTAGGGAGGAGATTCCCTCCAGGATGAGTAAGCCACTTTTGGCATCCTTAGACGGTATGACGTCAGTCGGGGATTCCCTTCATAGAGAACTGCTGGCCTGGCTGGATAGTCCCCGGAGTGAGGGGGGCCATCAAAAGGAAGCTCGCTGTTTCCTCAAATTCTCAGAAGCGACACCCTCAGAAGTCAGAGTATAACGCTAACATATCAGCTATCAACTAATCTCAGAGGTGGTATCTTATTCTGGCCAAAATAAGTTTCACCTGCTTTGATCAGTCATGAAATTAAACTTTGATTGAAATTAAACTTTGAACACGAAATAAAAGATAAGTTGAAAGTTACTGACAGAGCTAATCAACTTTTTCACCGTTTTAACTTCTATATTGCAATGCTAACTGACACAAAGCATCCCCTATTAGTTTGCATGAAGATCAGTCTTTTAAGAGTCTTCTTGAGTGTCGGCTCCGTCAGCTACACAAAAGGAAGAGCGTAAAAAGAAGTGTGAAAGAAAAGTGTAGAAGTAACTAGTGATGTGTCGGTTGCGAACAAACCAGTTCAAAAAGCCGGCTCTTGTAAGTGAACGATGAGAGCCGGTTCCCGTCTAAGACCGAGCCATTTTTTTCTAAGGCAAGCTCCAACCCTCCAAGCTGAGACACTTGGTTTTCCTGAATGCCAATCTGCCTTCCAAAAAATAGTTTAAGAATATGTTAAATCAGTTAAATGTTTGTTGACAGTTGTGGTTGTTTTAATCACTACCATTGAATGCTGCTGTTTTGCAATTTGCAGACTATTTATTTTATTACCCAGAAATGGATGATTATTTAATTTAATAAGCTATTTTGTAATACCTACCTCTTGGGTTCCATTGGCTATATTTCAGAGTTTACAAGTGATTTTTTATTAAGGTGTTTAAATAAAAATGTAAAGTTATTTATAATTTAAAGTTATTATTTAAAGTTATTTATACAATTGAATGTGTGAGTGCAATCAGTGAGTTATTACAAGACAACCATAAAAACAATTGACCATTGCAACACTATTTAATATTTTTAATATTGAACAATAATATTTTGTCCATATAGTCATGTAAAATGTAGGTAATATTGTTCTGTACCAGTGGAAATAAGTGGTAAAACAAAGAGCCATTTAGGAGCTGAAAGAGCCGAGCCAAAAGAGCCGGCTCCCCAAAAAGAGCCGAAATTCCCATTACTAGAAGTAACGTGTCCTTCCAAGCGAACTCCTTTTTCATAGGTGGCATGGTCACGCCCACTTGGGAGATTGCCGTTCTCTGATTGGTTCCTGGGTTTGGGGAGTACACGTGATCGTCTCAAGTTCCAGAGAAATAAAAATAACTTATGGTTTGGCGAAAATGGAACATCCTAGAATCAATACTTTGTATATACTTGAATATAACATATGAAGTGCAGACCTGAGCTGAGACAGTGGTCAGAGAATCCCACTTCTAGGTAGAATTCTTTGCTACTGTCAGGGTAGGCAAGGCATGGAACCATGCACAGTTTTGATTTCAGTGGCTGTATGACTTGTTCCTGGGCTTCACCCCAGGTGAATTGGGTATCCTTTTTCAGTAGGTCATAAAGTTGACAGAGTCACATAGTTTTGATGAAATGGCGTGAGTAGTTGCATACTCCTAGGAAATTTTCCTTAAGATTGGTTGGTGCTGTGAGGTCTGTTACCCCTTGCACTCGACTTACTTGTGGTTCAACGCCATCAGTGCTTACGAGCAGACCGACGTAATTCACCTTTGTTCTGCACCACTGACATTTGGAGAGTGATATTTTCGCACCTGCTGTTGTCAGCTGGTCAAGAACATGATCAATCTCGTCAATGTGTGCCTGTAGGGAGTGGTTATGCATGAGTATGTCATCCACATATATGAGGGTGCCTCGCTCGCGGGCATCAGGGCATGCTTTGTTCAAGAAAATGTTGAATTCAGCTGGAGAGTTGGCGTACCCGAAGGGGCACCGAGTGAATGTATACTGTCGGTTTGCAAAGGTAAAAGCTAGCTTGTGTTGGTCTTCTGCTTGCACCGTGATGGTCCAAATCCAGAGGCTACATCGATGGTGGAAAAGTATTTAGCATTTCGGACTGAGGGGAGTTCTTGCTCTAATTGTGTCATTGGCCACAGAGACAATGGAACCTGTTGATTTAGTTTCCGATAATCAATGGTCAGGCACCATTTACCATTGGGTTTTATGACAGGCCATAATGGTGCAGAGTATGTGCTGTTACAGGGTTGAATTATGCCCTTTTCCAGCAAGTCATCAATGATTTCTTGTACCAGTCCATATGATGCCATTGGGATTTTGTATTGGCGGACAAACATGGGTGGTGCTCCTGGACGAGTGGGAATGCACACTGAGTGAATGTCAGTGAGACCACAGTCCGTTGAATTTTTGGCAAAAGATTTTTGGTATTTAAGAAGCACTTCACCGAGTTTCTCGTGTTCTTCTTCGCTTTGGAGTGCATCGGCCTCCTTTAGAACTTGTTCAACTTGGATCATAAATTCAGAGTCAGATAGTTCTTTTGAATTGTGGGGACTCAAAGTGTCTTCTCCTGTTTCTGGGAAAAGGGATGGTTCCCAGGAGGATTCCAGGGATGAATCTAAAGAAAGGACCATGACCGTCATTTGATCATCATCAGCTAGATCTATTCTGCAAATGGCGTCTTTGCCCATGTCCAGAGCCGAGAAGAGAGCAATGGCTCATGTCGGTTGAGTATAGAACACCTTTGGTTCTGGGTGATCCAAGAAGCAAGGATTCAGGCATTGGTCCTATAATAGGGATTCACAACTCAAAGTCATGGAATTTCGTACTGACCAACCAACCCAAAGGAGATGAATGAGGAATAGTCAAGGGTTGAGTAGTTTCATTTCGTATGAACGGATAGGTGGACCTTGCTCGTGTTTCCACCAAAGGTGTGGCTTCTAAGGTGAGACCTAGTTCAAAGAACTGAAGTGACGGTTGGAAAAGCACATGAGCGTGGCTTAAGTGTTGGCCAGGCTGCATGACCAAGCAGATGGGTACATTAGTGGTTTTCGCGGGTACCACAAGGGAACCTTGGTTAGTAACCTGACATACCTCAGGAATACTTTGTCCTGAGCCTAGGTTGCTGGGATCTGAGGACCAGGTTTCTGTCGAAATTTCAGTCAAGGACCACAGCACATTATTGAGGGTGTCTATCTGGACATCGAGGCGCACCAAGAAATCTCTTCCAATGTAAGTGTCATGTGATCTCCTATTGATTCAGGCCGGATTTCAAGGTGGCAACACTGAGCTTCCCGGTAGTGTGGGGTGCAGATGGGCAAAGGTTCGCTCACTTGTGCCCAAATTTTTGACCTTTTGAAGTCAATCAGTGGTTCGAATCGATTAAGAGATCTTTGCCGATGAGGAAGGGAATTGTTTGAAGATTAGACACGTGAACTGGATGCACTAAAGTCATTGGTCCGATGGCTAAGTGTATTAGTGCCATAGATTGGATTGTGAGGCCTGCATATGAGTGCGGCTGAATTTTAAGAACACAGTTTTCACGCAGCGCAATGGCTCGAACCTGGTGGAGCAAGGTGGAAGACATTAGGGTGACATCTGCTGCAGTGTCAAGCAGGGCCTCGTGTACTAGCCTTCCCTCCACAATGGTGGACAAATAGAACTTGCGTGCAACCCCTTTTTCAGTTAAGTGTCCCATGAATTGTTGGACGGGTGTCGCCTTCAATGACTGAAGGGTCATCTGGCGTTAAACCTTCCCTGCCGTCTAACTGAACAACCAAGACAGCACTGGAGGGTGTTTGTGAGTCACCTCCCTGGACCACTTGGTTCTCAGCACTTGTCTAGGTTACAAGGAGAACGCACTGTACACTAGAAGATGGAGCTTCGCTTGTCACCTCTCCTACATAACTCTCTACCATTTCTGAGGTGCTAGAGGATGGCTCTCAGTCAGATGGCACAGAGGTGATAGAGAGAATGTCAGGTTTTTTCTTTTTCTCTTTGCAAATCATTGCAAGCATTCGGCGGATTTCCTCTAACTCCTTAGAGTTAAATTCCTTGCCATTAGACTTGTCTTTGGCATGATTTTCTTTATTTTGATACCCATATTTTTCCTTCTTTTCTTTATTAGAATCAGAAGGCTGGTTCTGAGCGGTTGGCTCATTTCCCTTATGGGAATATGCTGGTTTTCCGCGGCCCGCACCGCGGTTTTCTGCAGGGTAATAGTCATGACCATACCCAGCCCTGTCACAAGGGTTCCAGAAATCTTTGCAGCGATTTCTGTCTGGCCTGCGAGGAGGGTAGCGTTTGTAGGGGTGTGGGGTATTTCAGACCATTTGTTTGTATTTTGTTGTGATTTTAGGAAACCTCTGAGAGCTAAGTCACACAGCTGTCTGCTAGACAGGGTGCGAGGGCAAGCTGAGACTCCCAGCTGATGAGTAGTGTGGGGATGGAGGTTTTGGATAAAAAAGATTTAAAATTTAACTCTTCCTCCATTCTGGAGTAATTTCTATGTCTGAAATATGCCTGTCTGAGTTATAATACTGCTGAGGGGATTCCTGGCATTGCTGTTTTACATTCAAAGCAGTGGCCAGTCCTGTCTGTGACAGGTAATTGGAGAATTCTTCCTCCAATGCTTGGCAAAGCACATCATATCGCGCTTTAACATAGTCTGACTGACGTTCAATGAAGTTACTGACGTCTCAGCTGGAGGTCAGTTTAATTACATATAGTTTGTCATCTACTGTGATTCTGGGGAACCGTTGTAGGTAGAAATCAATATCTTTCAGGTGAGAAAAGATATCATTAGAACTATCTGGTTTGGGATCAAAGTGGGTTATATTGCGTGCGGTTTTGTCCAGGTCTTTGTATGAGGGACCGGGAGAGTGTAGAGGCTGAGGGGGCCAGGCACTGGGTTGTAGTGCTCTGGGTCTAGCAGGGCATTGGAATGGACAGCTGACAGGAGACACAGGGGCAGGCGCAACACCTGTTGATACCAGAGGAGGTATAGCAGCTCTAAAGGTTATGGTCCCTGAGTCTGGTTCCTGATCCTCACTGTCTTCCTGCTGGTCTTGTCTTTCGGTAGAAGCGCTAGGTGGCACATTAGGAGTGACCTGGGGCAGAGTGTTCCCTTCAGCCATTACTTGCTGAAGCTGACTTAATTCTGCCTCCACCTTTGCCCGCTGTTGCCGTTACACATCAAGTTCACGTTCACTGGCCCTGAGCTGTACTACAGCGAGGATGGCTATTTGACCTAATGCCTCAGTTAGGGGTTTGCCCTTGAGTATATCTGTTAAGTGGTCATCTACCCACTTGGCCACCATGTGTTCATGATTGACCTGTGAGGCTTTCTGCACTATTTCTGCAAGTCCAGGTATCACAACACTGGTGAGGCTGGTCAAGACAGAGAATGCCTCATCCCACAAGCTTTCTCCATATACTTCCGGGGGAGAAGTCCCTTTTGCCATGCTGTCTAACTGTGAGGTGTACTTTAATTCTATTTAATTATGATTAATCCTGTTAATCCCTTTTAAATTCACCTGAATTAAAATTAACCCGTACTGAGTACCTTAAGAATAAATGCTAGTCTGTATGGTGGTCGAGTTCACTTTTGAATCTCTAAAGAAGACTGTTAGTAGTAGAGTGTGGAGGAGAACTTGCTATATGCAAGTGAGCTGAAAAGCATCAATTTTTTTTTCAATAATTAAAGAATTATTAAAAATAAAGTAATAAAAAATAAAAATCCCTTTTAAATGTGTTTATGAACTGGTATCAAGTTAAAACGACAATCTCTAATTACTGCACACTGTATGTCATAGCTGTATCAGCTTACTGTGTTTCAAAACCTTTATTCTCAATTATTCAGATATGCAAAGTTTAGAAACAGCCACTAAAACTGTAGTACCAGGTTTGTGAATGGGAAATAATCAAACAACTTCAATTGCGAAAGCAAGTTTCTTCACTAGAGAGCACCGAACGGAAATTTAAATGGCAGCAGCAAGCTTCAGCATCGGAGTTGAACTTAAATTGCAATACCAGACCGGGACACCAGTTTATAATGTTTATAATGCAATGGTAAACAAAGAACACCAGTTGGCACTGGTGGGAATTCAAATAACCACAGCACGAGCAGACACCATGTAACACGAATGGGAATTTCCACTGTAGGGAAGTTTTACCACTAGAGGGAGTTAATTAAAAAATGTTTTAATGGGAACGCATTTCAAACACTAAGGTACATTAAAAGGATTTCAGCTGTAATGACAGCTTTTAAGCACCAGAGGGTTGACAAACACTTCAGGACACTTCGGACAACCTCCAAACCACTAGGGGGTGTACGGGAATCAAACGTCAAGGGTAACACCACACTTGACCACAAGCAGGAGCATGGGAAAATACTCTCTTCAATTTGTGCTAGTTACGAAGTGATTTCCCTATAACTGCACACTCTAACCACGAGAGGGAGTTAGGCTTCCTCTGTTTTGGGGGCGTTTTGAATTTCCATCCTTAGTTTTAGATTCGCCCCTTGAAAGGGGTCGTTCCTTTCCTGAATTTGGCCGAGGAACCGTAGCAATTTACCACCGCGGGACACGCGCAATGGAAATATGCTGAGGCCTATCCACTATATGCATGCAAAATGTTGCAGAGCTGCACACTTTAAAAAGCAACCAAGCTTATTTTCGACGGTATATACCACAGAACAGATTTTCAACAGTAACACACACACAACACGAAATTGCCCACATCAAGCTTTTGAACCTCAACCGTTAACAGAACAGGAAAGGATTTTTCACCCAAGCCGAGATTATTTTTCAGTGTATCTAGTCGGTT
Source organism: Hoplias malabaricus (assembly GCF_029633855.1). Lineage (NCBI taxonomy): Eukaryota > Metazoa > Chordata > Actinopteri > Characiformes > Erythrinidae > Hoplias > Hoplias malabaricus. The sequence continues at coordinate 37,806,281 of NC_089802.1, read as the reverse complement.
CTTTAAGAGTCTTTCCCCTGCCTCGCATGGGTGCCAAAATTTTTTATGTATATGTAGTGTAGTATTTGAATTAGTTATGTTTAATGGTGATTATCACTTATAATCATTATTATTATTATTACTGAATTTAGATAACAATATTAATAATTTATCAGAGATTGAAATACTGTCAACGCTAGGGGTGAGCTTCAGGATTTTTAGGAATAGACTCCACATACCGTATTATTTCAAATCAAAAATACTTTATTAAGAGGAATGATAATAATCTGATAAACATAGCATAATCATCAACATCTCAACAGAATCAATGCAGGTGAAACCATCCCGATTTTAATCATTGGCTAGGTTATATGACTTGTGACTAATATGTGTTGCTAAATGAGATTTAATTAATGTGTAAATTTATCAAGAGACTTAATTAGGCATCAGCTTCTGAGAATGAGGAATTTATGCTTGCTTACTCTTGTCACTGTTATAACCAAGCCGATGGGTCCAGCAGATTTAATCTCCGTTCTCCGGTTCTTGGTTTTCTGTCCTCCCCGTGTCACGGCTGAAGGTAGGCTTGCTAGGGAGGAAATTCCCTCCAGAATGAGTAAGCCGCTTTCGGCGTCCTTGGACGGTGTGACGTCAGTCGGGGATTCCCTTCATAAAGAACTGCTGATTTGGCTGGATAGTCTCCGGAGTGAGGGGGAGCGTCGAAAGGAAGCTCGCTGTTTCCTCAAATTCTCTGAAGCGACGCCCTCAGAAGTCAGAGTATAAAGCTAACATATCCGCTATCAACTAATCTCAGAGGTGGTATCTTATTCTGGCCAAAATAAGTTTCACCTGTTTTGATCAGTCATAAAATTAAACTCTGATTGAGCTATGAAAGTAAAAAGACGAACACAAAATAAAAGTTGAAAGTTACTGACAGAGCTAATTGACTTTTTCGCTGTTTTAACTTCTATATTGCAATACTAACTGACACAAGACGTCCCTTGTTAGTTCGCATGAAGATCGGTCTTTTAAGAGAGTCGAGAGTTGAAGCTCCGTCAGCTTCAGAAAAGGAAAAGCGTAAAAAGATGAAGTGTGAAAGAAAAGCGTAGAAATAACGTGTCCTTCCAAGCAAACCCTTTTTCATAGGTAGCATGGTCACGCCCACTTGGGAGGTCGCCGTTCTCTGATTGGTTCCTAGGTTTGGGGAGAACACGTGACCGTCTCAAGCTCCAGAGAAATAAAAATCACTTATGGTTTGGCGAAAATGGAACATTCTAGAATCAATACTTTGAATATACTTGAATATAACATATGGAGTATACTACCAACTATTCTAGTTATTTGAGATTAATTAACATTCTTCTAAATTGAGACAGGAATCTTTCTTCGTGATTAAAACAATACTTCACGTCACTCGATTAGTTAGTGGACAGTCACCTGAGAATAACAGAGGATAACATTAGTAACACATTGCATAATACATGCTTAGATTCAGCAGAAACATATGTGTCCTAGATAATTCTCTTTTGATAGAGAGAGAGAGAGAAAATGTTTAGGGTGGCATGTGATTTTGCAAATGTCCACTTGGGGGCACTATTGGTCCATGCTGTTCGTCTGGTTTGAACTCAGGTTGAGAGGTCACTATTAGCGCAGTCCTCGGGGCCATCTGCCGATCTTGCGATAAGATAAGCGTTCGATGGTCTGACGCTGGAGGGTAATAGAATGCTGGGGGTTCCGGGGTTCTCCCCCTTCCCGGGTGAGTTCTATAATCCAGTCGCCAAGGCTCTGATTGATCTTATAGGTTTAATGGAGCCATAAAATTGGGAGTAGCACTTAGTGTCGGTCTGGATTTTTCTTTGAGCATCTCAGGATCATTGAAGAAGGGGGTTTTATAGTCATTAAATCTTCTATGCTATGTGTGTGCGTGGCTGCTAGCGCACACGCATTCTGTGGAATGTAAGGTCTTGAAGGAAGAAAGTCAAAATTTGAAACCTAGCGTTTTTTCATTTCTTGATCTGGATCCATCCTCCACTACACCATCTACATTTACTGTTACCACAGCCAAATCCCCCTCCTTTTAGTAACTTAGCCCCACCCCTCTCTTAATTGGACTCACCCAACTCTGGCAAAGGGGTTACAAAATTCCTTACAAGAAGAAATTTATTCCCTACACTACAACCATTAACATATCCCTGTCACATCTTATTCCAGCTTCACTGGTATTTACCTATGTACAGTGTGTTACTTTTTTTTACTTATTTGCTTTTTCCTTTTCACAGGTTCCCGGATCCAGCTCTCCCCCACCCCTCTCTATACTTCACCGTGGGCCCTTCGGTTAGCACAAAGAGAGACAGGAAATTCGCCGCCATTCCCCCAGGAACAGGACCTGAAACACAAGTTAAGTAATAATACCAGCATACATTCCTTAATGTATATTCCACAGTCTTGGTGATGGGGCCAATTCACTGACGTCATCACAGTAAGTTCAAAGTTCATCCGTTCTCACTGAATCTGAACTCACTGGGAGAACACCGATGTTTGGCGAAGTCCCACTCCGACCTTTACAACCAATCATAAAACAATCATTGGGTAACATTAAATATAGAAACATTCCTAGTTTAGAATGTAAGAGTAATGTCTGCATTTTCCCACCACTGGTCTGAAGCAGTTTTACCTTTAAGTTGTCTGTGCCAATAAGAAGTAATTTTCTGACATTCATTCATTCATTATCTGTAACCCTTATCCAGTTCAGGGTCGCAGTGGGTCCAGAGCCTACCTGGAATCATTGGGCGCAAGGCGGAAACACACCCTGGAGGGGCACCAGAGGAAACCCACGCAGACAAGAGAGAGAACACACCACACTCCTCACAGACAGTAACCCAGAGGAAACCCACGCAGACACAGGGAGAACACCACACTCCTCACAGACAGTCACCTGGAGGAAACCCACACAGACACAGAGAGAACACACCACACTCCTCACAGTCACCCGAAGGAAACCCACGCAGACACAGAGAGAACACACCACACTCCTCACAGTCACCCGGAGGAAACCCACACAGACACAGAGAACACACCACACTCCTCACAGTCACCCGGAGGAAACCCACACAGACACAGGGAGAACACACCACACAGACACAGGGAGAACACACCACAGTCATCCGGAGCGGGAATCGAACCCACAACATCCAGGTCCCTGGAGCTGTGTGACACTACCTGCTGCGCCACTGTGCAGCCCCATTTTCTGACATATCTGCCAAAAAAAAGATGTGGGCATCCTTGATTTTCAGAATCTTTCCTTTTGGACTTTTCCAGTTGGACTCTATTGTGGGATGAACTGGACCACTGCTCGCACAAAATCTGTTGTAAATCCACAGGACACTTTAGAAAACTTTTTTTATATAAATTATATTTTTTATTTATTATAATTTATTTATTTTTATTACATATTTATTTTTAAGGCTCAGATTCTTATTAAAATTAGAAAGCATTATTTATACAAGTGTTTATTATTTTAACTAAAACTATTGTCATCCCTGAATTAACTTGTTTATGCTCCAAAGAGTGGGTCATCCACATGGGGGCAGCCATGTTTTAAAATACGATTCCTTCAGAAACTCTGATATATCCAGGCCACACAATGTCATTATAAGGATTGTTTTACACTAGACTTGTTTAAATGAACCTGGTTCTGCGCAGTCCACTCACTGCCTGGCTCTGTGTGGTGGGATGACAACAAATCTTAATCCTCATTGGATAGAAGCTCCACAATCACAAATTAAAATCTTTTTTTCATGCGTTTATTTACTTAATTATATTAAGACCTGCCAGAGGTCACATGGGCTGTAGGTGGCTACTGTCCCTTTTGACTGCACTTTTCTACCCTCCCCTCCCAACTGCAACCAGATACACTCGCTGCCCTCCAATACGAGGCACAGTTCACTTGAACAAGCCTAACGTAAATAAAAAATTTTGAATGATATGGCTGAGAGCGCTTTTTATTTACAATACTAGAAAAGAACAAGAACATTGTTATCAGTAAACAATGGCCACGGTTCCAGGATGTGAAATTTGAAATTTAAGCACCAAGCACAGGGCAAAACTACATGCTTTGTGCAAGAAGTGCCATCTTGTGCATCACTGTCTGTTTCCAACTGTAAAGATTAGCAGCAAGTTTACTGCTGAATTGTGCTTTTATTTGTGTGCACACTTTAAGGGATAAAATCCCTGACTGAGTTACATCACCAAATTAACAAACAGTGTAAACAGAGCATGTGTCAACTGAAATAGCGCTTTACATCATTTATATGAATCAAAATAAATGTATTTTACACATACAGTCATACAGGTTGCAATTAGGTTGTTCTAAGGGTTTAAATTTCCGTTAATATCATAAATAAAACGTATTCAGATGTTGCTCTTTTTTTTAAAATATTCTTTTTAGAAAAAAAGTGGCCTGTGGCTTGACCCACACTTAAAAGTTGTTTTAAGAGCCATACACTACTACTAAACAGCAATGATTCAATTTAAACAGTAATAATCCTATTTAGGCTACCTACATTTATTCAAAACCTCAATTAATGATAAGAGGAGAAAAAAACCCTCTTCAAATTATTTTATTTTATTTATGTAAAAATCCCTGTAGATTATTTTTGGCAAATTAAAATTATGTTCATTGCAGTTTGGGTATAATTTATTTCATCCAAATGTTTATGATATTTAAAGCAAATACCATTCACACTTTTGGGTAAATAACAAGGATTTAATTGTAATTAATAACACAGATTACAGATTAATTATACTGTATACTTTAAAATAATTCCAGACATAGTATGAGTCTCTTTTTTGACTTGAGAAGGAATCTGGGAACTCGTTTTCTAATTGGTAGTGGCCGCCATGTATTACCGCTCATTTGCATGTTAGAAAGTTGGGTGGAGCTGTATTTGATCACATGGCTGAATTAGACACTAAATCCAGGTTTCTGATGGTATTCCCACACACTGTTTACTGTTTACACACAAGTTTACTGCTTCTATTTTGGTGGAATGCAGTGATGTTTTTGGAATTTATTGCGTGTAGTAAAACTTTTCCCACAATCTGAACAGGAAAAAGTTTTTTTTCCTGTGTGAATGCGCTGGTGTGTATGGAGATTACTTTGTTGAGTAAATCTCTTTCCACATTCTGAACAAGAATAAGGTTTCTCTCCTGTGTGAATGCGCTGGTGTGTTTGGAGACTACACTTAAAAGAAAAACTCTTCCCACACTCTGAACACTGATATGGTTTCTCTCCTGTGTGACTGCGCTGGTGTCTTTGGAGATTACTGTGTTGATTAAATCTCTTCCCACACTGCAAACATGAATATGGTTTCTCTCCTGTGTGAACCCGCTGATGTCTTTGAAGATAACTCAGTGTTGCAAAAGTCATCCCACACTCTGGACAGTAATATGGTTTCACTCCTGTGTGACTGCGCTTGTGTGTTTGGAGAGAAAAGTGATGATTAAACTTTTTCCCACAGTCGGAACAGGAATACGGTTTCTCTCCTGTGTGAATGCGCTGGTGTCTTTGGAGAGTATGTTCGGTATTAAATCTCTTCCCACAGTATGAGCACTGATATGATTTTTCTCCAGTGTGAATGCGCTGATGTGTTTGGAGACTGCACCTAAAAGTAAAACTCTTGCCACACTCTGAACAGGAATAAGGTTTCTCTCCTGTGTGAATGCGCTGGTGATCTCTGAGAGAACTATGTCTGGTGAAATTCATCCCACACTGTGAACAAGAATACGGTTTCTCTCCTGTGTGAACATGCTGGTGATATTGCAGTGGACTCTGTTGATTAAACCGCTTCCCACACTGCAAGCACTGATACGGTTTCTGTCCCGTGTGAACGCGCTCATGTCTTTGGAGACTACACTTAAAAGCAAAACTCTTTCCACACTCCGAACAAGGATAGGGTTTCTCTCCTGTGTGAATGCGCTGGTGATCCCTGAGTGAATTATATCTCGTAAAATTCATCCCACATTCTGAACAGGAATACGGTTTCTCTCCTGTGTGAATGCGCCGGTGATCTTGGAGTGAACTAAATCTTGTAAAGTTCATCCCACATTCTAAACAGGAATATGGTTTCTCTCCTGTGTGAATACGCTGGTGATTTTGGAGAGTACTGTTTTTAGTAAAACTCTTTCCACAGTCTGAACAGGAATATGGTTTCTCTCCTGTGTGAATGCGCTGGTGGGCTTGGAGATTAGACTTTTGATTAAAACTCTTCCCACACTCTGAACAGGAGTATGTTGTTTTTTTGCCTGTACTTTTTTGTGTCTTTCTGCTAGACGTGTTGGCATTTGTTGTATCCGAGGATAATTCCTGACAAGCGCCGCTTACACACATCGTCTCCTCACATTTAATATCTTCTGATTTCAGCATTGTGATATATTCCTCTTGGTGAAGTGGTATGTTCCTCTTGTTTTCTCCATGTATTTGTGAAAGTAATGTTGAATGATTTTGGACACTAGCTCAAGAGAACGACTTGCAAAGGGGGGTACTTCTTTTCTGGAAGAGATAAAGAACAGGAAAATTAAAATGAAGTGAGTCTGCAGCTTGTTGAGTTTAATGTTTTTTATATGGCTATATAAAAACGTATACATCTATAAAATTTTATAAATTAGGTGACACAGTGGTGTAGCAGGTAGTGTCACAGTCACACAGCTCCAGGGACATGAAGGTTATTGGTTCAAGTCCCACTCCAAGTGACTGTCTGTGTGGGTTTCCTCCGGGTGACTGTCTGTGAAGAGTGTGGTGTGTTCTCCCTGTGTCTGTGTGGGTTTCCTCCAGGTGACTATGTGAGGAGTGTGGTGTGTTCTTCCTGCGTCTGTGTGGGTTTCCTCCAGATGCTCCGGTTTCCTCCCACTGCAACCCTCATCTGGATAAGTTGTTACCAGCAATGAATGAATGAGTTATATAAATTATGTATTTACATTTTAATAAATTTTTACTATCAATAATTTCTCCAGGGTTTGATGAATAATTATAGCCAAAAATCATCTTACTAAGAGGTAGTTGATATGTTGTTTTTCTTAGTGAGTGAAACAAAAGATGAGTGTATTTATTGCCATTAAATACTCAGTATAACTTATTTTTGTTGACAGTTTTCCCAAGTAACAGAGCATATATTTACAAATTTACATGGACAACAGAAAAAGCAGCAATATACTATGAAACATCCCTTGAGGTATGTATTACAATACTGTTTTTATTTTATTTTTTGCTTAAACAGCAGTTGAGAGTTGTTACTGTATAAATAAACTGCAATGAGTATCTACATCAGGCAGTACTCGAAACTAGTGATATATGATTTACCCTCTAGAGAAACGGGTCCGGAGATGTCCCAGTGTGGTCATTCACACCTGCAGTGCACAGCGTGAGGCGTGCTCTCAAAACATGAAATGAAACATGTGCTTTAGGCCGGCGCAGTGCCTGTACAGGACAATGTCTGGAACATTTCCCTTGCTGTTCTCTCACTTCACCAGGGCATGGTGAAGGCACAAAGCCCATATAACGTCCGGGACGAATGCTGTGCCCATACAGCTCCTCTGGGTAAACTCCAGTACATTTCTGGATTACCATGCATGTGTGAAAGGGGCATTGCTGATATGTTAGTAATTAATTAGTTATATAGACTTTGACCTGTTTTCAGTCTGATGTTGGAATTTTACTCATTATTACAACCAATAACTTTGCCCCTTTATTGCCTGTGCATATGCACCGACACCTGTAACTACGCAGATATATCTGCTGTGATTTGGTTGTTGGGGTTGTCAGATTTAATGGTTTTGTGATGAGTCTTCCAGTCTTTGTGATGGGGCCAATTCACTGACCTCATCACAGTTTTTTTTTTTCTGCTGTACTGTCCATAAGATGCAGATCCATCTATCTGAAGCTGTGCAGCTGGAGTAACACACGATCATGCCTTGAGAAACAAAGTTTTCAATAGTCCTGCAGTAGAAGATTTCTGGAAGTTCAGGTTTTTTTTTTTGGTTTTTTTTTTAGCTTCCTCAAGAAGTACAGCCTCTGTTGTGCTCTCTTTGTTAAGTACCATGTCTGATGTTTGTTTGTATCACTATGGTAAGTCTCTCTAGATAAGAGAGTCTGCTAACTGCAGTAAATGTAAATTTCACACTCTCCACACAGTCAGCTACTTTTCCAAATATGTTGAGGGGGAAGTGGTCTGGATACTTTGTTCTCCTGAGGACCACAATGATCTCCTTTGTCTTGGAGGTGTTAAAGGGACAGGTTGTTGGCTTGGCACCAATGACCCTGACATTCCACCTCTTTCTTTTAGACTCTCAGCAATAAGGCCCACTACTGCATTTTCATCTGTGAAATTTATAATGTTATTTGAGACGTGATAAGGATGCAAACATTAGTAAATAGGTTGAAGGACATGGGGCTCAGCATGGCTGATGTAGGCAAACTAAGGCAAATCTTTAGTAATTATGGCTCTGCTATGGAAAATCATCAGCCTCTTACAGCTTTTCACATCAGTGTATGGCTGTAAAGTGTTCAAGAATATACAGGAGTTTGCATACATTTTTTCAGTTTGCAAGTCGTTTTTTTAATGACTTGATGTGCAATATCAATAACTTATAAGGCAAGCAGAACTGGCTCAACAACTCAAACATTTAAAATCCAAAAAGGCCTGTGGTCCTTACGGCATCAGAAGTGAACTGCTATAAATTACCACTCCACAGCTTCTCTGTGCTCAATTTGTTCAACCTGGTCCTGTATTCTGGATGTTGTAATAACACAGTCCTGTGTGTATTATGAGCAATATATGGGTTTTATCATGTAGTCAACATTATTTTATTCGATTCACACATTCCAAAATCAGCCCCAGATACGTTCACTAATTTTGTAAACATCACTCAATGAGTAAGTGAGTAAAAGAGAGGGGTGTATGTTTGTCTGTGAGAGAGAGACAGGGAGTGTGTACAATTAGTGTTTAAGTGAGTGAGCGAGCGAGGGAGAGAAAGGAATGTGTGTGTGGCTTGATTTCATGATAGTACTGTACATGTGAATTACACTCAACAGCAGGTAATGGAGATGGTGACGCCGCAAAATCTTGTCCCTAACAGGAATCGTTGGCTTTGAAAACCATAACAACAATGGCGATAAAGTTTACTAGTTTACACATAGTGCATGTTGCTCGTTTGGCTTTCACTGGAAATTTTCGTAGGCCATCTGGTGAAGGAGCATTTAAACCTCTTCAAAACACCTTGAGGTAAAATTACGAGCTGCCGTTGTGAGTCCGATAAAAACAAATGCTGCTGTAACTTAAGAGATGTTACCACCTGCGAGTTTATGCTGGATTTAAGTGTATTTTGTGGTGATTGACATGTCTCTGGCCAATCAGCGCTCTGCAGGGTTTACATGTCACCATTTAGTACCTACTCGGCTCGGATGGAAACCAGAGTAATCTAGGACTGAAAACTAACCCGGTTTCAGGGTCCAGGACCTGATTCAGCCAGTGAAAAAGCAAAAGTGGAGTATGTTCCATGCGGTGGAAAAGGGGCTTTTGTGTGGACTCTGCACACTGCAGTTTTTTACAATTAAAGCTTGTGTCTGAGCTTCGTTGTGTTTGCTGTTAACTCTCTCCTTCAAATTTTACTCTTTTTTTAAAAAATTAAGAGATTCAAATTCATAAAAATAAGGATATTAATATCATAAAACTGCTCTGAGATGTTATAAGAAGTTAAACCTAAACCGTTTATGTGTCACACATTTATTCCAGAAAAGGAAATACTTATATTTTAACTATGATCAACACGATTACATTTTTAAAAATGATTGACACCACAGGTATACACCTTTCTCAATTTTACCATATGCTATAGAGTACTTCTCTGGCCTTGCTTATTTATTCTAATGAATGTCTTCTCTTGCTCAATATAGCACTGTGATGCTGATACTGTTTAATTTTTAGATCAATAAAGTGTTACCATAATTAATATGGATTTCAAATTATTATGACATTAAAATATCACATATGACAATGCAGGCCGATTTTAGCATTCTTGAATTTCCCTCTGGGATCAATAAAGTGTCTATCTTTAGGAGATTGAAATTCCTGATACAGTGAAGTTCTTCAGTAAAAATGCCTGAACTTCCTATTATAAATTCCTGTAGAAGAACATAGTGCAGTTCAGACCCCATTGTCTGAATGTTGGAGGCAATTTGTAAAACACATAAATTACTGGTAAAGAGCATACAACTTTCAAGAATATATACTGTAAGAATTTGGAGAAATATCAGTGCAAATCTTTTCTCCAATTTCCCACAATAACAACACAGCGGATAAAATATTAGAGTAAACTCATCCGTTTTCTGTAAACACTGGACTCTGTGGAGCTGGTAAACACCTCATTCTGACTGTACACGGCCCAAGCTCCCACATTTCCCCCATTTTACAAACTCCTCTTCAAAAAGAGAACATGTCTCCCCCCGTTCCTGTGAGAGAGAGAGTCCCAAACCCAGTGTAAACGGTGTGGAAAAGTCTTACACAGCTCTTTCGCTTCAGCAAAAACACGTCCTGATTTCAGCTCCAACACACCGCTCTCCTTCTGCTGCTTTCTCCTCACACACAGTTCACTCCCATAACACCCGCCTCCTGCGCTACCATTGGCTGGAACGTCATACATGCGAGCTCTCTGATTGGCCAACAGCCGTTGACAGGGGGTTACCATGGAGCGTGTCCACAAGCGCACAAACTCTATTTTAAAGGCGCAGGTTCAATTTTACACAACTGTCCTAAAAGGAGCCCTACGGCCCTCATCAAAGTCCACCCAGTGAACACAGGACGCTTCAGAAGACGGGACAAGACGGGTTTCCCTGACAGTGGCAGCCCAAGGTGCAAATTAAATTCAATATGAATGTAGTTTAGGTGTCTTCTTTCTGTTTATGTGATATCCTCACAGAGGCTATTCACCAACATCAAGTACAATTTGATATCATATTTATAAGGACATATTTACACAATCACTCAGTCTCTGTCTCTTTACACACACACCCAGCACTGGCGGACTGCAGCTGCAAGGCTTTTGACCAGTACTAAGAAAAGGGAGATAATTACCTGTGTTGCACTGGTTAGAGATTTTTATGTCAAATTTGAAAACCTATTTTTTTTCTATGCTGTTTAATTCTTTTTAGATTATTTCAGTCATCTGTTCTGCCTTGGTTTATGGTGTCTTGCCATCAGTAGTTCTTTCATATTGTTTTATTATCTTTTTTTGTTTTGTTGGTTGATTTTATTTTGCAGCACTTAGGCTGACACTCATTGCCGTTTAAATGTGCTTTATAAAGTGCCCTATATCATATTCAAATAAATAATAAAGGAGTGCCCCCTTGGGTATAGTTTCTTGCAAAAAAGTATGATGATGTGCCTCTAGAGCAAAACTATTTGATAATGTTTCTTAAGAAGTGTCCTTATTTGGTAGCCTTTCAATAGACATGGGTGCATTATTAAGTGTCCTTTGTTATGCCGCTCATTGACAGTGCTATTTCCAGTTGAGGAAATGGTAAAGGGTGTACCTACATTTGAGACAAAATGGGTAATTTTTCTAATGGAAGCCTCATCAGGAGAGAAAATATAGGTGCACTGGGGAGTATGGGATGAATTCAATATGTCCTTTGTAACTAGAAACCTTGTTAGATGCCCTCTCAGATGCCCTTCCAAGTGAGAAAACATGATGCAGTGCCCCTGAACACTACTCCTTGGACAGGCTTTACCGGAATTTTTGCCATGAGAGTTTATATTTGCAATGTGCAATTAAATTTCCTTATCATGTAAGGTTAAATTTAAATAAATAAAGGATAAATAATATTTTATCATACATCATAGGTTTTGGCGCACTAGGTGCCCTTCATATTTTTTTGCCCCTGCACTTCAAACAGTCCACCACTGATGCCCTGTCGTACACACACCAGTTACAATAAGTGGGGCCATAGATGAGAAACTACACAAACTCACTCCTGATAGTCTAAATCAGACTGTACATGGTATGGGAGTTAAATCTTGTCAAAATTAAAATTGCCATTTCTATATATTAATTACCAAAAATTTAAGAAGAAAAAATGATTTAATTTTCAATTTCAATTTTCACTCAAGAATGAGTCAGCAAAAACAAAAAAAAAACAATTAAGCGTAAAAGGCTTTTTGGATCCATGTACTTTTTGGTCATTCTATATTCATTAAAAAAAAACAGATATTAAAAAATAAAAAAAGATGTTTATTTAATTTTTATTTCATATTCCAAGTCTTAAATGTAAAAACGAATATTTTTTTCCTTTGAAATCAAACCTACATTTACAAAGAATAAGAAACAGAAAAATAGTCTGTATTTTTATTTTTTCAAACTGGAAGTTTAACACTATTGTCAAGGAACATAAATACACTTGCTCTTGTAAATGTGCTGTTTTCAGAGCTGTTATTTAGAAGGATAGCTTTAGATCCACACTCTGAAACAATTGTACACATGGCAAGACCGGACTATCTTCTACAGCCATCTCTGTGGCTATTTCGCATGGTTATAGAACTGAATAACACTTTTGTCATATATATGTCGTTATAAATAATGGTATGTAAATATATAATATAAACAATGAATGTTTTGCCTCATTAAAGTAATTTGAATTTTGAGTTTATTTTATTCAAATTTATTATTGCGCAATCAATTGTTATGGAGAAGAAAGGGGTTTTCCCCAAGTTGATTCACTGTGGTCAAACTATCCCCGCTTTGTAAATTGTCAGTCAAGTCATCCACACTTCAATGCCAAAAGCATGTATAAGCGCGACATTAGTTTTTTATTGTGGAGAACACAACAACCGCTCCAGAACAAATAGAAAATCAGAAATCCATTTTTGAGCACTTATGTGTCTGTACTACATCACTAAATGCACGCAATACTAAAAAGGACTGAAATGAACAAGTCATTATTATCATTTCAAGTCACTTTAATGAGACAAAACGCACATTTCTTATTTCATGTATTTATGTACATCGTACCATATTTGAATGCATTAATGAGCTTCACACCAAAATCTTGTTACATGCATTAGAGTAATTACACTGTTCTAATGAATGTTAAACTGCTTTCTGAAACCTGACATAGTTTAATCACGTTTTATACAGCAACATATATATCATACAATCTCATATAGGAAACTGCACAGTCATGTTACAAGCACTGTGTCATGTGTGCCCATTCATTCTTTAAAAACAAAGCTGATGAACCTTTCCGGATTCACTGGATGCAAAGCAGGAACACACTCAATAAAAACAGTCCATCACAATACACAGTAAAGTAACAAGTAACAGAGCAATATTAATGTTAACTCATCACTAAATGTTGTTGACTTTAATCTGCCTCTGTTCTGGTATAATGCAGAGATGTTTTCATAAATGGTTCAGCCTAGTAAAAGTCTTCCATCACTCTGAACAGGAATAAAGTTTCTCTCTTGTGTGAATGCGCTGGTGTCGTTGGAGATTACCCTGTGTTTTAAACCCATTCCCACATTCCACACAAGAATACGGTTTCTCTCCTGTGTGAATGCGTTGGTGTATTTGGAGATTACCGTGGTCAGTAAAACTCTTCCCACACTCTGAACAGAAATATGGTTTCTCTCCTGTGTGAATGCGCTGGTGCCTTTGGAGATTTCCCGGGATGTTAAAACCCTTCCCACACTCTGAGCAAGAGTACGGTCTTTCTCCTGTGTGAATGCGCAGGTGTATGCGAAGACAACCATGGTCAGTGAATCTCTTCCCACACGCTGAACAGTAATACGGTTTCTCTCCTGTATGAATGCGTTTGTGTATTTGAAGACCAGTGTGTTCAATAAACCTCTTCCCACACTCTGAACACTGATACGGTTTCTCTCCTGTGTGAATGCGCTGGTGTTTTTGGAGATTACCCTGTTGAGCAAACCTCTTCCCACACTCTGAACACTGATATGGTTTCTCTCCTGTGTGAATTCGCTGATGGTTTTGGAGATGACTTTGTTGAGTAAAACACTTCCCACACTGTGAACATGAATATGGTTTCTCTCCTGTGTGAATGCGCTGGTGTTTTCTGAGAGAATTAAGTCTCATGAATTTTGTCCCACAGTGTGAACAGCAATACAGTTTTTCTCCTGTGTGAACACTCTGGTGTGTCTGGACATTACCCTGTTGAATAAAATGTATCCCATACTCTGAACAAGAGTAACTTTCCTGTTTACTTGTACTTTTCTGTGTTTGTCCAGCAGATGTGCAATTGTGCACTGTATTCAAGGATGATTCATGAGAACTGGAGCTTCCACACTCTGTATCTTCACATTTAATCTCTTCTGATTTCAGCATTGTGGTATGTTACTCTTGGTCATTTCCTTCATGTATTTGCAGAAGTAGAATGGTCTTGGACACTAGCAGCAGGTGAAATTTGAAAATGGATGTTCTTTTCTGGAAGAGAATGAAAAACAGGAAGAACGAAGTCAAATGAGTTTGCAGATGGTGTGTGTTAATTTCCTTATATGACTGAAAATTGTTTATGTCAAGGAAAATGTTAATATACACTGTGTTTTGAACACCAAAAATCTCTCCAGGGGTTGTGATCTTAATCTGATTTAAACAATCATCTTAGTAAGTGGCTGGTGTTGATTTTGAATTTTTCATGGTGACGGACGTACAAACAGGTGTAGCTTCATGATCAATGTGCTTAGGTTTAGAATTTAAAATTTTAACATTAATTCCAGTTATTGTAAAAGCTCTCTCACAACCTCTACCACAGTGTGTTGCACAAGGTTTTTTACCCTGTTTAATACAGACACTGTGCTCCTGGGAAGGAACAAGTCCAAAAGGCATGGCTAACAAGTCTGCTGTTCAGTACCAACACTGTCTGTATAAATGCACAGGCATGAGAGACTCAACTGTTTACTGGTTTTTGAAGCTGACCAAGCCTGCTTTTAATTGAGGTTAGAACCAGAAATTAAATTACCATACAAAGAAAGAAATGATAAAAGCAGACATTTTATAATACATAAATACAGTAATATAGAACTGTGGAAGTACAGAAATAAACAATTGCAAAATTAAAATGTGGAAATATAAAACTAAGATGAGTACATTTCACAGACAGTCACCCGGAAGAAACCCACACAGACACAGGGAGAACACACCACACTCCTCACAGTCAGTCACCCGGAGGAAACCCACACAGACACAGGGAGAACACACCACACTCCTCACAGACAGTCACCCGGAGAACACACCACACTTCTCACAGACAGTCACCCGGAGGAAACTCACGCAGACACAGGGAGTACACACAACACTCCTCACAGACAGTCACCCGGAGAACACACCACACTCCTCACAGACAGTCACCCGGAGGAAACCCACACAGACACAGGGAGAACACACCACACTCCTCACAGACAGTCACCCGGAGGAAACCCACACAGACACAGGGAGAACACACCACACTCCTCACAGACAGTCACCCGGAGGAAACTCACGCAGACACAGGGAGTACACACAACACGCCTCACAGATAGTCACCTGGAGCGGGACTCAAACCCACAGCCCCCAGGTTCCTGGAGCTGTGAATGTGACACTCCCTGCTGCTCCACCATGACGCCCCACTGAATTACAAAATAACCATAAAATAATTTATTAAATAGTAGTAACAAATCTTTAAAACATGTGAGGAAAGGAGAACTATGTTAGAGAATACCACACCCTAAAAGGTGTCCAATTGGCAGTGGTTTACCCCCACTCCCAGGACAGCACATTTAACCCTCAAATTTAAATACAGGCTACTTTACTTGATGCGATAATATCATACATTAAATAAAACACCACAACAGTATGGTGGGATGGTACAGACAAAAAGCATATATCGAACCACCGGCTTAAAATGGTCCATAACCCGCTGACTGTTGGCCACTGCTGATCCACCATTGGAGCGCAATTTTCCACAATTTTAAATCTCCTTAAACTAATTTTAAATTCACAAAGTCTTTATCCAGGAAAATAAACTATTACAAATGTTACAAACAACAATTAGAGATACAATGAGTAGGTGTCAAATTAACAATGCTGAAAATGTTAATATTTTGCTTGATTCAATTTTTTTTACTAATCTAATTTACAAAGAACAACAAGAAAGAGGTAATAAAAGAAGTGAACCAACTGTTGTCCGTTGTCTTCTGGCTCTCAGGATAGAGGACACTGCATATAATTTTAACTTTTTTGGAGTACTAAAATTTGGATTTTTCATTTTTATTGTTCGAAATTTTATAGTCAATTCATTAATTCTTTATAGGGAAACACAGTACTTAAAAAGCCTTTATCTGAGAATTCTGCACATTTTGTAAAATACACTAGAAATTGTCTGCAACCTTTTCAGATAACTGGATATCACAATTTGTGTTTATTTACTTTTTAATGCAAATCTAATTTCTCCACATGTCCACAGTTAAAACAAATCACAGTAAAAACACAGCCGTCCTCAGGCAGATTTTTAATGAAACCATGAAATGAAGTAAACACATCCACTCTCCTGTAAACACTGGACTCTGTGGAGCTGGTAAACACCTCATTCTGACTGTACACGGCCCAAGCTCCCACATTTCCCCCATTTTACAAACTCCTCTTCAAAAAGAGAACATGTCTCCCCCGTTCCTGTGAGAGAGAGAGTCCCAAACCCAGTGTAGACAGTGTGGAAAAGTCTTACACAGCTCTTTCGCTTCAGCAAAAACACGTCTTGATTTCAGCTCCAATACACCGCTCTCCTTCTGCTGCTTTCTCCTCACACAGTTCCAACACCCGCCTCCTGCGCTACCATAGGCTGGAACTTCATCCGAGCAGCTCTCTGATTGGTCAATTTCCGCAGTCAGGGGGTTACTATGGGGCGTGTCCACAGCAGAGCGGACGGCAGCAGGTTACATTGCACTGCTGCTCTCACAAACTCTATTTTAAAGGAGCAGGTTCTATTTTAAACACCTGTCCTAAACGGGGCCCTGGATCCATCCAAACAATTAGTTATGTGACTATTTAATTATTTTTATTGCTTGATATTAACAGTGACTTGGAATAAAATTCTCAGTGATAATGTGCAATTACTGAACATGCTAGAGGGGGGGGCATCCCCGGCACCCAGGGAGCAGTTCAGGGTTCAGTGCCTTGCTCAAGGGCACTTCAGCCATGGATGTTCCCGCCAGTCCTAGGCATCGAACTAGAAGCCTTCTGGTACCAAGCCCAGTGCCCAGTCCTCTAACCATTAGGCTGCCCCTGATACTAATGGTGTGGAAACAAACTGTTGTTATCTTGCCTTGCAAAGTCATATTTAAAAACATAAAATAAAATCAAACATATGTGATGTGTGGTGATTTTGTATTTTTCTGTTGAAAGACCTTGTCTGCATATTAATTTGTAATCGTCAACAGACGAAAACAGTTTTCAGGAGGTGCCAGGGACTGAGAGCTCCTGGTATGCATGGAAGAGATAATATATCAGAGTATGTCAAACTGAGATGTCTCTAAGGAGACTAAGCTTGCAGAAACATCAAGTGATTACCTTATGGCTATGACGTACAAACTACCTTTATAAACTCTCTGTGAAATCCTCTTTATCCACATTTTATATATATAATATATTAGGGTGGCACGGTGGCGCAGCAGGTAGCGTCACACAGCTCCAGGAGCCTGGAGGTTGTGGGTTCGATTCCCGCTCCGGGTGACTGTCTGTGAGGAGTTGGTGTGTTCTCCCCGTGTCCGCGTGGGTTTCCTCCGGGTGCTCCGGTTTCCTCCCACAGTCCAAAAACACATGTTGCAGGTGGATTGGCGACTCAAAAGTGTCCATAGGTGCGAGTGTGTGAGTGAATGTGTCTGTGTTGCCCTGTGAAGGACTGGCGTCCCCTCCAGGGTGTATTCCTGCCTTGCGCCCAATGATTCCAGGTAGGCTCTGGACCCCCCGCGACCCTAAATTGGATAAGCGGTTACAGATAATGGATGGATGGATATATATATTAATTGTCTGAAACTGCTTATCCAGTTTAGAGTCGCGGTGGGTCTGGAGTCTACCTGGAATCACTGGGCGCAAGGCGGGAACACACACTGGAGGGGGCGCCAGCCCCAGCACACTCACACATTCACATTTGAGAGTTGTTTTTTTTTTTGGACTGTGGGAGGAAACCAGAGCACACAGAGGAAATCACCACAGACACAGGAAGAACACACTCCTCACAATATATATACATATATAAAAGTTACTGCCTTGCCATCTACTGGGGTAAAGGTGTTAAACTCTGAACATCTAAAAATCTATCAATTTATTTAAAATGTGCTTTTTACAACTGACGTTTGGCAAAGATGCTTGTAAAAGGATTGTGTGTAATCCATAAAGAAAAGCATGGAAAAAAAAGTATAATATGAAGTTTCAAGAAGTTTATTGTCATTTCAGCAGTATACAGTGTTTACAGCTGTGGGAGAGAGAGACTGCAATTTAAAGTGTATTTGTGCTGTAAACGGTAACTGGATGTAAATATGATGTAAACAGGATATGTGAAAACAGTACACTCATTTACAGTCCAACAGACCAGTGTTTGCGTGAAGAAGTGTGTGTGTGTGTGTGCTTCTTCAGTCCAGTCTCAGTCTCTAGGTGTTTAGGAGTCTGATAGCATGTGGGAAGAAGCTGTTACGGAGTCTGGATGTGAGGGCTCGAATGCTTCGATACCTTTTTCCAGACGGCAGTAGGTTGAAAAGTGTGTGTGTGATCTCCCACAATTCTGAGTGCTTTGCAGGTGCAGCGAGTGGTGTAAATGTCTGTGATGGAGGGAAGAGACACACCAATAATCTTCTCAGCTGTCCTCACGATACGCTGGAGGGACTTGCGATCTGCCACAGTGCAGTTCCAAACCAGACAGTGATGCAGCTGGTCATGATGTTCTCGATAACTCCTCTGTAAAAAGTGGTGAGGATTGGAGGGGGGAGATGAACCTTCTTCAGCCTTTGCAGAAAGTAGAGATGCTGCTGGGCTTTGTTTCTGATGTTACTGGTGTTAGTTGACCAGGTGAGATCATCCGCTAGGTGAACACCAAGGAATTTGGTATTCTTGACAATCTCCACAGCAGAGTTGTCGATGTTCAGCGGCGAGTGCTCACCCCTTGTTTTTCTGAAGTCTACAACCATCTCTTTGGTTTTGTCCACATTCAGAGACAGGTTGTTGACTACACACCAGTCAGTTAGCCACTGCACCTCCTCTCTGTATGCTGACTCGTCGTTCTTACTAATGAGACCCACCACAGTCGTGTCATCAGCGAACTTGATGATATGATTTGAGCTGTGCATCGCTGCACAGTCATGGGTCAGCAGTGTGAACAGCAGTGGACTGAGCACACAAACCTGGGGGGCTCCATTGTACAGTGTGATGGTGCTGGATGTGTTCCTACCGATCCGGACTGACTGAGGTCTCCCAGTCAGGAAGTCCAGGATCCAGTTGCAGAGAGGAGTGTTAAGGCCCAGTATATTCAACTTCACGATCTGGTGCTGAGGAATGATGGTGTTGAATGCTGAGCTGAAGTCTATGAACAGCATTCGGGCATATGTGTCTTTTTTGTCCAGGTGGGTGAGTGCCAGGTGGAGCGTGGTGGATATGGCATCGTCCCTTGAACGGTTAGGACAATACGTGAACTGTAGGGAGTCCAATGTGGGGGGAAGTAGGGTCTTGATGTGCCTCATGACGAGCCTCTCGAAGCACTTTGTGATGACAGGAGTGCGCGCAATGGGACGGTAGTCATTGAGGCAGGACACAGAAGAATTCTTAGGCACAGGGATGATGGTGGTGTTCTTGAAGCATGTTGGAACAACGGCGCTGCTCAGAGAGATGTTGAAGATATCAGTGAAGACATCAGCAAGCTGGTCTGCACATTCCGACCACTCTGCCAGGAATATTGTCTGGTCCAGCAGCTTTCCACAGGTCGACTCTGCACAGAGTTTTCCTCACGTCAGCTGCAGTAAAAGACAGCACCTGCTCGCTAGGAGAAGGGGTGGACTTTCTCGTCGTTACGTTGTTCTGTGCCTCAAACCGTGCGTAGAAATGGTTCAGCATCTCCGTCACAAGCAGGTGGTGTAGTCTTGTAGCTGGTGATGCTCTGGATGCCCTGCCACATGCGCCAAGTGTCTCTACTGCTCTGGAAGTGGCTGTGGATGATCTGACCGTGTGCACGCTTTGCGAGAGTTTGGCCCTCACTGTTCTCAGGGCCGCCTTATCGCCTGATTTGAAAGCAACATCTCTAGCCTTTAGATGCACCACTGCATTCATCCACGGCTTCTGGTTGGAGCAGATGGTGATGGTCTTGGAGATGGACACATCATCGATGCATTTCTCTATGTAGATTGTATTGCTGTAAGTTGCAGCTTCTCTGAACATGTCCCAGTCAGTGCACTCGAAACAGTCCTGAAGACCAGAGATTGCTTCTGATGGCCAGATTTTCACCTTTTTCAGAACAGGTTTCGATCGCCTGACGATGGGTCTGTATGCAGGAATTAGCATAACAGACATGTGATCTGAGTGTCCGAGGTGGGGGTGGGGCTCTGCCCTGTACGCGTTTGGAACGCTTGTGTAAACAAAATCCAGCCTGTTCGCTCCTCTCGTAGCAAAGTTCACATACTGGTGGAATTTAGGGAACACATTCTTGAGATTTGCATGATTAAAATCTCCAGCAACAATAAACAGTCCATCCGGGTGTGTTTTGGAAATTGCTTATGGCTTCACATAATTCCCCCAGCGCTTGATTTGTG
Source organism: Hoplias malabaricus (assembly GCF_029633855.1). Lineage (NCBI taxonomy): Eukaryota > Metazoa > Chordata > Actinopteri > Characiformes > Erythrinidae > Hoplias > Hoplias malabaricus. The sequence continues at coordinate 37,785,474 of NC_089802.1, read as the reverse complement.
TTTGCGTCGGGTGGAATATAAACCCTGATAATGTAAACAGCGGTGAATTCTCGAGGTAAATTAAAAGGTCTACATCTCACAGCCACAAACTCCACTAACGATGAACAATAAGCAGAGACCAGCACAGAGTTCTTACACCATTCAGTGTTGATATAAACACATAATCCACCACCGAGAGTCTTACCACATAGCGCTGGGTCTCTGTCGGCTCAAAACGCGGCTAGCCCATCTAGCTGAATGGCCACCAACATCAGGGAACGTTGAGGCTTCAGTAGTAAGCGGAGGTTCTGCAGCGTCTCCTGGAGGTCATCGCTGATATTGTATATTTCCTGTTTGTGATATCGAAGCAGTGTTTGGCGGTGATATATACGTACTGCAGGTGTTCCTGCGTCCATATATTATAAATAAAAATGAAAAAAAAAAAACGTTTGTAAACAAACGCTTGGTTCCGGAGCGGTCGCTGCACGCTAGAGTGATATAAAGTCCATCACTGTGCTGTGGAGCAGTGGTACAAAGCCTGTACCTTTGTGACAATATGGAGTGGTGTTTCTGATCCAGAACTAATCACCCAACATTAGCACCTGACCTCAATGATGTTTATGTATATTATGTTTATGTATGTTACTCTGTTTCTGACAGAATCCATGAATTTTACATACACACAGCATATACAAGCTTCAGTAAACATTTATTTCTCTCCTGTTTTGTTTTAGCATTTCGGAGATTACAAACAAAAGCCACAAATTTCCTTGTCTCAGTCTTTTCCCCCCACTTACAGGTAAATTATCAGATCCCACTGTCCCTGCAATATTTTATGGCAATTGTCTATATAGCTATATTAGGGTCAAAAATGTTGTTCATTTGAAAAAAATAATTGAAACTGAATGTTCAAATCTTGAGATTTCCAGTCTGAATTCCAAATATCTCCCTAAACCCTCCGTAGTGCATAGTGTAGGTCATAAATGAATGGTTTCTGAAGTCTATCAGGTAGTAAGACTATGGGAGAGAGATGGCTCCCTCAAACTCTCCCATTCATGCATTGACATAAAGCTGACTGATGTCTCTGATGGCTGGCAAGAAAGACAGAAAGGACTGAAAAAGTTATGTCATGCTAGTGTTAGACCATTTCCCTACACTCTGAAGAGGAACAGGGTTTCTATTCTGTGTGAGTGCACTGGTGTCTCTGGAGATGATTTTGTTGAGCAAAATTCTTCCCACAGCCCGAACAGTAATATGGTTTCTCTCCTGTGTGAAGGCGCCGGTGTATTTTGAGATAATTCAGAAAATTATACCTCTTCCCACAGTCTGAACAGAAAAATGGCTTCTCTCCTGTGTGAAGACGCTGGTGTATTTTAAGAGAATTCTGATTTTTAAACTTTCTTCCACATTCTGAACAAGAATACATTTTCTCTCCTGTGTGCATGGGCTCGTGTGCTTGGAGGTGACTACGTTCAGTAAAACTCTTCCCACACTGTGAACACTGATACGGTTTCTCTCCTGTGTGAATGCGCTGATGTCTCTGCAGATTACTCTTGTCAGTAAAACTCTTTCCACACTCTAAACAGGAATATGGTTTCTCTCCTGTGTGGATGCGCCGGTGTATTTGGAGATTACTGGGTCCAGTAAAACCTTTCCCACACTCTGAGCATTGATATGATTTCTCTCCTGTGTGAATGCGCTGATGTCTCTGCAGATTACTCTTGTCAGTAAAACTCTTCCCACACTCTGAACAGGAATATGGTTTCTCTCCTGTGTGGATGCGCCGGTGTATTTGGAGATTACTGGGTCCATTAAAACCCTTCCCACAATCTGAGCACTGATATGGTTTCTCTCCTGTGTGAATGCCCTGGTGTTTTAGGTGAGAATATTTTGAAGTAAATTTTTTCCCACACTCTAAACAGGAATATGGCTTCTCTCTTGTGTGAATGTGCTGGTGTCGTTTAACATCACACTGTTTAGTAAAACTCTTCCCACACTCTGAACAGGTAAAATTTTTCTGTTTGTCTTTTCGTTTCTTTGTTTTTCTGCCAGATGTGGTAGTGTGGGGTGTATTTGAGGATGATTCCTGGCAACTGGAGATTTCACACACTGTATCCTCAAATTTTATCTCTTCTGATTTCAACATTGTGGAATATTCCTCTTGGTGATGTTCCTTCATGTACTTGTGAAAGTAAAGGTGAACTGTCTTGGTCACCAGCAGCAGAAAAAGACATGCAAAGGGACGCTCTTCTTTTCTGGAAGAGATAAAGAACAGGAAGATCAAAGTCAAGTGATTCTGCAGCTTGTGTGAGTTCATTTCTTTATAGAACAACAGCAAGTGTTCAAGGAAGATGTTTATTGTATACTTTGTATTTTACATAACCCTTAGTAAGAGGCTAAACTGCTTTGGCTCAGGACACAGTAAAACCTAATATCTGGGCATGTTTTTATTAATATTTTTACAGCTATAACTGTATTCCAGGTTTGAGGTGGGACATGAAGGGATGCTAATACCCCAGTTAAAACAAACCATGGAGACAACTATCCCCCTTGTAAAACTTGAAACTCTTTCCACCCACTTTGGATTTACGTAATGTAAAATGTAACTAGCTCACACTAAGTTACATTGGGGCGTCAGGAATACATGTCAACTATTGTAGCAGTACCAATAAGGTGGTTCTGCAGATTTGGAAGATCTGCTAAGTAGGGCAGACTTGGAATGTTCGGCTATTCATTTGTTGGATAGGAATTCGTTTTTGTTTTTATTTTTTTATTTTGGGATTCAGATTTTTTTTTTTATTAATGTGGCTATTGATAAAGGAAACCCTCCACTCCTCATGTATTCAGCCTTGTCAACAAAGAAGTCTGAAGAAAACCTAAAACAGCCCAACGCTTCAGCAACTTACTTGCAACAAAACATGGCAAAGCTACAGTTCATTTTGTCAGCTTTACACAATCAATTACAACACCTCCATGAAGCTCTGATTTATTCATGGTCACTGTGTCCCTAGTTTCAGTGTGTAGAGCACGAGTTAGCGAATGACTGGGGGGGGAGGGGTTCACGATGGCACAGCAGGTAGTGTCGCAGTCACACAGGCAAGTCACACTTCAAAAAGCACAACTTTTCATTATTGCAACCTTTATAACGTATTTGTACCTTTTCATATTAAATAAAGAGCTTTAACTTTTGCATATCATTGCATTTTGTTTTCATTTACATTTTATGAAATAATTTGATGTCATAAAAAGTGTTTTTAAAGTTAAAATTTTGTAAAACAAAATGTGTAATTATTTGTCACTGTACAATGTACATTGAACCCCTCTGTGGCAGTGAACACACACCCAGAGCAGAGCGGGGGGCAACCTTCCCTGGTGTGATTGTGGGTTTGATGCCTTACTCTACGGGCCCCCAGCCATGGATTGAGGAGGGGGACAGTGCTGTTCCTTCACTCCCACCACCCCAATTTTCCTGCTGCTCGTGGGAATCAAACCAATGACCTTTCGACTCTAAGCCCTCTTCTCTCACCATAAGGAAATTTGAAATTCCATCAACACTGCTTTAAAGTTCTTTTGTAAAAAGAAAAAGCCTGAAAACTGATAAGAAATTTCTATTGAAGAACACAGTTTAGTTGCAAACCCATTATCTGAGAAGTTGGATCATTCTGTAAAATAATTTTGTAAATATAATTACTTTTTAAGACCTGACTTTTTTGAGAACCGTCGGTGCAAAACGCCTTTATTTAAACTCCCAGTGAAAACAAATCAGAGTAAAACACCGATTTTTAATAACACTATGAGTAAACTACAGAATACTCTCCCCCTCTTCTTCTGTAAATCTGAGACTGTGGAGCTGGTAAGAACCTCATTCTGGCTCCCACATTTCCCCCATTTTACAAACTCCCCCTCAAAAAGAGAACATGTCTCCCCCTGTTCCTGTGAGAGAGAGAGTCCCAAACCCAGTGTAAACAGTGTGGAAAAGTCTTACACAGCTCTTTTCCTTCAGTAAAAACACGTCCTGAATTCAGCTCCAACGCACCGCTCTCCTGCTGCTTTCTCCTCACACACAGTTCACTCCCATAACACCCGCCTCCTGCGCTACCATTGGCTGGAACTTCATCCGAGCAGCTCTCTGATTGGCTAATTCCCGTTGACAGGGTGGTAGCTATGTGGCATGTCCACAGGAGAAAGTGCGGCAGCAGGTTAGACTGCACTGCTGCTCGAACAATCTCTATTTTAAAGGAGCAGATTCCATTTTAAACAGCTGTCCTGATTCGTGTACGTTTCGTTAATTGATTTTCTATCTATAATCCTGCAGTAGAAAAACGATCCATTTCCATATTTTGAACAAAATAAATGTCACTGATTTATGGAAAACCAACGGTTTCTACAGAATAATTAAACTAAATACAACAAATGCGGGGGTGGCACGGTGGCGCAGCAGGTAGTGTCGCAGTCACACAGCTCCAGGGGCCTGGAGGTTGTGGGTTCGATTCCAGCTCCGGGTGACTGTCTGTGAGGAGTTGGTGTGTTCTCCCTGTGTCCGCGTGGGTTTCCTCCGGGTGCTCCGGTTTCCTCCCACGGTCCAAAAAAAACACACGTTGCAGGTGGATTGGCGACTCGAAAGTGTGTGAGTGAATGTGTGTGTGTCTGTGTTGGCCTGTGAAGGACTGGCGTCCCCTCCAGGGTGTATTCCCGCCTTGCGCCCGATGATTCCAGGTAGGCTCTGGACCCCCTGCGACCCTAAAATTGGATAAGCGGTTACAGATAATGGATGAATGGATGGACAACAAATGCGAAACATGAACTAATAATTAGTTTTTTTTATTATTCCTGCTTGTGGCTGATTAAGGGTTGGGCTGCAGATTTTAGTCAGAAGTATTTAATGCTAATAGGGCCATATATTTTGAAAAGGAGAAACTTATTCTGCTGGTAGATTAAAGATGAACATAACTGACCAAATTCACCATTTAATTAAAAATATGGTAAAGGACGGGAAACATAAGCTGAGATTTCTATGCACATGGGTGTCCGGAGACGGTGTTCTATGACAGTGTGAATAAGTAAGTTTGTCAAATCACAGCAGAACAGTGATGTTTATGTGACACGTAGCTATATCTGTTATCTTCCTGTTAGGCATGAAGAAACACAATATCAATTTATATTGATATTTAAAATCAAAATACTGGTACTGGTACTCTTGGTAACATACAAAGCAGGAAAATTGGTCATTCTCAATTTTCTATTGCAGGATTAAAATTGGAAAACCAATTAACAAAAGGTAAAGGGACTTATCCTAAATGGAGCTCTGAGGTCGCCATCAAAATCCACTCAGTAGATAAAGGACTTCCCTGAAGAACCTAAAAAGGCTTCAGATCATGTTAAATAAAACAGTTCCTCAACCTTGTAAATTATCTTAAGTTCCTCAGAGAACCACCCTTTTCAAAAGGGTTTCTTAAGGCTCCTTTTAAGGGGTTCCACTGGTGTGTCAAGCTGAGGAACCCCAAAAGGTGTCTTTTTCATTTTTATTTTATTGTAGACAATATTCATAAAAATGTTAATTCATACATTTTACACTGATTTGGCAACATTTTATATATAACAGTTTTTTATATCTCCTCCTTGGATCACCACCTTAACGTGGTGGAGGGGTTTGCGTGCCTGCGTGACCCTAGGAGCTATGTTGTCGGGGGCAATAGCCCCTGGTAGGGTCTCCAAAGGCAAATTGGTCCTAGGTGATGGGCCAGACAAAGAGTGATCGATAAAGACAAGGATGAAGTTAAGAACATGGACACAGCCTCCCTTGCCCGGAGTAGGGTTACCGGGGCCTCACCCTGGAGCCAGGCCTGGGTGAGGGGCTCCTTGGCGAGCACCTGGTGGCCGGACTTTCACCCATGGGGTCCGGCCGGGCTTAGCCCGAAGGAGTTACATGGGTCCACTCTCCCATGGGCCCACCACCTGTGGGAGAGGTAGTAATTGGGGTCTGGTGCATTGTGGATCGGGTGGCAGCTGGGGTCGGGGAACCTGGTGTTCTGATCCTCGGTTACTGAAATTAGCTTTTGGAGCATGGAACGTAACCTCTCTGGGGGGAAAAGAGCCTGAGCTGGTGCACGAGGTTGAGAGTTACCGGCTAGATATAGTTGGGCTCACCTCAACATACAGTATGGACTCTGGAACCAATCTCCTTGAGAGGGGCTGGATGCTTTTTCACTCTGGAGTTTCCCAGGGTGAGAGGCATAAGGCAGGAGTGGGCTTACTCATAGCCCCCTGACTTAGCGCCTGTACGTTGGGGTTTACCCCAGTGGACGAGAGGGTAATTTCCCTGCGCCTTCGGGCAAATAGTTTGTGCTTATGCACCGAACAGCAGTTCAGAGTACCATGCCTTCTTGGGGACCCTAGAGGGGGTGCTGGAGAACACTCATTCTGGGCAGTCCATTGTTCTGCTGGGGGACTTCAACGCTCACGTGGATAATGACAGTGAGACCTGGAGGGGCGTGATTGGGAGGAACGGCCCCGCTGATCTGAAACCGAGTGGTGTTCAGTTATTGGATTTCTGTGCCCGTCACAGTTTGTCCATTACGAACACCATGTTTGAGCATAAAGGTGTCCACAAATACACCTGGCATCAGGATACCCTAGGCCATGTACCGATGATCGACTTTATAGTCGTATCATCGGACCTGCGGCCATATGTTCTGGACACAAGGCTTCGGCTGTCGCTGAGGCAAAAACTCGGGTGTGGGAGGAGTTAGGTGAGAACATGGAAAATGACTTTCGGTCGACTCAGGAGGGGAAAGTGGTTTTCCACCAACATGGGGATCTTCTCAATCCCACCAGTACGTCTTTTGCAGAGGAAGCAGAGTTTGGGGACCCAGGGAGAAGGGGGCTCGTCTATCACTGGGGCTGAGGTGGTAGAGAAACTCCTTGGCGTTAGGGCTCCGGGGGTGGATGAAGTTCACCCCGGGTTCCTCAGGGCTCTGGATGTTGTGGGGCTGTCCTGGTTGACAAGTCTTTGCAACATCGCGTGGATATCGGGGGCAGTGCCTCTGGACTGGTAGACTGGGGTGGTTGTTCCCCTTTTTAAAAAGGAGGATCGGAGGGTGTGTTCCAACTATAGAGGGATTACACTCCTCAGCCTCCCCGGTAAGGTCTATGCAGGGGTACTGGAGAAGAGAGTCCGACTGATAATTGAACCACGGATTCAGGAGGAACAATGCAGATTCCGCCCCGGTCGTGGAACACAGGACCAGCTCTTTACCCTCGCTAGGATCCTGGAGGGTGCATGGGAGTTTGCTCAACCAGTCTACATGTGTTTTGTGGATCTGAAGAAGGCATTTGACCGTGTCCCTCGGGGAATTATGTGGGGGGTGCTCATGGAGTATGGGGTACTGGGCTCTTTGCTACGAGCCATCCAGTCCCTGTATAAACAGAGCAGGAGTCTGGTTCGTATGGCTGGCAGTAAGTTTGACTGGTTTCCAGTCAGAGTTGGACTCCGTCAGGGCTGCCCGTTGTCACCTGTTCTGTTCATAATTTTTATGGACAGAATTTCTCGGCGTAGCCAATTGGCGGAGGGTGTCCGGTTTGGTGGTCTCAGAACTCCATGTCTGCTTTTTGCGGCTGATGTCATCTTGTTGGCTTCGTCGAGCCGGGAACTCCAGCTCTTGCTGGACCAGTTTGCAGCTGAGTGTGAACCGGTAGGGATGAGGATCAGCACCTCTAAGTCCGGGTCCATGATACTCAGTCGGAAAAGGGTAGAGTGCTCTCTCCAGGTTGGAAGTGAAATCCTGCCTCAAGTGGAGGATTTTAAATACCTCGGGGTCTTGTTCACGAGTGAGGGAAAGATGGAGCGTGAGATTGACAGGCGGATTGGTGCAGCGTCAGCAGTAATGCAGGCTCTGTTCCAGTCCGTTGTGGTGAAGAGAGTGCTGAGCAGAAAAGCAAAGCTCTCGATTTACCGTTCAATCTATGTCCCAACCCTCACCTATGGTCACGAGCTTTGGGTAGTGACTGAAAGAACAAGATCGTGGGTACAAGCGGCTGAAATGAGTTTTCTCTGCAGGGTGTCTCTAGAGACAGTGTTAGGAGCTCGGACATCCGGGAGAGGCTCAGAGCGGAGCCGCTGCTCCTCTCCGAGAGGAGCCAGTTGAGGTGGTTCAGGCATCTGGTTCAGATGCCTCCTGGACGCCTTCCTGGTGAGGTGTTCTGGGCATTTCCTACGGGGAAGAGGCCCCAGGGCAGACCACGAACATGCTGGAGAGACTACATGTCTCGACTGGCCTGGGAACACCTCGGTATACCCCCAGAAAAGCTGGAGGCGGTGGCTGGGGAGAGGGAGGTCTGGGTTTCTTTGCTCCGACTGCTTCCCCCGTGACCCGGATAAGCGGTGGATAATGGATGGATGGATGGATGGAATTTTTTATATTATTTATATTTAACAATTACCTTATTATCTAATATGTGGGTGGCATAAGATGACAATCAATGACTGTAATATCATTTATCTCAATTATTTCTAGGACAATACATCAACCACAAAATGGCTCTTGTGACAGGCCAATGGTAATCATATAATTACAGCTTATCATTCAATCCACACAAGAAAATCACTAGTCCCTCTTGGCTCCAGGCACTAAATTAAAGTTGGCCTGTCCTTAAGTGGATATTGCGGGAATAATTGAACAATGCACTCATTAAAACAAATCAAACATGAGTTGGACAAGTGTTTACATTCCTTGCTTCCTTAATGATCAAAGGCACTGGCCTGGGCTTATGGTCTTTTGATGTTGAGAGGACTCCTTAAACACAACCGCCAGCTCACCTGTTTTCCAGTCCTTCACAGGGCAACACACACACTCACACCTACGGACACTCTTGGAACATTTTTATTTTAAAACAATGATAACCCAAGGTTTTGTTTCAACACATGATCCATTCTTTTATGTACTCTATATATATATATATATATATATATCACACATCTGGTCTCGTTCCACCAACGCCACGTTGCATCATAAACTGTCCAGAAATTAACAGATGCTTTAATCCAGGTCTGGGAGGAGATCCCTCAGGAGAACATCTGCCGTCTAATCAGGAGCATGGCCTGTTGTAGGTGTTGTAGGGAGGTCATATAGCTCATGGAGGCCACAAAAACTACTGAGCCTCATTTGTCTTGAAGAATTTCCACTGAAGTTGGAACAACCTGTAATTTGATTTTCCACTTATACCTTATACTTTGAGTATGACTCCAAATCCAGAACTCCATGGGATAATAGTTTTGATAATTTTTATGTTATTTTGTTCTTAACGCATTCCACTATGTAATGAATAAAGATTTTCAACTGGATTATTTCATTCATTGAAAGAAAAAAAAAAATATATATATATATATATATATATATATTGCTGACCAATTGAAAATGTGTATCTCCATTTTTAGTGTTTTCTCTTTTTTCCATCTTAAACGTGAGCATTAATCTGTGTATCTATAATTTTTTAACTAGAATATTCCCCTCTCCCGGCACCATTTGAGTGTCCTTGCTAAAGTTAATATCTGATCTCACATTTACTCATGTGAAATATTAGACCAGCGTAACTATAAGGAAAAAAATAAGCTGACTTGGATGCTTTGTATCATTATTAATTTTGGAAGTTTAATGATAGACTCAACAAAACATGCTAAAACATAATTTCACAGCGGCAGTGTTGGAGAATACACTGCAGGCTGTGTTCACACAGGTGGACGTGGCTCGTTGTAATCCACTAAAAGATATCCACGTTCGTCAGTATTTGCTGTCTACAACACACAAGTCCATTTTACATATGAAACGTTTGGACATGCTCCCAATAAATATATTTTTACATTTCTGAGTTGTACTGGATATAAATGGTGTGTTTTATAATCTGTGGTTTATTTTTACTGTTACCCTCAGAGAAAAACTATTCCTGAAAAGTTAGCACTTTGGAGGTATGTGTTTTGAATTCAGACAGCAAAAAATATAATGAGCATTTTCTAGCGTTAAGAAATTAAAAAAATATAAAATTTTAGTGTGGCACGGTTGCGCAGCAGGTAGTGTCTCAGTCACAGATCCAGGGTCCTTGAGGTTGTGGGTTCTAGTCCCGCTCCGGATGACTGTCTGTGAAGAGTGTGGTGTTCTCCCGGTGTCTGTGTGGGTTTCCTCCGGATGACTGTCTGTGAGGAGTGTGGTGTGTTCTTTCTGTGTCTGCGTGGGTTTCCTCCAGGTGCTCCGGTTTCCTCCCACAGTCCAAAAACACGTTGGTAGGTGGATCGGCGACTCAAAAGTGTTTGTAGGTGTGATTGTGTGTCGCCCTGTGAAGGACTGGCATCCCCTCCAGGGTGTGTTCCTGCCTTGCGCCCCATGGATTCCAGGTAGGCTCCAGACCCACCGCCGTCCTGAACTGGATAATGTTTACAGACAATGAATGAATATTACAGTTTGTATTTATGCACACATGTTGAAAAGCAACTTGCCCAAAAACAAAAAAATCTAGTAATTTGAGAGACTGGATTTCTGATATATCAAGAGCATTTTTAATGATGTAACAAAACAATAAAATGGTTATAACACTGTAATATATATATATATATATATATATATATATATATAGAGAGAGAGAGAGAGAGAGAGAGGCTGGCAAAAAGGAGGGTCACATCCTCAGAGTGAAAAATATCTAATCATGCTAGTTTTCGTCTTCCCCACACTCTGAAGGGAGATATGGTTTCCTTTCTGTGTGAATGCGCTGGTGTTTCTGGAGATGACACTGTTGAGAAAAATTCTTCCCACACACTGAACAATAATGCGGCTTCTCTCCTGTGTGAATGCGCTGGTGCATTTTGAGAGAATTGTGATGATTAAACATCTTTCCACAGTCTGAACAAAAATATGGTTTCTCTCCTGTGTGAATGCGCTGGTGTCTTTTGAGAGAATTGGGATGATTAAACAGCTTCCCACAGTCTGAACAGTAATATGGTTTCTCTCCTGTGTGAATGCGTTGGTGTGTTTTGAGATTACTCTGTTGAGCATAACTCTTCCCACACTGTGAGCACTGATATGGTTTCTCTCCTGTGTGAATACGCTGGTGTGTTTTGAGAGAATTGTAATGATTAAACGTTTTCCCACAGTCTGAACAGTAATAGGGTTTCTCTCCTGTGTGAATGCGTTGGTGTGTTTTGAGATTACTCTGTTGAGCATAACTCTTTCCACACTCTGAGCATTGATATGGTTTCTCTCCTGTGTGAATGCGCTGGTGTGTTTTGAGATTATTCTGTTGAGCATAACTCTTCCCACACTGTGAGCACTGATATGGTTTTTCTCCTGTGTGAATGCGCTGGTGTTTTTGGAGATTCCTGCGTCTAGTAAAACATTTCCCACAATCAGAACAGGAGTAACTTTCCTGCTTGTCTGTACATTGTTTCTCTCTGCCCGGTGTGTTAGTGCAGGGTGTAGATGAGGATAATTCCTGAGAACTGGAGCTGGCACACACTGTATCCTCACATTTAATTTCTTCTGATTTCAGCATAGTGGTATATTGCTCTTGGTCTTGTTTCTTCAAGTATTTGTGAAAGTAAAGGTGAAATGTCTCACAGGAGAAGTCTCACAAAGGGATGTGGTTCTTTTCTGGAAGAGATAAAGAACAGGAAGGACAGTCATGTTAGTCCAGGTCCCAGGAATTGACTTCCAAAGCATGCCACAGGAAGTGAGTGACAGAGCAACTAGGGAAGAATTTGAGAGTAGCTTTCCCTTCACTCCCATTCTTTTCCAGGTGTCTTTGAACCAAAAATAATTGTACCTCTCAAAAGGCATCTCAGAGCCGTTTCCAATTACAACACAGCCCATATTCTCTTCTAGAGAGAACAGCATTTGTCATTTATTCCACAAGCTTTAAAACTTTTAATGGCTTAGAAATCAACGTTTTTCCCCAACAATGCTAAAGATGACATGATAAAGCCATAGCCCCAAACACCCTGCTGTAATGTTTGAAGAAGAGCAGTACAATCCAGAAGCTAATTTAGAGAGTTAACGCTACATAACATCCATGCATTTAAACCACATAGCATGTTGTGTGCTTTACACGTAACAAAAATTAAATGAAACATTGCTGCTGTCTTCAGAGCCATATTTTCAATGAGAGAAAAAAAATTATATAGAAAATATATAACAAAAGCAATGAGTAAATATACTACATACATGGACATGGTCATTGACAAGAGAACAAACAAGCATTACTAACAGACACAGGCCTTTTTAATTTTTGAAATATTCATTATTGTTAAATTAGGCTATTGAAAAAATATGTTGTCATTTTTAATTTTTTGTAAATAATGTTTATATTTTGTCAATGTATCATGATGTTGGATTATTTGGAACAGTCGCAGGCTTAAATTGAGCCATGGTATCAATTAATCCCCTGCAATTGGACATATTTAATTAAATATCTTTATCTTATGAATATGAACTTTGAAATAAAAGAATAAGCTTGCATTTATAAATTATAAATCAGGTAAGTATCAATTATATAAACATGAAAACAGATATTAGGGAGTCTAATGTGTACCTTTACCCTATAAACCATGTTTTGTTTTGTTTTTTTATGTAAACAGAAATGACATGGTTTGTGGGCAGAGTTTAATTGGTGGCAGAAAGTCACAGTGAACATACTGGTGGCAAGTGTCGTAAAATGGTAATATGGTTATTTTATATATTATTATATATAATATGGTTATCTATGGTAAACCAAGCAAACCCTTAATAATAGGGTGAGGTTTCCCGATCTGTACTCACTGTTGGGTAAGTGGGTCAAGGAACAAACTAAATGGCCAAAGATACGATGACCGGACATCTTCATATAGCTTGTGGAAAAGCCCAGCATGTAAACAAAAGATATGCTCAAGGCATAAAATCTCTCGATATGTCCAGGATATTGACAGATGCTTTTTGTTTTACAGACCAATGTCCTGCCTATGGCATTTACCATTATTAAACAGCTGAGAATGCCAGCTTTGTGGTTGCTGCTTCCACTAATTTGTTATTAATTGATTTTGCATGTGTGCGTGATGAACAGTGGCGAAAAACATATGAAATGTGTACTGCAAAGGCAAGAATTTGGATGCTTTAATCAATCCACTCTCTTCATTTGATAGCGTAACCATAAACGTCTGCGTTTTGTCTCAAAGGGTGTCTTTGACGATGGCATTCTATAAAAATTAAGATAATTTGCTTTTCTATTCCAATTCTGGCATCCAACAGCACAACACAGCATGTTTTGTGTATCTCGCCTGTTTCACACTATTTCTTTATGGCATTTTACTGCCACCGCAATGTGCGTGCAGACGCTAGTGATGTAATCATGACGTCCATTCCAAATTGGTCTATAGTTTACTGAGAGAAAGTCTGCCATAGTTTAAATCAGAAGTGTGAGAGAATTGGGAGAAAGAACAGACTTGAAAAACAAACAGCAATGGACCTGAAAAGTGTCTTGTTGGCAGTTAATATAATAAATTACATCCCCCCAAACCCAGGTTATGTTCTATGTAAAGGCTAATAGCTGTTTGGGACAGTGGGTATTGTAATGATCTCAGTGTCTGGTACTGAGCACTACAGTGGACAATCAACTATTTGGTGCTGACCTTACAAGAAAGCACACTTAAGAATGAAATTTAAATGTATTTAATTTAGTGTGGGGGTGAAACGCACCAACAATTCTGTGTATGGTGTGATGGTATTCTTCAAGAATAAAAAGTAGTTTGCATACAATGATTTTATTGATCTTCATAGTATGAAAATTGTGAAACAAAAAATTAAGTAGCAGTTTTCAGTGAAAATGTCGGAAAGTACAATAACGATTTCTGTAGAACACAATATAGTTACAAACCCATTGCCTGAGAAATAGGAATAACTACCATCCCAGCTAAATGCAGTACAACTATTCACTTTTAATGGGATAAAATGGATAAATGGCAATGCAAATCTCCTTTCCCCAAATTCTCAATGCAATCAAATCCAAGTAAAACTGATTTTTTTTTTATGAAATCATGAAATGGAGTAAACTCATCCACTCACCTTGTGGGGCTGCTAAACACCTCATTCTGACTGTACACGGCCCAAGCTCCCACATTTCCTTCATTTTACAAACTCCTCTTCAAAAAGAGAACATGTCTCCCCCCGTTCCTGTGAGAGAGAGAGTCCCAAACCCAGTGTAAACAGTGTGGAAAAGTCTTACACAGCTCTTTCCCTTCAGTAAAAACACGTCCTGATTTCAGCTCCAACACACCGCTCTCCTTCTGCTGCTTTCTGCTCATAGTTCACGCCCATAACACCCGCCTCCTGCGCTACCATTGGCTGGAACTTCATCCGAGGAGCTCTCCGATTGGCTGACAGCCGTTGTCAGGGGGTTACCATGGGGCGTGTCCACTGAATAACGGGCAGCAGTAGGTTCGACTGCACTGCTGCTCGCACAAATACTATTTTAAAAGGAACAGTCTCCAAATTTAACAGCTGTACTGGATTAATCTCTGAGGTCCTCATCAAAGTCCACCCAGTGGACACAGTACATTTAAAAAGACTGGGAAAAGATGGGGTTCCCTGACAGTGGCCACGGTTCAAAAGTTTAGACGTTCTCTTTTTGTTGGCAACATGATACCCTCACAGCGGCTGTTCACCCTGACTTAAGTTCACTTTGATTTCATGAGTATAATAGAGTATATTCACCCAGTCACTCACGCAACTTTTTTAAAAGGTAATTTTTTCATTGCAGTGCTAAAGGAGCAATGAGCGAACAGCGTAAACAATATTCATAAAAATTGTTCATTTATCATTGATACATGTATATATTTACACACTGCAGTGACACTGACGTGCTTGTATGAGTGGATCAGACACAGCAGTGCTGCTGGAGTTTTTCCGTCCTCTCGCCTCCCTCGTTGGTCCACCTTGTAGATGTACAGTCAGAGACAGTAGCTCATCTGTCGCTGCACAGTGGGTGTCAGTTGTCCTCTAGCCCTTGAACAGTGACACAGGATGCTGTCGGCTGGATGTTTTTGGTCGGTGGACTGTTCTCAGTCCAAACACTGAGGGGTTTAAAAACTCCAGCAGCACTGCTGTGTCTGATCCACTCTACACCAGCACAACACACACTAACACACCACCACCACGTCAGTGTCACTGCAGCACTGGATATTATCCACCACCACATCACACCTGCTTTGTGGGTGTCCTGAGCACTGGAGAACAGGGGAAAATACAGCATACAAAGAAACAATTGTATTATAGCCTGTAATGATAGAACTATAAAGTACTCCTGTGTGGACAGTGAAACTCAAGAGAATTGACAGCAAATGCAGAAACAAGGGGCTAGTCATGTTAAAATTGATCTGTGTATGTGTGCGTATTAAAAAATGTAAACTAATTTTTGAAAAATATTACATGTATTTCAAACCTTGTTTATCTTTTAACATTAAAAATCAATTCACTCAAGCACAAAATTAAATTAGCTAGTAATTTGAGGGACAGGATTTCTGATATTTCATGAGAATTTTTAATGATCTAACAATATATATATATATATATATATATATATATATATATATATATATATATATATAAAACAATATTGACAGACAGGCTGGCAATGACTCAAGAAGGTTGGTCTCATCCTCAGGACACAATATGTTCAGTAATGGTGCTAGTCTTTTCTAAGCTCTGAAGAGGAATATGGTTTCTTTTCTGTGTGAATGTGCTGGTGTTTCTGGAGATGACACAATTGAACAAACTTTTTCCCACACACTGAACAGTAATAAGATTTCTCTCCTGTGTGAATGCGCTGGTGAATTTTAAAAGAATTTTGACGATTAAACATTTTCCCAGTCTGAACAGTAATACGGTTTCTCTCCTGTGTGAATGTGTTGATGAATTTTAAAAGAATTCTGACGATTAAACATCTTACCACAGTCTGAACAGTAATACGGTTTCTCACCTGTGTGAATGTGTTGATGAATTTTAAAAGAATTCTGACGATTAAACATCTTACCACAGTCTGAACAGTAATACGGTTTCTCTCCTGTGTGAATGCATTGGTGTGTTTTGAGATTACTCTGTTGAGCATAACTCATCCCACACTGTGAGCACTGATATGGTTTTTCGTCTGTGTGAATACACTGGTGTGTTTTGAGGCAACTGTGTCGATTAAACATCTTCCCACACTCCAAGCACTGATACGGTTTCTCTCCTGTGTGAATGTGCTGATGCATTTGGAGATTCCTGCATTTAGTAAAACACTTCCCACACTGTGAACAGGAGTAAGTTTTCAGTTTATCTGTACATTTCTGTTTTTCTCTGCCGGATGTGTAAGTGTGGGGTGTAGTCAAGGATAAATCCTGAGAACTGGTGCTTGCAGACAATGTATCCTCACATTTAATCTCTTCTGACTTCATCATTGTGATTCTTCCTGGTGATGTTTCTTCATTTATTTGTGAAAGTAAAGTTGAACTGTTTGACACCAGCAGCAGGAGAGACCTCACAAATGCCCCTTTAACACCTGCACTCTGGAGAATTTCTAGAGAAACTCTGAAGTATTGGGTCCGGAGTTGTTCTGGAGCGGTCATTCACACATGCAGCTCGCAGCAGGTGGTTTTCTGCCTTAGGCTCACTCTCACAATGGGAGATGAAACACGTAAGTAAAGCTTCTATGCTTGTACAGAGCATGAGGAAGAAACTCAGAAACAATTCCCGCGGCGTTCTCATATGCGGCGTGCTGACTCAGCCTTTACCTGGAATAATTACTAGGGTTCGAGGAGAATAAAGGCCGAATAAGGTCTAGTACGTATATTGCAGGTGGTTGCATTCACACATACAGCTCCTCAAGGTAAACACAGGGATATTTCTGGGTTGCCGTGCATATGTGAAAGGGGCAAAAGGGATGTTCTTCTTTTCTGGAAAAGGTAAAGGACAGGAAGATCAGTTGAGTCCAGTCCCCAGGATTTACCTTCCAAAGCACGCCACAGGAAGTGAGCAGCAGAGTTACAAGAGAGACATTCAAGACTAGATCTCCCTTCACTCCCATTCATTTCAGGGTGTCTTTGAACCTAAAAGGTATCTCAGAGCTGTTTCGGATTATGACACAGCCCAGGTTCTGTTCAGGAAAACAGAATTTCTGTCTTTTATTCCACATGTTTAGCAAACTCTGCATGGTTTAAAAATAAGAGTTTTTCCACAACAAAGATGACATGATAAAGCTATGGCCCCAAACACCATGCAGTAACGTTTAAGGAACAAGCACAGTAGGGCTGCAACTAATGATTATTTTGATAATCGATAAATCTGTCGATTATTTTTTCGATTAATCGATTATTAATCGGATAAAGGGGAAAACAAGCCAAATTTGATTTCCAGCATTTTATTTAAAAAACAAACAAACTGTCTTTGTACAAAAGTTGTTTCCAACAACTCACATAAATGTATGCTACATTGAGTACAAAAATAAATAAATTTTATAGCAGCAGAATCAATGTAAAGAAACACATAAAATCTTTTCTTTTATAATATGCAACCAGCATTTATTTATATTGTTTTGTTAAACAAAATCCTATTCAAGTACTGACTTTTCAGATGGTGAACAGTTTAAATGTAACAATAAACAAAGACCACCTCTTTTTATACAGTGTAGAGAAAATTTCTTTACATTTTCTGATACAAAAACCTGTCTCCACCTTGAAATGAGCTCAACAATAACAACTTTATTTAATAAATAAAACACATAAATCTCAGGCCATGGAAGTAGAACTATGGGGGAAAGGTTTCACAAGAATACAGTCACTTTCACTCACTCACAATGAACTTTTTTTGTTAGCATATCCACATGCTGTGGGCTCAGACTGGAATCTATGTTGCCTGCTGCAGAGAAGAGGCGTTCTGATGGTGTTGAGGTGCAAGGGATGCACAAGTAGGACTTTGCTAACCTAGCCAATGTGGGATATCGATTCTCATTAGCCTTCCACCAATGTAATGGATTTTCTTCCTTGGCAAGGGGCTTCTCTCCAAAGTATGTGAGGACTTCGTTCCTCACTTGGCTGTTGAGATCCTCAGTTTCTCCCTCTCTCTGCTCTTCCTCACTGCTGGTTCCAGAACCAAGCAGTGAATCAAGAGTTGTAGGTCCTGAAGCAGCTTTAGTAATGGTGGAGGTGGCACTGGCTTGGTCATGAACATTCTCATGCTGCTGCTGAGGTTCCATCTCCCGACTTACTCCAAGTGCATGTATTTGTATTTTGTTTTGCACATTAAAAACATGTTCAGGAGCCAGAAACTTCAATTTTCTGAACCTCGGGTCCAGTGCAGAAGAGAGGATCACTGTGCTTGGTGCTGTCTCTGAGAAAGTAGTGTCATTTTTCCATCGCTGTTGAAGCTGCACTGTAGCAGTAACTTGGAAAGCCTTTACTGCTGCTGACTCAAATGCAGCTTTCTGGGTGGACTTCAATAGCCCCTGCACAAGAGGAGGTACTGTAGAGATTGTGGTAAATTTGTCCCCACTCATAAACACAGTGGCACATTCAAATGGTTTAAGGGCTGTGGAAAGCTCTTCAAGCAGGGCCCACTGGTCAGCTTTTAAGTCAAGGTACCGCTTGTCCCTCTGTGTGATAGTTGAGTCAGACAGTGTTGCAGTTACAGGCCACCTTTGCTCAAGCAGTCGGCTAACCATATAGTATGTGCTGTTCCATCTCGTGCTTATATCATGAATCTGCTTGTGTTCAGGAGTAGCCATTTGTTACTGTTTTTATTTCAGCATGTTGGATGCTAGCTCACTTTTTTTAAAGTGTTCCACAAGACATCTTGCAGCCCCAAAAGTGCTTCAATGCAGAATTGATCACTAGTTGCAAGGTGTGGCCAGTGCAGCGGACAGAGGACCACCCATGCTTCTCCTCCAGTATTTTTGCCGCAGCCACAATATTGGCCCCATTGTCATGCACAATGGCAGTAATCTTGCTAAGAGGAATTTCAAACCTGGCTGCTACCTCCCTCAACCACTGTGCAATGTTTGATGCTGTATGTCTGTCCTCCAGTGGCATGGCGGAAAGGCAGACTGATTTCATGTCCCAGTCATCTCCTATGTAATGGCAAGTAATGCCAAGGTAGGCTTCAGTGGCTACACTTGTCCATATATCAGTGGTGAGAGCAATTTTGCTGTTGGTGGCCTTTATGGCAATCTTCACACCCTGGAATGTCTCCTAGTATTTCTTTTCCATCAGACTGGTGAAATAGGTCCTTGAATGAAGAGTGTAACCAGGGTTGAAGGTGTTTATCATTTTTCTGAATCCCTCATCCTCCACCATTGATAATGGCCTCATGTCTGTTATAAGCATATTCAGGACACCATCAGTGAGAACAGCTGCTTGCTGTGGCGTGCAGATCTTTTTCAAAACATAGCCAGCAATGCTGGGTTGTTTTTTTCTGAGGTGAGAGAGAAAGTGTAGATATGAACATACACCTTTTTTAAGTTAATAACTACTGATCTAAAATGCAGACAAATTGAAATTAATTTTATATTTATCAATATTTAATAACACAACAGTGTATGTAATGTAAATATACACTTGGCTGTGATACTCAAACACCTACAAACAATGCCAGAGTCAGAAAAGACCTTGAAAAAGGCTTTAAATGTATTACTTAATAAGTGTTTGGATTGATTTTTTTTTAAACTCTGAATGTAACCGGCCCCACATTTAAGGTGGAACGGAAAACTCGCTAAATACAAGATTGATATAAATTTACTAAAAATGAGACATCTTGTTTAACTACTCTAGCAGGCTCTAGAGACATTGAGCGAGAGAAAAACTAATGTCGCTAACGGTAGCTTAAAACTACGGCTTGTTTTGGAACTGCTGGTGCTGGAACTGACATTTAAGGTGGAAGAGAAAACTCGGGGGGGGGGGGGGGGGGTAGTTGCTTAACTACTCTAGCAGGTTCTAGTAACATTGAGTGAGAATTAACTTAGAATTAGAATTAGAATTAACTTACTATGAACTCTCTATGATCTCTTTCACACATAGCTCCAACATGCTTCCTTTTCAGGTGCTCATGCATTGATGTTGTGCTGCCGTGCCATGCAAGATCAGCTGTGCACATTTTGCACCTAACGCTGTTCTTTGAAGGTGTTAACGTAAAGTGCTCCCATACTTTCGATGACTTGGGTCGTGCATTTTTCTCTCTGCTTGTGCTAGCAGTAACATCTTTTGTGACTGCCTCCGCCATTTTTCAAACGCTTCTTCCAGAGTTTATCACATGAGCTATGCAAGGCATGGCATTGGTTCCCTTCTTTTACGGCGGTCGGCATCCAGCTTTATGGTGCTTTCCTGCCACATATTGGGGTGTAGCAACTGTACCTATGTGTATAATAACTTAGACGCAAGTAATCGATTATTAAATTAGTTGCCAACTATTTTAACATTCGACTTTAATCGATTAGTTGTTGCAGCCCTAAAGCACAGTATAATCCAGAAGCACAGAGATTTGCCCAGCGCTGCTCATGATGAAGATCTGTAGAATTGCGTGACATGCTAAGCTAATTTAGATAGTTCCCGCTACTGCTATTACATTACATATAAAAATTAAACTAACCACTGCTGCTGTCATACTGTGGTGCTGCAAATTAGCAAGATATGGATTTGGATAACTAACACTACATTACATCAATGAATTTAAGCCACATGGTGTTTTTGGTGGTTACACAAAAATTAAATTAACCATTGCTGCTGTCTCCAGAGCAATGTGCGCAATTTTCAATGAGAGTACACACCTACCCTATAGTTTACTGAGAGAAAGTTTGGCATAGTTTAAATCAGAGGTGTGAGAAAATTGGGAGAAAGTACAGACTTGAAAAACAAACAGCAATATATTGAAAGGTGACCTGTTGGCAGTTTATACAATAAGGATAATAAATAATAATAAAAAATATATACCCACCCCACACCCAGGTTATGTTCTATGTAAAGGCTAATAGCTGTTTGGGACAGTGGGTATTGTAATGATCTCAGTGTCTGGTACTGAGCACTACAGTGGAAAATCAACTATTTGGTGCTGACCTTACAAGAAAGCACACTTAAGAATGAAATTTAAATGTATTTAGTGTGGAGGTGAAACACACCAACAATTCTGTGTATGGTGTGATGGTGTTCTTCAAGAAAACAAAGTAGTTGGCAGATAATTATTTTTATCAGTTATTATAGTATTAAAATTTGTGAAATTAAGATTTAAGGAGCAGTTTTCAGGAATTTGAAAACCAATTAACATTTCTCCAAAGCCCTACAGTGAAAATGTTTAATTTCTGTAGAAGAACACAATACAGTTACAAACCCATTTTCTGAGAAATAGGAAGAAATACAATCTTAGCTAAAGGGTGTGTAACTTTTAATTTCTGCTATGATAATTTGGAGAAACAGCAATACAAATATCCTTTCATCAAATTCGAGTAAAACACAGATTTAAATGAAACCCTGAAATGGAATAAACTCACCCACTCAAAATAGTTTCCCGCACTTAATTTGAAAATCTGACTGTGTGGAGCTGGTAAATCTCATATCTCATACTGACATACTGTTACCGGCCCAAGCTCCCACATTTCCCAAACTCCTCTTCAGAAAGAGAACATGTCTTCCCCCCCCTCCCCCCCAAAGAGAAGTACACTCACTGTATCAACTGATTCAGGAAGGATAAGGCACATAAAATAAATAACAGTGACTCTATCTTAATCACTCATTTGCATGGGGTTTTCCCAGTGATTATGCTCCAACAATCATCATGGCATGAAATTTCATGACACAAAATTGATTTTGATGAATCTGTAACAAAAACATAAAAGCCGAGTTGTTGATCTCTAGAAATATAACAGACCTGCGTTGTCCTTACTCTTAACCAATGTGTTTCCACCAGCATAATTATCCAGAAACAGAAAACACATTCTGTTTACAGTGATGTTAAATGTGGACAGGCTGAATGTGGTTTGAGTGTTCTAACTATAATCTGATCACTATGCATCCTGAGGGTATTTACATCTGGCTTTTCATGCAGACAAGTAAAATACAGAAGTGATCCAATCACAAAAATGCATATTAATGCCAGGTCAAAACAGGCCCAGTGTTTGGACAAAAAATACCAACACCAAGAGCTTGCAGAGATATCCTCCATCTCTCGCAGCCTTTCTCATTCCTAGTTGACTGCCTTTTACCATAAATTAAGCAAAGTGTGAGGAAAGTATATGCGTTTACTGTCATAATACACATATTGTGCATTATTTTTCTTCACAAAAAATGTAAATTTTATATCTTTATGTTTGAAGCCTGAAATGTGGCAAAAGGTTGAAAAGTTCAAGGGGGCCGAATACTTTCGCAAGGCACTGTACCTCTGGAGATACATACTTTTTAAAGTTGCT
This sequence comes from Hoplias malabaricus, assembly GCF_029633855.1. NCBI lineage: Eukaryota > Metazoa > Chordata > Actinopteri > Characiformes > Erythrinidae > Hoplias > Hoplias malabaricus. The sequence continues at coordinate 37,763,061 of NC_089802.1, read as the reverse complement.
GAATAACACCACAAACACTTGAAGAGCATTTTTTCTTCTTAAACATATTAAGACACTTGTCATAATTATTTTAATAAACCTATGGCATTGTTTTATTAAAAATTAGTGTAAGTAAAATACAATTAATTAAAACCTGGTCAGTAAATCGTGGTTACAGACAATTAATTGCCCCACTGTTGCTCATGATTAATTCTGAGGTATTCAAGAATATGACAGATAAGTTGAACCAAGTGATCTTATCTACATACTCACACCAGACAAGATTTTTAATATATGAAAACATATTCAGGTGAAAATATTCAATCATGCCTCCTACATGATGTAAAAATATCATGATGTTTGTATCTCCTGGTACACGCTGCCTGTTTTAGAGTTAAAGTCCACCCAGTGGACACAGGACACCAGAAAACAGGGACAAGGTGGGTTCCTCTTACAGCGGCGGCCCATGGTCCAAAATTAGTTGTATTTGTAACATTTTAGACATCATTCTAATGGCAATGCAACATCCTCACAGTGGCTGTTCATCCTAATTAATTTAATTTCGACTTTATATTTATTAGGACACCTTCACACACTCACCCATTCAGTTACGTTCACATCAGTGGACAGTCACATGAATGTTCTTAATTTCAGCACAAATTTAAAGGAACAATGACCAGATTTACTGCATCCACATTGTGAACAATATTCATAGAAATAAGTTTAACATGTTTTACATTGGTTTTATTAAGTACAATTCATGAGACAAAGACCCAAACTGCTCTGTCTTCCCTAATGTATCATTTTGTGCTCCATAAAGTGGGTTGGCATGTTTTAAAGTAGATTAGTTCAGAATCTTTAACTTTTATAAGAGGCAGAAGAATCATTAGAAGAAATGGCTGACAGTTCTTTTTTAGCAACATTTATTGTCTGTAAGCACTTATCTAGTCCAGAGTCGCTGTGGGTTAAGATACCTGCAGTTGGGATCACACCCTGGAGGGGGCGCCAGTGCTTCACAGGTCTCTCTCTCTCTCTCTCTCTCACACACACACACACACACACACACACTTAATTCAACATTATATTGGAAATTATTTTGGAGCATGTTTATTCAGAAACAATGGTGATTCAAGGTTTTTTTTTCCGACACGTTCAATTCTTTGATCTAATTAACAATTAAAAAATAAATTTATATGGTTAATGAAAAAGTAAATATTTAAAACTTTTTTTTTTACATATTGAGGTTCTACTATGTATGCAGAGAGCTTATGTGAGAAAAGCTTATCTCTCTCTAGATTTCTACTGATATACAACACAACGAGAGTATCATGATCTTGATCATGATCTTGATCATGATCCAAAGAAAACCATCCATCTCCAATTATTCCATCATTTAGACAGACTGGCTCTGAGTCTGGACCAATAGAAATGCTCTAAATGTGCATCCATATCCACTTAAAAATCAAGCCGTTTCCTTTTTTAATTTAATTACTCTGTACACCGGTTTGTATGATGTAGAAAACAATATAATCATTCTAGAAAATTATATACACACACACACACACAAACATACATACATATATAAATTATGAATTGAAGTGAGTGGAAGACCAAAAGTGGGCTCATTGTCTCAAAGCCTCCCATGCATTTACGTGTTGACAAGGTCATATCCTTGTGACTGAAAATGTTCAATCATCTTAGTCTTAAACCTCTTCCCAAAACTTTGAAGAGGAATACAGTTTCTCTCCTGTGTGAATGTGCTGGTGCGTTTGGAGATTACCACGTTTAGTAAAACAATTCCAACACTCTGAGCACTGGCACGGTTTCTCTCCTGTGTGAATGCACTGGTGTCTTTGAAGATGAGGCTTTGAAGGAAATCTGTTCCCACACTCTAAACAGGAATACGGTTTCTCTCGGAGCTGTTCTCTGATTGGCCAGCAGCTGTTTCCAGATGGTTACTATGGGCCATGTCTACAGCTGAGGGCGGCAGCAGGATACACTGCACTGCTGCTCACACAAAATCCATTTTAAAGGAGCAGGCTCCATTTTAAAGAGCTGTCCAAAATGGAGCACTGAGATCCCCATCAAAGTCCACCCAGTGAACACAGGACATTTCATGAGATAGGGACAGGACGGGTTTGCCTGACTGCAGCCCACGGTCCGAAAGTAGTTGAATTTGTAACATTTCTGATGGCAATGTGATATCCTCTCAGTGGCTGTTCACCCTGATTAAGTAAAATTTTGACTTCATATTTATTAGGACACATTCAAACACTAACCCACACAGTCATATTCACATCAGTGGACAGTCACATTAAATATTCTTAAATTTCAGTGGTTTTAAAGGAACAATGGCTGGATATACTGCATAAACATTACAAAGAGTATTCGCAAAAATGTTAATTCATACATTTTACACTGGTTTTCTTAAGTACATCTCATGAAACGAAAACCCACACTGCTGTCTTCCCTAATGAACCAGTTCATGCTCCATAAAGTGGGTTGACTTGTTCTAAAATGGATTTAGTTCAGAATCTCTGACTTTTATAAGAGGAAGAAGAATCATTAGAGGAAATGACTTCTTTTGATGCAACATTCATTCATTTATTGTCTGTAAATGCTTATTCAGTTCAGTGTTGCTGTGGGTCAGGAGTCTACCCAGAATCACTGGGGGCAAGGTGTGAACATACACAGGATCTCATTCATGAAACACGAGCAGAAAAAAAATTGAGCATAAATAGTCTGTAAAAACCTTTTTTCAAAAATGTTCAGATTCATCAAAATGATTGTACTCTCAAAATGTTTATAGATGCCAGCAAAATTTATACCTGCTCCTGAAAACAAGTAAAGTGTTGTGAACTAAAATAATAAGTAATTAATAAATAATCAGGGGCAGCACAATTAAAGCACAATTGTTTGTTAACATTTGTTACTCATGTATGATTTGGGTGCCCCTACAGGGCCAAAGATCTGGGAATGCTGTGGTCAGCATGGCCACGTAGCACCCTGGTCCTGTGACCTCACATCACTTCTATGCGAGAGTAAACGCTGGCGCGTGTAGCTGCCGCTGCTCTCCGGTTATTTATTTATTTATTTATTTTCCTGCTGTCTCCTATCTCTACTTTTTCGCCATGTGGATTAATGTCTTGTCTGTAAGGTTTGTCTTCGCTTGGGCTGTATTGTCCACAGTAATTCATCCATCTGCAACCTTACACCAGTATTCAGCTGCTGAACTTCTCAAGCTGCGGTTCCACCTGCCCCTTGTGCTGCCAGTACTTCACATTCACCCGGACATCGCCCGGCCTCCTCGACGCAGATACATCCACCGCAGATCCCGACGGAACTTCCACATTGACGACTCCTTGGCCATAAGTACCATCTGGTCTAAATCTCGTCGCCCTTTGAGAAACCCTGACAGGAAAGTGGACCGTGCTGTCTTAGTCAGGATAGCTAGGTCGGCTAACACCATTGAATCCACGGACCATTGTGAAGCTAACGTCGGGCTTCTCAACACTCGGTCCCTCACGGGTAAAAGCCTTCTCCTCCGGGACATCCTCCTCGACCGTAAGTTCGACATTCTCTGTCTTACTGAGACGTGGCAACAACCAGGGGACTTTTCCCAGCTGAATGAGCTAACGCCGGCTGGGTTTGTTTACATCTCTCAGCCGCGTGTTACTGGTCGAGGAGGAGGTATCGCGATACTTTACCGTGAGCAATTGAAAGCCACCACACTCATTTTACCTGTTTACATCACATTTGAAGTAGTAGCCATACAGCTGCATGGTCCAAAACCAACTGTTCTGGCTACTATCTATCGTCCTCCCAAGCCTAATAAGGATTTCATAAATGACTTTTCAGCATTTCTCACTTTCCTCTGTTCACATTTTTCCAATATTATTCTGCTTGGTGATTTCAACATACATATGGACAATGTAAACCACACCACTACTAAGGATTTTACATCTTGCCTGGACAGTTTCGGATTACAACAGCATGTCAACTTCCCAACTCACTCTAAAGGACATACCTTGGACCTGGTCTGCTGTTCTGGTGTAACTCCTCACAACTGTACTGCCAACGAACTCCCTGTCTCTGATCATTCTGTTATTTCTTTCAAAATCAATATGGCTTTATCTAAAAATAGACCACCACGTATCATTACATATCGTAATATCAAAAATGTTAATCTAACCTCACTTTTATCAGGTATTGACAGTCTTCCAAATCCGAGTAATTCAGCCACTACTGATGATTTGGTTCAACTCTATAACACTGGACTTCACTCTCTACTGGACTCACTCGCTCCTTTAAAAACCCGGACTGTCTTTTTCACCCATTCCGCTCCTTGGTTCACAACTTACCTACGTCAACTCAAAGCTACTGGACGCCAGCTGGAGCGCCTCTTCAAGAAAACTGGACTCACAATCCATAAGGATCTGTATCATAACCATCTCCTTCTATACAAAGACAACCTTCGCACAGCAAAATCCCAGTACTTCTCCCAACTAATTAGAGCTGGTGATGGAAACACACGGGCCCTGTTTTCTTTGGTCACCTCCACTCTCCGCCCACCAGACTCTTTACCTTCTCATTTCTACTCTGCCGACCATTGCAACTTACTAATGTCATTCTTCAATACCAAAATAGATCTGATACACCAAACAATTGCTTCCTGACACTTTCTGTACATTATTTTCTCCAGTTCCAGCCCCTTATATTCACCCATTTACTACATTTCAACTTCCAACTATCTCCAATATCTCTGATCTCATCCATAAATCTAAACCTTCCACTTCTCAACTTGACCCTCTCCCAACACCCCTGGTTAAAACATGTTTATCTTCACTATTGCCTCTGATAACTGCCATTATTCACTCCTCCCTCACTTCTGGATTTGTCCCTTCGTCTTTAAAGTCTGCTGCAGTCACCCCTATTCTTAAGAAACCCGGTCTAGATCCTAACAACTTCAATAACCTTCGTCCCATCTCTAACCTACCTTTTCTTTCAAAAATCCTAGAGAAGACAGTTGCCTCTCAGATTCATTCCCATCTCTCTAATAACCACCTCTATGAACAGTTTCAATCTGGGTTTCGTCCTCATCACAGTACAGAAACAGCTCTCCTCAAAATAACAAATGACCTTCTGACTGCAGCAGACTCGGGTGTTTTATCTATAGTCATTCTCCTTGACCTGAGTGCAGCATTTGACACCATCTCCCATTCTATCCTCCTCCATAGACTATCAGCCATCGGTTTTTCCAACACACCACTGGACTGGTTCACCTCATATCTTTCTGACCGCACTCAGTTTATTCAGTTAAAGACATTCACATCCCAGCCATCTCCTCTCACTTCCGGTGTTCCTCAAGGCTCTGTCCTTGGCCCAATTCTCTTCATAATCTATCTTCTCCCCCTTGGTCATATCTTCCGTAAACACAACATCCAGTTTCATTGCTATGCTGACGACACCCAGCTCTACCTTTCTAGCAAACCCACTTCCTCTCTCCCTCCCACCTCCCTATGCAATTGCTTAGAGGAAGCCAAGTCTTGGTTCTCCTCCAATTTTTTCAAACTCAACAGTGATAAAACAGAGGTTCTCCTCATCGGTTCAAAATCCACTCTTGCAAAAGTAAACAGTTTCTCCATCCCCATTGACAATACTTTTGTTTCCCCCTCCCCTCAGGTAAGGAGTCTGGGTGTCGTCGTTGATAGCACTCTGTCTTTCCAAACCCATATAAATAACATCACTCGCTCTGCATACTTCCATCTTCGTCATATCAACCGCCTCCGTCCTTCCCTCACTCCTGACAATACTGCCATCCTGGTCCACTCCCTGGTCACATCCCGTCTGGAATATTGCAATTCTCTTTTATCTGGTCTCCCCTTCAAGACCCTTCATAAGTTGCAATTGGTTCAGAATGCTGCAGCCCGTATTATCTCTAGAAGTCCATCCATTGATCACATCACCCCTGTTCTTCAACAGCTCCACTGGCTCCCTGTTAAATCTCGCATTGACTTTAAACTCATATTGCTTACTTTTAAGGCCATCCATCACCTTGCCCCACCATACCTCACAGAGCTCCTCCACATAAACAGACCCTGCCAGACTCTTAGATCCTCCTCATCCATCAGTCTCACTGTCCCTCCAGCCCGTCTGACCACCATGGGGTCTAGAGCTTTTAGCCGCACCGCCCCCCGTCTTTGGAATTCCCTCCCACCGGACATTCGTAATATTGATTGCCTGGACATTTTTAAATCACGCCTCAAGACCCACCTGTTCAGGACAGCATACAGTCTTTAGCCTAGTCCTTTGATTTTTGATTTTATGTACCTCTTTAATTAGCCAGTTTAGCTAACTAGCTTTGTTTATATACCTGTTCTTTTGCTTTGATTTTATTATGTACGGTGACCTTGAGAGTCTTGAAAGGCGCCAAAAATAAAATGTATTATTATTATTATTATTATTATGTAGTCCAAGTTACTGAATGTGCATTGTTTCAGTATAAAAGGTTTCAGGGTCAGCACAGAGAACTTTAACATCTTTGGAGAGGACACAGGTTTATGGTTTATTAGCTGAGTCAAATGGCCCAAAAACTCATGGAAGGAGCTTGTGTCAAAAATAAACGCTTTTAGATTCTGTACAGGACAAACAAAAAAAAAATTGTGGAAGTGCAGTACTGTGCAAATGTACCTAAAATTATTCATTCATTCATTATCTGTAACCGCTTATCCACTTCAGGGTCGCGGTGGGTCCAGAGCCTACCTGGAATCATTGGGCGCAAGGCGGGAATACATCCTGGAGGGGGCACCTAAAATTATTAATATTATAATTTAAAATAATTTGAATCTCAACAACATTTGTGCTTTTATAAAATATAGAGAATAACAACAAATCACATAAATAACACATAAAAAAACTTCAGATAATACAGGACTACATACAGAAAATTTTGCACAGTACTTCAGCCATTATATGGCATAATCCATCCAAACCCTCACTACAAGTTTCTGTAAGTGAGCAACTTAAATGGGATGAAAGTGTTACAGATTTCAATGCACTTCTATAAAATGCCTTCTGCTACAATTCCTCAGTTCAAGCATTTCCTTATATGGCATTCGTTCAAAATTCATGGTTGGGGATTATGGCAATAGTGTGGTAAATGTAAAGGAACTTGCATGCCCTAAAAAAACAGATGTTTACACAGCATACATGAATCTGGCTGAAAGTTTTCTAGAGTGTCCATTTCCTCATAAATTATGCACAGTTTTCTTATGTAATGAAAGTGGAATGTGAAGAGTAAGATTTCCTGTAGTGTAATAGCATGGAGACTTGCTGCTTATTTGAAGGCAAACAAATTAATTGATACATAAGTACAAAAGACAGGGGTTTCTGGTTTTGCAGGATGTTTGGAACATAGCAGCATGATCTGGCATCAGATTCAGACAGCTAAAGAGGGTAGGGATTTACATGTTGTGTTCCTAGATTTAGCTAATGCATTTGACTCAGTGCCACATAAACTTATGGGGAAAGCTTTTCCATTCCATTTGCCAGATAAGGTTATTAGGCTAGTTAAAGCATACTTTGAGGATATTCAATTTTACTTTAGTACAGGGGAATTTAGCCATTATACATATTTCAGCGATTAGAAATATGTATAATAGCTAGATGTACAATTTCACCACTAGCATTTACAATGGCAATGGAGATAGTAATTAGGGCCTCTAAGTGGGTTGTAGGTGGGGAAAGGTTGCATGACAATACTCGGCTCCCCCCCAAATAGGGCTTACTTGTATGACATGTTGAGGATAACGACTAATGTGCCTTGCACGCAGCGGTTGCCGGAGAAGTTAAATGATAATCTAAGGTTGGCTAGGCTGAAAGTTAAACCAAGCAAGTCTAGAAGTCTGTCGATTGTCAAAGGAAAACCTGTGCAAGAAATTTTTTTGATGAAAGGAGAAATGATCCATACAGTACTGGAGAGACCAGTGAAGAATTAAGGTAGCTGGCTAAATGATACAGAACAAGTTGAGGGACTAAACGCTGAACTGGTGAAGGCTGTTAATAGCAGCAGATAGATTGTGTTTGCCAGGGAAGTTGAAATTGTGGTGTGTACAGTTTGGCTTACTGCCTCGTATTAGGTGGCCACTGACAGTTTATGATGTTTTAATCACAGAAATAGAGAGAGGATGGAAATGGTTATTAACAAATCCATAAGGAAGTGGCTAGGGGTGCCGCATTGTTTAAGTAGTGTGGCATGGTATGGGAGAAGAAATACTGGAGTTAAAACTCACAAGTTTAGTTGAGGGATTTAAATGTGCCATGAAGAGTTGTGAGATGATTTTGTCAGAATCAAAAGATGCAGTGGTAAAAGGAGCAGCACCAATCACAAAAACAGGAAAGAAGTGGAATCAGAAAGTGGCCGTGCAGGTAGACAGGAGCTCATTAGAACTAAGGGATATGATTGGCCAAGTACAATGCGGAAGTTGCATGGTGTGCAACAGCAGCGTCACAGACAAACAAGGCCAGTGGTTTTGATGGGAGAATCTAGAGGAAGTGGAAGATTTCCTGGCAAGAGGTGTCGGTGATGGAGGCAAGTTATATTCAATTTTTTGCCAGGAACAACTTATGATGTCCTTCCAGTACTGCAAAATCTTGGACAGTGGGTAGGTGATAACCATAGTTGTGGATTATGTACAGGGGTTAGCATGCTGAAGCATATTTTATAAGCTTGTACAGTTAGTCACAGGGTCTGTATATATGGAGACATAAACAGGTGCTAAGGGTTTTAACATGTTTGTAGGACAGAAAATGGCTAGAGATTAATACCCTGACAAGTAGATGTAGTAATAAAATAGCTTTGTACATGATGGGGAATGTTTTCAAGAAAGTGTGCAGGCTACAAATAGTTCAAGTTCAAGAAGTTTAATGTCATTTCAGCAGTATACAGTGTTTACAGTACACAGTGAAACGAAATAGCGTTCCTCCAGGACCAAGGTGCTACATAAGACAATACACAACTTTAAAGTGCGACTAATGCAAAGCTAGTGCAAACATAAAACAGTGCACATGCATTAAAGTGCAACTAGTACAAATCTAGTGCAACATAAAACAGTGCATACACATTAGAGTGCAAAAGATATGGCTAAGAAAAATACAAAACAATGTCCCTACAGTACAATAGAATACAATGTAATACAAGACAAGGCAAAAACCATAAGTACGGAGGGGGTGAGGGAGAGAGACACTGCAATTTAAAGTGTATTTGTGCTGTAAACGGTAACTGAATGTAAATATGATGTAAACCGGATATGTGTAAACAGTACACTCATTTACAGTCCAACAGACCAGTGTTTGCGTGAAGAAGTGTGTGTGTGTGTGCTTCTTCAGTCCAGTCTCAGTCTCTAGGTGTTTAGGAGTCTGATAGCATGTGGGAAGAAGCTGTTACGGAGTCTGGATGTGAGGGGTCAAATGCTTCGATACCTTTTTCCAGACGGCAGTAGTTTGAAGAGTGTGTGTGATCTCCCACAATGCTGAGTGCTTTGCGGGTGCAGCGAGTGGTGTAAATGTCTGTAATGGAGGGAAGAGACACACCAATAATCTTCTCAGCTGTCCTCACGATCCGCTGGAGGGACTTGCGATCTGCCCCAGTGCAGTTTCCAAACCAGACAGTGATGCAGCTGGTCATGATGCTCTCGATGACTCCTCTGTAGAAAGTGGTGAGAATTGGAGGGGGGAGATGAGCCTTCTTCAGCCTTCGCAGGAAGTAGAGGCGTTGCTGGGCTTTCTTTTTGATGTTACTGGTGTTAGTGGACCAGGTGAGATCATCCGCTAGGTGAACACCAAGGAATCTCCACAGCAGAGTTGTCGATGTTCAGCGGCGAGTGCTCACCCCTTGTTTTTCTGAAGTCTACAACCATCTCTTTGGTTTTGTCCACGTTCAGAGACAGGTTGTTAACTTCACACCAGTCAGTTAGCCGCTGCACCTCCTCTCTGTATGCTGACTCGTCGTTCTTACTTATGAGACCCACCACAGTCGTGTCATCAGCGAATTTGATGATATGATTTGAGCTGTGCATCGCTGCACAGTCATGTGTCAGCAATGTGAACAGCAGTGGACTGAGCACGCAGCCCTGGGGTCTCCAGTGTTCAGTGTGATGGTGCTGGAGGTGTTCCTACCGATCCGGACTGACTGAGGTCTCCCAGTCAGGAAGTCCAGGATCCAGTTGCAGAGAGAAGTGTTGAGGCCCAGTATATTCAGCTTCCCGATCAGATGCTGAGGAATGATGGTGTTGAATGCTGAGCTGAAGTCTATGAACAGCATTCGGGCATATGTGTCTTTCTTGTCCAGGTGGGTGAGTGCCAGGTGCAGCGTGGTGGATATGGCATCATCCGTTGAACGGTTAGGATGATACGCAAACTGTAGAGGGTCCAGTGTGGGGAGAAGTAGGGTTTTGATGTGCCTCATGATGAGCCTCTCGAAGCACTTTGTGATGACCGGTGTGAGTGCAACGGGACGAGAGGCAGGACACCGAAGAATTCTTAGGCACCGGGATGATGGTGGTGTTCTTGAAGCATGTTGGAACAACGGCGCTGCTAAGAGAGATATTGAAGATATCATAGAAGACATCAGCAAGCTGGTCTGCACATTCTCTGAGCACTCTGCCAGGAATGTTGTCTGGTCCAGCAGCTTTCTGCAGGTCGACTCTGCACAGAGTTTTCCTCACGTCGGCTACAGTAAAAGACAGCACCTGGTCGCTTGGAGAAGGGGTGGACTTTCTCGCCGTTACGTTGTTCTGTGCCTCAAACCGTGCGTAGAAATGGTTCAGCATCTCCGTCACAAGCAGGTGGTGTAGTCTTGTAGCTGGTGATGCTCTGGATGCCCTGCCACATGCGGCAAGTGTCTCTACTGCTCTGGAAATGGCTGTGAATGATCTGGCCGTGTGCACGCTTTGCCTCTCTGATAGCTCTGGAGAGTTTGGCCCTCGCTGTTCTCAGGGCCGCCTTATCGCCTGATTTGAAAGCAACGTCTCTAGCCTTCAGCAGCGCACGCACCTCTGCATTCATCCACGGCTTCTGGTTGGAGCGGATGGTGATGGTCTTGGAGATGGTCACATCATCGATGCACTTCTCTATGTAGCTGGTCACTGATAAAGCGTACTCCTCCAGGTTTATTGTGTTGCTGTAAGTTGCAGCTTCTCTAAACATGTCCCAGTCAGTGCACTCGAAACAGTCCTAAAGAGTAGAGATTGCTTCTGATGGCCAGATTTTCACCTCTTTCAGGACAGGTTTCGATCGCCTGATGATGGGTCTGTATGCAGGAATTAGCATAACAGACATGTGATCTGAGTGTCCGAGGTGGGGGCGGGGCTCTGCCCTGTACGCGTCTGGAACGTTTGTGTAAACAAGATCCAGCGTGTTCGCTCCTCTCGTAGCAAAGTTCACATACTGGTGGAATTTAGGGAACACTTTCTTGAGATTTGCATAATTAAAATCTCCAGCAACAATAAACAGACCATCCAGGTGTGTGTTTTGGAAGTCACTTATGGCTTCGTATAATTCCTTGTTTTGTGTTTGCATCGGGAGGGATATAGGTTGCGATTAAGTAAACAACGGAGAATTCTCGAGGTAAATAACAAGGTCTACATTTCACAGCCACAAACTCCACTAACGGTGAACAATAAGCAGAGACTAGCACAGAGTTCTTACACCATTCCGTGTTAATATAGACACATAAACCACCACCGCGAGTCTTACCGCATAGCGCTGGGTCTCTGTCGGCTCGAAATGTGGCTAGCCCATCTAGCTGAATGGCGGCGTCAGGAATACTGTCGCTGAGCCATGTCTCCGTAAAAACAAAAACACAGCAGTGTCTGTATTCTCGCCGTGTAGTTCGCTGAAGTTTGATATAGTCCAGTTTATTATCCATCGAGCAGACATTGGAGAGAAAGAGAGAAGGGATAGCTTGCTGGCTTGGGTTAGCTCTTAGCCTAGCACGGATCCCCCCTCGCTTGCCGCGCTTCTGTCTCCTCTCATAACGCTTGCACCTTCCCCGGCCGCCGGCATCAGGAAACGTCGAGGCTTCAGGGTTAGGCCTCAGAAGCAAGCGGAGGTTCTGCAGCGTCTCGTGGAGGTCATCGCTGATACTGTAAATTTCCTGTTTGCGATATTGAAGCAGTGTCTGGCGGTGATATATACGTACTGCAGGTGTTCCTGCGTCCATATGTTATAAATAAGAGAAAAAAAAAAGTTTTTTAAACAAACAAAAGCCCGCTTGGTTCCGGAGCGGCCGCTGCACGCCAGCTCATTGGTAGACGGGTTATCCTTGTCCTCTCTGGTCCGGATGACATGGCGTCCCAATGTTCCATAAAGAACTTCAAATTGTGACTCATCTGACCACAGAACAATCTTCCATTTTGCCACACTCCATTTTAAAAGACCCCTGGGCCAGTGCAAACGTCTGAGCTTGTGGAGCTTGCTTAGAAATGTCTACCTCTTTGCACTGTAGAGATTCAGCTGGCAACGGCGGATGGCACAGTGGATTGTGTTCACTGACAATGCTTTCTGGAAATATTCCTGAGCCCATTCTGTTATTTCCTTGACCATGGCATTCCTGTTTGAGGTGCAGTGACATTTAAGGGACCGGAGATCACGAACATCCAGTAGAGTTTTACGGCCTTGACCCTTACGCACAGCAATTGTTCCAGATTCTCTGAATCTTTTGATGATAACTTAAAAGTCTGTTCTATTTTACGCTGGGTAACACCACTCTGGTATTGCTGCACTATCTTTCTGCGCAACAATGGTGGAATTGGTGATCCTCTTACCATCTTGGCTTCAGAGAGACACTGAAACTCTGAGAAGCTCTTCTTATACCAATCATGTTGTCAATTGACCTAATTAGTGTTAATTGGTCTTCCAGCTGTTCGTTATATGCTCAATTTCCTTTTTCCAGCCACTTATTGCTACTTGTCCCAACTTTTTGGGGATTTGTTGACACTGTGAAATTTTGAATCAACATATTTTTCAACAGTTAGCTGTTTATCAGGAGCCAGAGCGCTGGATATTAGTGGCAACCTTAGACTGTTAGCTAATAGGAGATATTCGAGGATAGTCATTCATGTAGGGGCCAATGATATTCGTCTGCCGCAGTCTGAGGTAACTAAGGGTAAAATTAGAGAGGTGATTAAACTGGCCCAGACAATGTCCGATGCTGTAATCTGCCCTGGTACCATCCAAATGTGGCGCAGCGCTGAAGCCTACAGCAGACTTTTGGCATTGGATGTCCAAGTGGTGTTCCGAAAATCAAGTGGGCTTTATAGACAATTGGTTACGTTTCAAGGGCAAGCCTGGTCTTATAGGTAGGGATGCTATCCACCCCACGTGGGAGGGTGCTGCCTTACTTTCTTGCAGCATAGCACATAGTCTTTTAGTTATTCAGCAGAGTAGTGTAGACAGCTGCTGAAAATCCAGAGCCGGAACCAGGCCGCAGACAGACAGGATAAACCGATTGTCTGCGAACTGCCTTGAGGCGTCTCCTAGTTTCAACTGTATTGAGACTGTGTCTTTTCCCCGAACTAAATGTAAAAGTAGAAAAACAAAATCAGCCTGTTTCAGCAACCTAATCAATATTATATCATACACATATGATAGCAGCAACACCTCAGAACTAAAATTTGGGTTACTCAACATAAGATCACTAAACTCAAAAGCAGTCATTGTAAATGATATCATAAGTGATCATAAATTCAATGTTTTCTGTCTCACCGAAACGTGGGTTAGACCAAATGAATATCCAGCACTAAATGAAGCCACCCCCTAGGCTATAATTATGTACATAGCCCAAGATTATCAGGCAAAGGAGGTGGAGTATGTGTAATTTACCAAAATACCCTAGACATTAGTCTTAAACAATGTGACACCTTCACTTCTTTTGAGGTTCTCTCCACCATTATTACAAATCCGATCACAAAAAAGGACGCATTTTTATTATGCAACATTTACAGACCACCAGGGTCTTTCTTAGAATTTCTGAAAGAATTCAGCGGTTTGCAATCATAAAGTTATAATTGTAGGAGATTTCCATTTTGAGAAGGAAAGTGATCCACTATAAAAGGCATTTACCTCAATCTTAGACTCTATTGGTATTACTCAAAATGTAACAGGGCCTACACACTACTGCAGTCACACTTTAGACTTAGTTCTGACACTAGGTCTTAACATTGACAAAAGTAATATCTTACCGCAATCCTCAGTAATCTCCGACCATTACCTAATTTCATATGAGCTACGTTTTAGCCATAATATATGTAAGTCCCCTCGCTATTCTACAAAGCGTAAAATAAAACCATCCACCGCCCTACAATTTATAGAAAACCTCCCAGAAATATCAACACCAGTTCCCACTCCATCAGACCCAATGGAGCTAGATGTACTAACTGAATATTTAGAAAATACTTGTCGATCTACTTTAGAAAAGGTAGCACCACTTAAACATATAAGTATAAGACAGAAAAAGCTTGCACCATGGTATAATGATGAAACCTGTACTTTAAAACAAACATCACGGAAACTAGAGTGGAAATGGTGATCAACCAAGCTGGAAGTGTTCCATTCTGCCTGGAAGGACAGCCTTATAGAGTATAGAAATGCCCTCACTGAAGCTTGCTCAGCATATCTGGCCTTGCTGATCTCCAATAATAAAAATAATCAGAGAGTACTGTTTAGTATGCTTTCCAGAACTACAAAAAATCAAGCAGGTTCCGAACAACTAATTCCAGCAACTCTCACCAGTAAAGATTTTATAGACTTTTTAAATAATAAAATTAACAATATTACACAACAAACTCAAGCCACAGGAATAAATTCGACCTGGCTGCCACCCGATGTGACTGATATAAAACACAATGTAATTGTAAAAGAAAGACTTGAAACATTTTACCCATTCCCACAGTTAGAACTAGAGAAGATTATCACCTCCGTAACTGTACAACTTGCACACTTGAGGCAATTCCAACAAAATTACTCAAAGAAGTACTACCAGCTATTATCAATCCTCTTTTAACTATTGTAAATTCATCCCTTAGCCTGGGCCATGTATCCAAAGCTTTTAAACTAGCAGTTATTAAACCTATGATCAAGAAACCAAATCTTGTTGCTAGTACACTGTCTAATTACAGGCCTATTCCTAATCTGCCATTTCTATCCAAGATCTTAGAAAAAGCCGTGGCCCAACAACTTAGTTCATAAGAATCATCTACATAAGAATCATATATATGAAAAATTCCAATCTGGATTCAGACCACATCATAGTACAGAGACAGCTCTAGTCAAGATAACAAATGATCTTCTTCTTGCCTCTGATCAAGGCCACGTATCCCTGTTGGTGCTTCTTGACCTCAGCACAGCCTTCGATACAATAGACCTCAATATTCTCCTAGAAAACATGGTTGGAATTACAGGGACAGCCCTATTACGGTTCAAATCTTACTTAACGGAACATTATCAATTCGTAAAAGTAAACAATCTAAATTCAAATTATTCTAAAGTAAGACATGGAATTCCACAAGGCTCTATTTCAGGACCATTATTATTTACATTATACATGTTACCGCTAGGCACAGTTACAAGAAACCATGACATTAAATTTCATGTTACGCAGACAACACGCAATTGTATATTTCAGCCAAGCCCGATGACAAACACAGATTAAAGAAAATAGAGGACTGTGTAAAAGACGTGAAAAAGGCTGGATGTTGCGTAACTTCCTCATTCTAAACAGCAACAAAACAGAGTTCCTGCTTTTGGGTCCAAAGGTGGCAAGAAATAAATTATCAGATTTAATTTTAAATCTCGCTGACTTTCCAGTTAAACCTGGTTCAGCAGCAAAAAATCTTGGTGTCATAATTGACCCGGATTTATCATTTGATCAACACATAGGCAGTATCACTAGGACAGCTTTTTTACATCTCCGCAATATTGCTAAGATTAGAAATGCCTTATTCCTTCAGGACGCAGAGACATTAGTACATGCCTTTATTACTTCAAGGCTTGACTACTGTAATGCACTACTGTCAGGATACACCAGCAGCAATTTAAGCAAACTTCAACTAATTCAAAATGCTGCAGCCCGGGTCCTCACTAAAACTAGAAAATTTGAACATATCAGCCCAGTTCTACCATCACTTCATTGGCTGCCTGTAAAATTCCGCATCAACAATTTTGCTAGCTGGGAATATGTACTTTCCACTTTCGTAATGTCAGATTGCATTGCATTCCACTAAGGTACTGTTTTCTCCTAACACTTAAGGTGGAAAGCCTTGATCCACCTTAATGGACTGTTCTAAATCCACATTACCGAAGTGGCATTGGGTACTGTAAGGTAATGTTTCCCCTAACTCCAAACACTTAATGTGGAAAGCCTAGATCCTGACTCCTAACAAGAACAGCTCATTCCACCTTAACCAGCCATTTTAAGTGCTCATTACATTTGTCAGTTGTAGCCAATAAGGAAGTGAGAAATTCAAAAATGAACAATTCTCTAAACAAAAATATTTTCATATAACATTAAGTTTTAAAATGTATCAGTGCATTACTATTTAATAATGAGTGGAGGTTTTTAAAGAGGTTATAACTATTTAATTTCTTTAAGCAGTAATTCTTTTTCATTGGTTGACAGTGACTTCATTTCCACTTTCTCCTTCCTTGTCTTAGGACAGTTGGTTTTACAGTGCCTACCATTGAAGACAACTTGTAAACCAGGAAAACTTTAACTACGGTTGTAGAGTTTAGTTTCTTAAATGACCTTTAAGAGTTTTTGACACATTAAAAAAGTGCAATTTGTTGGTCCATGTAGAAAATATATAAGGGATTTTTCACATGTGCTTTTTCATAGATGTCTGGGCAACAGCAAATTTGCCCACTGTGTAAAATATGCTATGCCATTTTGTCACAGCACCTATATAGCTCTTTTACTATGTAAAAAACGTAAAGGAGAAAGAGCTCCTATTGAATTTGGCAGGTGATCGGTAAGTATTTTAAAAAAATAAATTACGATAAAAATTTAATTAAAGGCTTAATTTTTATTAAAGGCTTAATTGACTAGTACTTACTGTATATATGAGTGTATTGAATAACTGAATAAATGTTTGAAATGTACATCCTTGTTCTTTTTTGATTGTTTGTTGTTTTTTAAAGTATCAAAGCACACATGGACTGCCTTGTCCCTGGCTGTAATAAAAAAGGAATCACCAGAATGGACAAACACAACAAAAATTGTCATTCAGATTTAAAAGTAAAACTTCATTTACATAATAAAATAATAATGTATTAATATTTAAAAGTATAAAATACATTTAATTTTTTTTTTGTTTTGTTCTGTGTTTCAGGCGCTTGATCTAGAGCAATTCACTTCAATGACAAGGCGGAAGGATATTTTAAGTCTCTTGGGTGCACTTCAGGCCAGTGGACCTCAGCCACTGATGGCAACTGATCTGGATCTGACAAGAGAGACACTCCCTGAGACACAAGATTTTATGCTGCAGTCCACCTCAGGAGCAGCAGAACAGCCACAGTCCACCTCTGTAGCAGCAGAACAGCCACAGACAATATCTGCAACTCAAGGGGAGCAGCCTTCTGCAGTATCACACATAATCGCTCCTCCAACTTCTTCACCTCCTAAATTGACTAAAGTGAAAAGTATATATGAGTTTAAAGAAACGGTGAAGAAGCTGGAAGAAAAAAAATCAGGCAATGTGTTCAACAAAGAAGAATGCCCTAAATACGGTAGGCTATGTTTTTGTTTTTCTTTTCTTTTTTTTTTTTTTTACTAATTAACAAAGTACATAATAATGTTTTACTTTTTTTCCTTTTAGAAGTATTACTCCAACAACATTTGGAGTTCTCTGTTGGGTCGACAGAAACAGGGGAAAAAATAGAAAATGGGACTGCCCTCACCCAAATCAGAAGCTTTATAATCTTTGCTGGTGAGGGTAGTCTGCTCACGGGCAATTTTGCATTCCTTAAAAAATTATGGCCAGATCAGAAAGTAAGCTACAACTCTATTTACAACATGATTTTTAGATTAAAATATACAGTTAATGACTAATTTGTATTTTGTCTATTTTCACTGTTTTTCAGATGGGTGGAACAACTGACAAGAGACGATATGAAGCCGACAACCCTTAGGCTGACCCTCATCAACCTGAAAAACTTCTTTCAATTCTTGTCCAACTTCCCCACCAAGGTGACCCAACTGGGAGCTATGGATTTTTGCTGGCTCAACTTGGCAATTGATTAACAAATGGTGGAGATCCAAAGTGCTGTTGTGAGCCACCGGCTGTGGGTGCGGAAAGCTAGATCAAGTAAGTATTGTGGAATATCTTTAATTTCATATTTAGTAGAGAAAGAGTTTGGGATACAACTTATGTTGTTGATGCTTGGCATGTATATGTTTGTGTTTCTAATTTTGTGAGAAACTTTTTTGTTGAGTTTGGGGTTTTCATTAGTTGTCAGTTATAATTAGTTAAAGTGGAAAAAAAGTCTTAATATTTCAGCATACCAAGAGATTTTGGACAATTTCAAGCTCCCAAATTGGGGGACGGCTTCTTCAGGTTCCAACATGACTGTGCACCAGTGCACAAAGAAAGGTACCTAAAGACATAGATGAGCGAGTTTGGTGTGGCAGAATTTGACCGGCCCTGCACAGAATCCTGTTGGAACACCTTGGAGAAAAATTTGTGCAGAGATTGTGAGCCAGGCCTCATGCCTGA
Source organism: Hoplias malabaricus (assembly GCF_029633855.1). Lineage (NCBI taxonomy): Eukaryota > Metazoa > Chordata > Actinopteri > Characiformes > Erythrinidae > Hoplias > Hoplias malabaricus. The sequence goes on along the minus strand of NC_089802.1, from coordinate 37,744,315 downwards.
CCTCACTAACATGCTTTTTTTTTTCAAAAAGAAAAAAACTCATTTTTTAATTATTACATGTATTTCTAGTTTTGTTTTATTTTAATTTTGAAATGCAATATTCTCCAACACAAAAATATATACTTAGAGACAGGATTTCTGATGTTTCATTAATATCTATAATGATCTAATGTGTATATAGGGGAAACAGAAGTGGATGTTCTGTCTCAATGGGTCATGCATTTACATAAAAGCTGATTGGCTGTTGGCTCTGATGGCTGGCAAGAAGAAAGGTAATTTCCTCAGGATTGAACAAGTTCAGTCATGCTAGTGTTAAACCTTTTCCGTTAACTCTGAATAGGTATACGGTTTTTCTCCCATGTGAATACGTTGGTGTTTCTGGAGGGTACTCTGTTGAGTAAACCTCTTCCCACACAGTGAGCACTGATGCGGTTTCTCTCCTGTGTGAATGCGCTTGTGTATTTTGAAAGTGCTGTGATGATTAAACATTTTCCCACAGTCTGAACAGCAATACGGTTTCTCTCCTGTGTGAATTCGCTGATGTATTTGGAGATAACTCTGTTGAGCAAAACTCTTGCCACACTGTGAGCACTGATATGGCTTCTCTCCTGTGTGAATGCGTTGGTGTCTTTGGAAAGAATTATGATGATTGAACATCTTCCCACAGTCTGAACAGCAGTACGGTTTCTCTCCTGTGTGAATTCGCTGGTGTATTTGGAGAGTATTGTGATAATTGAATATCTTCCCACATTCTGAACAGTAATACAGCTTCTCTCCTGTGTGAAAGCGCTGGTGTATTTGGAGATAACTTTGTTGAGCAAAACTCTTCCCACACTCCAAGCACTGATATGGTTTCTCTTGTGTGTGAATGCGCTGGTGTCTTTGGAGATAACTCTGGTGAGCAAAACTCTTCCCACACTGTGAGCACTGATGGGGTTTTTCTCCTGTGTGAACGTACTGGTGTATTTGGAGAGAATTGTGATGATTAAACATCTTCCCACAGTCCGAACAGCTATATGGTTTCTCTCCTGTGTGAAGGCGCTGGTGTCTTTGGAGAGAATTGTGATGATTAAACATCTTCCCACAGTCTGAACAGTAATACAGCTTCTCTCCTGTGTGAATGCGCTGGTGTATTCTGAGATAATTCTTGCCAGTAAAACTCTTCCCACACTCTAAACAGGAATATGGTTTCTCTCCTGTGTGAATGCGCAGGTGAGTTTGGAGATTACCACGGTTAGTAAACCTCTTCCCACACTGTGAGCACTGATACGGTTTCTCTCCTGTGTGAATGCGCTGGTGTGTTTGGAGACTATCGTGTTTAGTAAATCTTTTCCCACACTGTGAGCACTGATATGGTTTCTCTCCTGTGTGAATGCGCTGGTGCGTTTGAAGATTACTGCGTTTAGTAAAACTTTTCCCACACTGTGAGCACTGATACGGATTCTCTCCTGTGTGAACACGCAGGTGTGCTTGGAGATACGACTTTGAAGTATATCTGTTCCCACACTCTAAACAGGAATACGGTTTCTCTCCTGAGTGACTGAGCTGGTGCCGTTTAAGATCACTTGGTTTAGTAAAATTCTTCCCACACTCTGAACAGAAGTAAGTTTTCTGTTTGTCCGTATATTTCTGTGTTTTTCTGCCAGGTGTGGTAGTGTGGGGTGTATCCGAGGATGATTCCTGACAAGTGGAGATTTCCCACACTGTATCTTCACATTTAATCTCTTCTGATCTCTGCATTGTGGAATATTCCTCTTGGTGATGCTCCTTCACGTACTTGTGAAAGTAAAGGTGAACTGTCTTGGTCACCAGCAGCAGAAGACTCACAAAGGGACACACTTCATTTCTGGAAGAGATAAAGAATAGGAAAATAAAAGTCAAGTGAGTCTGCGTCTTGTGTGTGTTCATTTCTTTATAGAACTATCGCATATGTGAAAGGAAAATGTTTAATAAATACTTTGTCTTTAGGCACCCCTGTATGGAGAGAGATTAGTCTCAAAATAATTTGCCAATGTGTAAATGTTAATCCACAAATTAAACACAAGTCACAAATGTGTTTCACTATTCACTAATGAATACATCCCAATCTGTGCCTCACAGTCTGCAGTTTGTACAAATAGTTACATTCATAAATACATGTGTTTGGTATTCATAGATATATCACAAATTTATGCGAAAATAAATACATTTGTTTAAATTTACATTGCAAATATTTGTAAAGTCAAAGTATCAAATTTAAAATGTATTTGTAAATTGTTGAATCTGCGTTTGTGGATCAAGTCACTTGCATGTTTTCCATGACATGCATTTGTTCTTTTCCTCTTGCTTGTATTTGGATTTTGAGATTTTCCTTTCGCACTTCACCTGATCCACACAGCAGCCTGATCCACAAATGTACTGATCTCAGTGTCTGGCATAATTTGGTTCAATGTCACGTAAACAGAGCATTAGAGTGGACAATGAACAATTTGTTGCAGACCTTACAAGAAAGCACGATTAAGAAATAAATTTAAATGCATTTAATATATTTGGGGAAAAACACACACACACACTATTCTGTGTATGGCGGGACAGTATTCATCAAGAATACTGAGAGGTTTGCAGATATACATTCATTGTCTGTAACCCTTATCCAGTTCAGGGTAACAATGTGTCCAGAGCCTACCCAGAATCACTGGGAACAAGGCAGGAACACACCCTGGAGGGGGCACTAGTCCTTCACACGGTGACACACACTTATTCACAACTATGGATGCTTTTGAGTCTCCAATCCACCTGCTGTGAGTTTTTGGACCATGGGAGGAAACCGAAGCACCCGGAGGAACCCCACAGACACTGGGAGACCACATCAAATCTTCACAGACAGTCACCCGGAGCGGGACTCGAACCAACAACCTCAAGGTCCCTGGAGCTGTGACTGAAACACTACCTGCTGCACCACCATGATGCCTGGTTTGCAGTTATTGATTTCATCAAACTTTATAGTATTAAAATTCTATATTAAAATATTTTTTAAAAAGTATCAAAGTATTAAGCAGTAGTTTTCAGGAATTTGAAATCTTAATATCCTACAGTAAAAATGTTTTAATGACTGATCATTAATTTCTGTAAAATTAATGTGTAGTTAAAACCCCATTGTCTGAGAATTAGGGAAAAAATTCTCTCAGCTGAACGGGCAGTAACTTTTAGTTTTTACTGGGATTATTCAGTGAAATAGAACTGAAAATCTCTTTTCTCAAATTCTCACAGTTAAATGAAATTAGAGTAAAACAGATTTTTAATAAAGCCATGAAATGGAGTAATCTCAGAAAACCCTCCCCCTCTTCTGTACACGGCCCAATCTCCCACATTTCCCCCATTTTACAAACTCCTCTTCAAAAAGAGAACATGTCTCCCCCCCGTTCCTCTGAGAGAGAGAGTCCCAAACCCAGTGTAAAAAGTGTGGAAAAGTCTTACACGGCTTTCCCTTCAGTAAAAACACGTCTCGATTTCAGCTCCAACACACCGCTCTCCTTCTGCTGCTGTCTCCTCACACACAGTTCACTCCCATAACACCCGCCTCCTGCGCTACCATTGGCTGGGGCTTCATCCGAGGAGCTCTCTGATTGGCCAATATCCATTGTCAGGCGGTTACTACGGGACGTGTCCACAGCAGAGCGGGCGGCAGCAGGTTACACTGCACTACTGCGCTCACAAACTCTATTTTAAAGGAGCAGGCTCCTTTTTAAAGCGCTGTCCTAAATGGAGCCCTGAGGTCCTCATTAAAATCCATCCACTGAACACAGGACACTTCAGAACACAGGAACAAGACGGGTTTCCCTGATGGCGGCCCAAAAGTGGTTGAATATGAGAATTTTTGTAGATGTTTTCGTCTTCATGGCCATGTGATATCCTCAAAATCGCCTTAGCCAAGGTCGTTTAAGTTCATTTTTCCCTTACAAAAAATTACTGCAGTTTTCTGTGAAAATACTGCATAATTCATCAAGGAAAAACACAAAAACTTTAAATTGCAGTAAAATGCAGTTTTTTGGACACAAAAAAACTGCAGGTTTATATAATACTACGATTGTTGCAGGCTTTATGCAGTTCAAATACAATAATGCAGTACAACTGCAATACAAATAAATTTAATTTTCATTTGATCATTTGCAGTAATGTAAATGAGATGCAATAACTGCACTATTCACAAAAAAACTGACACTATATTTATGAGCTGCATGAAAATATTTATATTGTCACAGTTTGTTTACAAGTTATGTGATATTTTGTATATCACATTTTATATATAAGATAATGTTAAATTATGTGATCATGAATTGAAAAAAATAAGTCCATCTAAGAGGATGGAATTTGTACAACGCACTGTCTTTTTTTCCGAAGTTTGTCTTCATTGTTCAGCTTTGTACGGATGACTGCCTTGATCTGGGATGCTGAAACATTAAACTTCTGCTGGATGTGGTCTGCATCAAACAAAAAAGTCATCTTACATTTTACTTTGAATTATAAACTCAAACTTATTTTGAATTATTAATTATGTCTAGTTCCATTGATTATTCCTCTCCTCCACCCCAGCCTGACTCCCATGCTACCAAATGCTTCCACCAATATATGCGGAGTTGCCAAACTCCTGTTCACGAAATAGCAGTGGTAAACTGTAAACCATGTGAAAGCCATTCTTTAAATGTACTGCACATTAGTTAAGAGGTTACATTAAAAATGACAATAAATGCAGTTCTTAAACTAACTTGCTCAACATAACGAAACGGATTATAAAATATCACATGAATTTCAAATGCATTTTGTTTATCCCTCTGATAGAAAGAATACTAAGCAAAAAAAGTCATTATTTTGACCTTTTTGAATATTATTATTGACAATATTTTTACCTAATGAGTCAGTTTGTAACAGGAGGATAAAAAGCCCCCCCCAAACTACCCAACAGAAAGACTTTCATACAAAAGGCACATAAACAAACAGATGGTTATATACATATTAGCTATGAAATTGCTATGTTAATTTGCATGAATTAGAAGTTACCTATTAGAATTGACAATTTGTTGGCTGGCAGGGCCTCCTTGGTGGTCTCACTCATAGAATTGGTTGCCTTACGGCCATTTAGAGAATGTGTGGCCAGGATTTCTCTACCAAAGGTCACAAGAAGCAGCTCACTTGTAAATTTCTTGTAGTCTCCACAGTTGATCCGGCTATAGAGGGTTTTTTTGATGTTTACATCTTGTCCCAAGCAGATATAATCCATTTCCTGATGGTAAATAAAACATATATTAAAATTAAACAAATCAAAATGAGGGGAAAACACCTTATATGCTGTAAATGAACCATTAATGGCCATCCCCAAAAAAACATACATACGAGTGCCCACACACAAACACACACACAGCCATTGTAGTGTGTGATGTACTTGGTTACAACAATATGGAGTGCTCAATAAGTCAAAAGTTCTAAAAATTAAGATTATGCCTTACCGGTCCACATCCTTCAGTTGTGCTGTCTTTACATTTTTGGCCAGCAGAAGTATCGTGGACTGAAGAATTGCAGGGTCTGGAATTATTTAATTGCTTGTCAGACGTCTGTTGTCCATTACTTAGCAAAGACTTTATGTCCCCCACTGCACCTTTGAGCTCCTGTATAACACTGTGAATTTCTAACAGAAAGCAGAATGATATACAAGTTAGTTATGTCAATAGGTCCAACAAAGTGCTCTGCTGTTGGGTTCATCACAACCATATTACAACCGTGTTTCCAAAAATGCTGGGACACTGTGAAAAATGTAAATGAAACCAGAATGTAATGTTGTTCAAATTCTGTTGAAACTGAAGTTCTATTGGTCTTGGAAGAGTTAATATACATTTATGAATTTGATGCCAGCATCACTTTTAAAATGATGGGATAGGAGAAACAAAAAACTAGTAACGTTTTTTAAATTGTTTAATACTTAGAAAACACCTGGTGGAACATCTCATAACTAATAATGTTAAATGGCAACAGGTCAGTAAAATGACTAGGTATAAAATGATTAAAAAAAGGACCATCCTAGAAAGGCCCAATTCACTATATAGTGAACTATGTGCACTTAAACAATTCCCCACTACTGGGCTCCCCACTACTGCTGCAGAGTGTAATTCATTTTTACAGCTCTGTCCTGAAATCAAGAGGGGATGCTGATTACTTACCCTTAAATAGTGCAGTTTCTGCATTGCTGAGACAGGAGTAACAATGACATATGGTCTATTCTCCCTATTACAGGTCAATGAAGAATTACAATGCTTTTGAAGCTGAAATTTTAATGTAAAAATAGTATGCAGTGTTACTATACGGCTATTTTGTGTTGTATAGAAAGTAAATTAAATCCATTTGAGTATGGTTTATCCATGAAACAAATAACACCATCGTATGTTAAAATAGTATGAGATACTTCTAAGCAGCCTGAAAATAAACCAGGCCTTCTCAACTAAATTACCTTTCCACTCTCTCAGTTCCTTCTCTGCTTTGATTCTAAACCTCCTCTCATATTTGAAGTCTTCTTTTAGATCTTGAATCTCAGTTTTAAATTTCTCTCCTTCATTAAGTAGTCATCTGCTGATCTCAGTGCCTGGTGTATATTAACACATGGGAATATGAGCTGGAAGGCCTTAATCAACTATAATAAAAGAACAGGGGGTAAAAACATCTGACCATTGACTACTCACCGTATTTTCAGAGCAGCTTTTTTTTTTTTTTTTACAGCAGCCATTATGTTTTCATGAATGGCATTTTTGTTTTGCTTTTTCTTCTTTGCGCTAACTGGAATGTCTTCCTTTATAAAAGAATTGAGAAGAAAATACCAAAAATCCAATAACAAAATATCAAGATTTAATTGCAGCTACAACACTGTCTGTTGTTGATTCACATCATGTCTGAACCATGACCATATATTTTTGAGTGCTATATTCATGAACTCTCTGTATGACAGAATATGTACAGAATATGGATGAAACAACAGAATAAAGTTGTTAGCATTTTATTTTATTTCTCATTAAAGCAATATTACATTATATTGCAATATTATATATTTAAATTATGAATGAGTATGATAAACATATAAGTTATAGCAGCTAGATATCCCAGAAAACACATAAAACCGCAGAGGAAATGCTATCATAGTGTTATTCTGTGTGAATATATTTAACGTATGCATTATGCGCAGTCCTGTCATTCTTTCTACTATTTAACTACGTTGAATTACATACGTTGTCACGTATCAGATATCACGATATGTGTCACTAAATACACTTACCATCAGTGAAGTCACCCGAAGCTCCGTCGCTGGCCGTTTAGATTTTTCCCTCTTTCCCTTGCCCAAATCCTCCTTTGGAGCAAATAGGGGTATGTGTGTAATATCACTATTCCCCTTCTCAACTTTCCTTCGTGTCTCAATGGTGGATTGGCGGGTCGCTGTAGAAAAACAAATGTCACAGTAAAAGAGTAAGCTAGCAATAACACTAGTTATTATATGGTCGTCGCAGCTAGGCTAATAACAACAACGCCAGCTTTCAAAATTTACGATTAGCTAGTGCTAGTGTGAGCGTTTACTGGAGTGCGGTCACCGCACAGATGTAAATAATAATTGCAATAAACAAGTGGTAAGTAAAAAAATAAATGGATTAAACTTACCGCTAAACTGAATAACTCGACACGGCCAGCGTTCACCTTCAGCTGAGGGAGACTTTTTCCACAAGACGTACACTTCTTCTCTTTTGTCCTATAGATGAAGTGCCTCCTGCTTGAGTTTGGACATGTCCGGATGATTCAGTTCTGATATTTCACAGATATGAACTGTGTTGTCTGTGAAAAAGTCCACTAAAGCGTACTTGACTTCCATGTTGAACGATCCGTCGTCCTCTTCGTTCAGTAGATAGCTAACGTACTTTATCAGAATGTCCGTTACAGCACTGGGTCGCGCGGCTTGATTTAAATGTTTCGCGGGCCTCCTTTAATTTAAATTTGCGTCACTACTTCTCTTATTAGTCACCGCTACTCTGTGGCAGACATGATCCCTCGACCGCGAAAGAAATATAAATTATTTCTGGAGGATGACGACACTCCTGATAGAAAAAATCCCCCCAAAAGAAGAAAACAGTACAAAGTATATCTTGAAGATGACTCCGAAGACACTCCTAGAAACACCATCATTAGAAGGACTAGCAAGGTAAGCATAACCTTTTAATGGAAACCCAGGCCCAGCATCTTTAGCCAATGTTTGTGATAAAATGAATAGTACCTAGAATTCTTGTCATTTTCTACCATTTCATTATTAATGAATTACTGCTTGGTCACATACATTTCATATAAGATATACTGAGAACACAAACATTATTCTTCATTTCTAAAGTTTGAAGAAGGTCTACAAATGAGGTATATTTTCAATAGCGGTTTTTAGTATACCTATACTCAGAGCTGTTTGCTAGCACATCTGTTTCTCTCAGTGCAGCTTAGAAATCAGGAGCGTGTAGTTCATACAAGATGCCAGTTATAGAAACGCTGTATGTATGCAATTTCTTTTCACATCACCATAATTTAATACTTAAAGGAGGGAAATGTTTAATCTTTTGTGTAAAGGCAGGCCATGTGCTAGTTTACTGAAGTGTTAGCAGTTACTTCTCTAATTTAATAAGTGGCAATAAGCAAATGATACACAAATAAAATTACATTTAAAATTAAAATAAAATGTGAATTCATATCACAGTTTACGCTTCCAGAATACAAGTTTTTCAATACTTCACATCCATTGTATGTTTCAAAACAAAAATAACCTGTTTGTCATAACACTCTTTTCAACATATTCCCCAAAGGCACAGATGGAAGACAGGGGAGGATCTTACTTTGAAGATGAAAGCCCACAATGTTCAAGTGTCGAAGAGGTAAATATCAGTTTAACAGGCAGAACTGTGCAAGAACAAGGGATGCTCACAGTTGTTACATGAAACTGGATTTTTTTTTGTAAGTTTTTTTATGTGAACCAGAAATGAAAATTTTAAATATGGATTAATGCCCGTGTGTTAACATTAACATTATTAATCGTTTACTGCTTGATCACAAACAAATTTCATGTAAGATAAATTGAAAAACACTCTTCTTCATCGCTAAAGTTTGAAGTGGGGGAAGGAGAAATCCTACTAACAATGAGGTACAGTCTTAGTAGTTTTATTCACTTTTTAAGCTTTGTTAAACTAAGCACATAAAAATTGTGCATTAAAATTTGCAGACAAATGCCATATTTTATTGTATAATGTGAAGAGGATGTTAAGGTATTTCCAGTTAGGAAATAAACAATACATGTAAATTCACAAGGGGTGTTCAAGCTTTTGCAGGCATCTGTACAGAAATGTTGAAAAGCAGGTATAAGTTGAGTTTCCAAATACAACCATCTTCTTTTAAGACTACCAAATATTTATTAAATTTAATAGGAACACTAGGTAGTATTTATATCTTAAAATTACAGCTACAAAATCAGGGAGAATGGAGCCTCTGTTTTTGCTACTCTGGGATCATCACAGCAGAAACTGCATTATATACATTTTGGAGGAAGGTATGAAACCACCTCTGTCCCTCACCTCCTCCCTCTTGATTTCAGGACAGTGATGTAAATATGAATTACACCCTGCAACTGTAGGTTAAGCCCTGGAGCAAAAATACCAAATCTTACTTGGTGTTCCTTTAAATTTCCTTTGTAAATGCAGTCCACATGCCAGCTTTCTTAAATGTCAGGTTACCTGTTTTCAATTTAATTTCAATACACTTCTATTGTAAGTTTCAAAACAAAAATAACCTGTTTGTCATAACACTCTTTTCAACATATTTCCCAAAGGTACAGATGGAAGACAGGGGAGGATCTTACTTTGAAGATGAAAGCCCACAATGTTCAAGTGAAGAAGAGGTAAATATCAGTTTATCAAGCAGAACTGTGCAAGAACAGAGATGTTCACAATTGTTACATGAAAAGATAGATTAATGTCCATGTGGTAATTCATTCATTATCTGTAACCGCTTATCCAGTTTAGGGTCACAGTGGGTCCAGAGCCTACCTGGAATCATTGGGCACAAGGCTGGAATACACCCTGGAGGGGGCGCCAGTCCTTCACAGGGCAACACAGACACACACACACACAGACACTTTTGAGTTGCCAATCCACCTACCAACATGAGTTTTTGGACTGTGGGAGGAAACCGTAGCACCCAGAGGAAACCCACACGGGCACGGGGAGAACACACCACACTCCTCACAGACAGTCACCCGGAGCGGGAATCGAACCCAGTGACTGCGACACTACCTGCTGCACCACTGTGCCGCCCCCATGTGTTAATGAGAGGACAAAAAAGTACTATAGACACCAATTCATGAAAATAGATTTGCCACACCTACAAGAAAGCATGGTGCAGTCATCCTAAAATGTGCTCATGTAGTAAATTCAGAAACAGAAGAATTGAAGATTGTGATTCTTATTTTTTTCTCATTACAGAATTACAGTTCAAACATTACTGAAGATGGAATGATCATGACTACATCTTTTATCCCTGATGGTGACAAGCCTCTGTATCGTGGAGCAAAGCTCACAAAAGGAGAAAGTCTGACTGTACTGCTGGGCCATATGTTGCGACACCATGTGACTAAAGCAGGGTGTCAGGATTTACTGACTTTGCTTAAGATGCTTCTCCCTGACAGCAGTTTACCATACACTAGTTACCTGTTTAATCGTGCCTTTGACATAACTAGCTGGCAAATGCATCATTACTGTCTAAATCCTGTCTGTGGTGCATACATTGGTGTACTGGATGTTGACAGTGTACTTTGTTCAGTGTGTAATAGTGAATGTAAAGTCTCAGAGCACATAAACAAGGGTTGGTATATCATGTACTCTGAGTGATGAGATCAAGAATCTGTTTGAGAATCACCACCTCAAAGACAGCTTAACACAGAGAACTACTTCAGACTGTATCAAAGACATCAGTGATGGAACACTATATAGGAAAATATCCATGCTTAAAGATGAGAGTAATATATCTTTAACATGGAACACAGATGGTGTTCCAGTGTTTAATTCATCAAATTATTCTATGTGGCCCATTCAGTGTACCATAAATGAAGTAGACATTCATGACAGGAAAAACTTTGTGCTGGTGCCAGCACTTTGGTTTGGACAAAGCAAGCCAAAAATGGAAACCTTTCTGAAGCCATTTATTGAGGAGTGCAGGGTTTTAGAAACTGAAGGTCTGCTGTGGTACAACATGACAACAAAGAGACAAGAACATTCTAAAGTTGCTACACTCCTATGTACAGTCGACTCAGTTGCAAGGGCTCCTGTGCAAAATCTGAACCAATTCAATGGTGATCATGGCTGTAATTTCTGCACCCATTGTGGAGGGAGGGTGGAAAAAGGCGACGGGTACGCTAGGGTCTATCCACTCTCTTTACCTATTCCTAATTTAAGAACACATGATGGCATGGTCCAAGATGCTGAACTAGCCACTATAAATAACCCAGTCAATGGAGTTAAAGGTCCAAGTCTTTTGACAACTTTACTGAGTTTTGACATGGATGAAAGTTTTGTCCCAGACTATTACTTTGTGTTCTTCTTGGTGTAGTTTGTCAAATAACTGGCCTGTGGTTTGATAACAAAGTGGCAGCAATAAATGTCAAAATCCCAAGTGTAAGCAAAGAAATAGATACTCTCTTAAAATCAGTACGTCCTCCTTGTGAAATAACCAGACTGCCTCGATCTGTCAGGGAACGACGAACATGGAAAGGGAGTGAGTGGAGAACTTTTCTTTTAATTTCTCCATTTATTCTTGCTGGATTGATTCCAAACATGTATTTCAAACACTGGATGCTACTTGTCTATGCTATTTACTTGTTAACTAGCTCAAACATTTCACATGTGAATATTGACAAGGCTCATATGGCTCTTTGTGAGTTTGTACTTCTTACAGAAAGTTTGTATGGTAGAGAAGAAGTCTCTTATAACATTCATCTTCTCACCCACCTTGCTGAGAGTGTTAGGAGGCATGGCCCTTTGTCTTTGACATCAACATTTGTATTTGAAGGACACAATGGTAGATTGCTGAAACTTTTCAATGGCACACAGCATGTGCCCTTGCAGATAACTCAAGCTCTGACAAAACTGAAAGTGCTCAAAACATTATCAAAAGTTTACACTCCAGAATGTTCAATAGCAAATGAATTTGTTAATACAGTACTCCGTGGCTACTCATTGCATAAAAAGATAGAACAAGTCAATGAGTACAAATATTTTGGTCCAGGTCAGATGAAAGATCTGCCATTGTCTCTTGAAATCACACTGCAGACCACTGGGATTTCTATTGTGCGAAAACAAGCAAAATGCTTCCAGAGAGGCATTTTTGATGGGACTTTGTACTCCACTTCCCAGTATGATTCAAAATACTCAAGATGTAATTCACTGGTGACAGTTGGGCAAAAAGTTGCAAGATTTGAACAGATAATTATTGTTGAGACCCAGTCTGTGCAAGATCAACCAGTCTTACTTGTAAACTATGCACAAAGCCAGCCTTTTCTTAAAAGACAGACAGAGTATGTGTGCATGGATTCACATTTGCTTCAAGTAAAATTTTCCTCATGTTATGCAGCAATGCTTCCATCTGAAATAACAAATAAGTGCATAGAAGTTGGAAAAACAAAGGATGGACTGGTTATTTTACCTTTACCAAACACTCATGAACGTGATTAATGACAGAGCAAGATGATATTCTGTGGCATTTGTATGTTGTTCAACAAGTGTACATTTAACATTGCTTGAACTTTTCAAATATTTTACCCTGTATTTATAAATGGTTTTATCAATAGTGTAATACAATAACTTTGTAGTAAGTAAATACTTTGTAGTGATCAAATAGTGATCAAATAATCAAAAAATAAAAATTTCATTGGATAGTTACCACTGTGTTATTTTTTTTTTAATGCAATGTACAGAAAGCCGTTACAACACAACCATGAAGTATCTGTGGCATTATAGACATGGACCTTTTTAATAGCTTACATAACCTATCATGTAATTTCATGGACAAGTTTTGCATTTCGCAAAACACAAACTATTCAAACAGTTAAAACTAATCTTCTTAGTTGAAAATGAACTAAGAAAATAATTTTGTAGGGGCTTAAGTAAACATACACCTCATACTGTTAAGTTAATCAATATAAATAGAATATATCAACTGCACAAAACACAGTGATAGGAGTTAACACTAAAGTGCAGTTTTACTGTAGTTCTGAAAAAATTATGCAGTTCTGCTCACACATGCAGTTCCTTGGAAACCTAATATTGCAGTATTTTCAGTAGTGCAGTATACAAACTGCATGATAACTATGTTTTGCCCATGTGGTACTTCACTGAAACTGCTTTATACTGCAAAATATTGCAGTATAATTGTAGTTAATTGCAAAGTAACTGTAGTTCTTTTTTGTAAGGGTTACTTCATATTTATGAGGGTAATGAAACATGCTCAACCAGTCACTCACCACTCATTACACCTGTGGACAGATTCATTCAGACTCACAGAACTATGGACATTTTCACACACTTCAGGACAGTTTCACACATTCACACACGTACACACATGGACATATTCACATAAACATGGATAGTTTGACAGATTCACCCAGTCACTCAAACACATCTGAGTGTGTGGAGATTTTCACACACTCACATTAAACATTTTTTAACTTCCATTGCTGTGTTTATGGATCCAGTCAGATCGCACTAGCACTAACTAGCTACAGACTGTCTGTGAGGTGCAGGAGTGGAATATAACAGAGCAGCAGGGGTGTTTCTTAATGCCTCTTCAATTAAAATTGCAACCTCCCTTAAGAGTTCAGGAAAGCTTTTTGACAGTTTGCCCTCATAAAACTATTATTTGTAGACGGACATATTAATCGAACGTAAATGATCGATCTGTCTTGTCTTGCTGCACAATCTAGCCAATCAATCTGATGGGATCAGAGTTAGGCCTTCCCACTGATGGATGATGTTGACAGATTTCAGTATTTCATAGTGTAAAATGCATAGAAATATATATATATATATTAATAGTTAAATAATTAATTAAATGATTTAAATAATAAAATGTAAATGCGGTATGGTGGTGCAGCAGGTAGTGTCACAGTCAAACAGCTCCAGGGACCTGGAGGTTGTGGGTTCAAGTCCTGCTTCTGATGACTGTCTGTGAGAATTTGGTGTGTTCTCCCTGTGTCTGTGTGAGTGCTCTGTCCAAAAACACACGTTGGTAGGTGGATACTCAAAAAGTGTCTGAATGTGTGAGTGTGTGTTGCCCTGTAAAGGACTGGCGCCCCCTCCAGAGTGTGTTCCTGCCTTGCACCCAGTGATTCTGGGTAGGCTCCGGACCCTCCGCCACCATGAACTGGATAAGGGTTACAGACCATGAATGAATTTATAAATAATATTTAAAATGCACATTTAAAAAACAGTTAAATAAATCACATTTATTATTTAAGCTTTTATTTCAAAGTTTAACAATGAAATGAAACATTGTAATATTGGAATATTTATGTAATTACATAATATTTTAAAAAAAAACTCCATAATTGTTTCAGCATAATGGTGTCACAAACAGCTTTACAAAAATTGAGACATAAAACAAAATTTAAATGAATAACCCCAGGGGAGCAGCCAAAGGCCACAGCAGCAGGAAAAACTCAGGAAAAAAGCAGGAAAGCTGGAGGAAGAAATTAAGTCGTAAATTGACATATCTTGCATTTAGTTTCATAGGTTCATGGCAATATTTTTTTTCTTGATATCAGCAACTCAATTTACATTGGTGACTTTTCAATTCTTACTACTAAAAAGTAATATTCTCAGATTCTTGATATCAAGAAAAAAGATTAAAAGCTAAAACTGCTTGCCATACTACGGAGCCCCTAAAGCAGGGGTTGGCAACCTGCAGTTCCAGAGCTGCAAAGCTCTTTGATCCCTCAGCTTTTGAAAATAATTAATGAGTATTTAATTAAAATGGATTTTATTTTGGTTCATTCATTTTCAAAATGTAATTCTATGAAGATTATGGCGATCTTGTAACATCTAAAATATTTTAATATTTAAAATATTTTGTCGTTCTTAATACACGTCACAACTTCCAACGTGCGACACCCGCCAGTGTGCGGTTTCTTGAACGTCTTGACAGTTGACTGAACGGCGCCAGTAAGTGGATAACGGCATGCAGAGAGAGGACAGCATTTTTGTTTGCTGCCAGTGGATAATTAAAATTCGGCATTTTTTTTTTCATTACTACAAGGGCTCAAATAGACATTGAGTAGTTTACTTAACCGTCAACACGTCGTCTTTTTTTCGGAGTTAAAATGTTTTGTTGCATGCAGAAATGTTATTTCATTTTCATGGACTAAAATATAAAGACAAAGCATCTCTTCTCAGCAGAAAACATGGATGTGTTATTGGGGAGCGCCAACTGAAACGTTTGTTGCTGTGTTGTTAATTGCTCTGAAATGAGGATGAGAGAATTTAAAGTGCAAGCGCATGGACAAAGGTTATTTGAACAGTACAGAGACACAGACAATGAACACAGTTTCCAAACAGTGGGAGAGAATGGAGAGTGAACACCTGAATAAATGTGTAGCTATCGGTAGTGTATTGGAGTAATGTGTGTAAAAGTCAGTTCTGGCAGAATTGCCAAATAAAACGAAATGCATGGTGTAGTGACCGGCTCGAGCTCCACAGCCGTGTCTGGAGTCATCGCTCTGAGCCATGTCTCTGTAAAAATCAGTCCGCTGCGTGCCCTGAGATCTGTGTGTTGCGCCACTACCTTACACCCTCCATCTTGTTATTGATTGACCGGATTTTTTGCTTGGTAAAGGTTTTTCGTTAAGATTCTTATCATGACTCCTACCCCAGTTAATAATAAAAAAAAAACCCAGCCGTCCACACTTTTACTTTCTTTCACGAAGC